>NC_037541.1:2266127-2301176 GCF_001531365.2 Cynara cardunculus var. scolymus
TTATCTGCAGTTAGTTACATGAATTCAGATATGGGATGAAATCGGATAGGGATGAACGAGTTTAAGAGTTTTTAAGAGTTTAAGAGTTTTAAGAGTTTTAGCCAAATGCTTTATAATATAGTATAGATATATATATATATATATATATATATACTTGAGATCATGTGATACTAAAGGTTTTTCATTAAATCCGTAAGACCAATTCTCAACTCTTGGATTATATCTAAAATTTGAAAATTCATAATCACAAAATTGCCACGAGACTTCTCAATAATCACAAAATTGCAACAGTGCAACTTTAGATCATTAGCTTATAAAGTTGATCAATAAACATAAATTGGTCTTACGGGTCTCATGAAAAACTTTTGATCTCACGTGAACCCAACTCTATATATGTATATATATATATATATATATATATATGGGTCATTTAAGAAAGAATTCAATAATTTGTGATAACTGTGAGATCTAATCTCAAACACAAATCAAATGTTAAATTAAAAAATTAATAATTATGGTAAATCTAACTTAAAATATTAAGTAAGGACATTTTAGGAATTTTAGGAATCTCCTCTCTCTACGCTCCGGAAAATCTTATATAGGGTATATTTCAAATATAACCGATCGCATTGTTACAACTAATGCAACCCAATTCAAACCGTCCATTTAATACTTTCCTTTTTTAAATTGTTAAAGTGTAATATCGGAAATTCTAAATATAACATAATTCTTGATTTTTTTTTAATTTATTATAATAATTATCCAAAATTAATGGAATTGCATTCAAAAATATTGAGATATCACAGTTAATACATTAGTCTCTTGCTTCATCGATTTTTTCTTGAATGTTGCATCAATTTTTTTTCCAGAGATGGTCTATTCCTTCATCGATTCTTTCCAGTGATGGTCTCTTCTTCTCTTCTCTTCGCTCCTAACAGGAGCAATGTCTGCACCCTTATTACATGAATATTGTTTCATTGTGTTTATAGTCATGAATCTAATTGCATTATTGTATTTATGGAGTGAATCTTGTTTCATTGTTTAATCACTTTTGAATCTAAATGCATTATTTTAAGATTCGTTTTGAAGTGAATTTGAATACGGGGCTGAATAAGTACGAAATCTGGAATGAATTCAAATGCATTACGGTTGTGTTTATAATTTCTTTACATGGATGCATTTGGTAAATCACGTGAATCAACGTCATTGCCAACATCAACTTCATCAAAACGTCTTCCAAGACTCTTGTAAACTTCATCACCTGCAACAATTAACGATTGCATTGAAGAACCGACTTTGTCGTCTAAGTGAATAAACCAATCTTCGGATTCAAAAATGTCTCTCATGTAAACTTCGTTGACATAATTTAATGGATCCATCAATGCTAATTTTAAATGCAAGTGAGAAATTAAGAACCTTAATACGAAACCACCGTAAAAAAATCGTTAAAGGAAGAGACCATCTCTGTAAAAAAAAAATTGATGCAGCATTCTAGAAAAAATCGATGAAGCAAGAGACGTGTATTAACTAGGATATCTCAATATTTTTTAATGCAATCCGATTAATTCTGGATAGTTATTATAAAAAAATTAAAAAAAATCAATACTTATATTATATTTAGAATTTCCGATATTACTTTTTAACAATTTAAAAAATGAAAAAAAAAAGGAAAATATTAACAAATGCATAAAACATATACGTAAACTCTAGTTAAAATAGGAATTCAATTAAGAAAATGGCTAAAAAGTGAAATTGGTTGAAAATATCAACTGTTTTGATCAAATTCTCTTATTTTTCCCAGAAAATCAGACTTTACGAAAATACATAGAGTATCTACGTAAAGTTTGACTTTTTTAAAACGATGATTTAAAAAATAGCTAAAAAGTGAAAATGGATGATAAAATTGACAGCTTCAACCAAGAATTGGTGGGAAGGTGTAAAGTGATTGATGACTGTAGAAGTGGGACTTTGGTGTGTTGGTTTTTGGTTTCAGAGAGAGTGATGTTTCATATGAAACACTGCCATCCTGCTCTACTCTGCTCATGCATGCATTATCCCCATGGGGGATTTTACCTAGATTTCCCTTTTTCTTTTATTTTCTTCAATAATTCTACACATTTATTATTTATAGATACATATTATGTATGCAGAGGTGGATCTTGAATTTTTTTCTATCAGTGTTATAATACTATTTAATTATAAGAAACAAATTTAACCATAAGGGTGGTGTCTGATTGGTTTGAGTTTGACTCTAAAGGTCAAAAGTACCAGGAGGTCTCAGGTTCAAATCCAAGGAGGAATAAAAATCCCCTTGTGGCCATGGAGGTTCAAATGCGGTGACTCCGGGCTATTTGTAAAGCAGGTGGTCGTCCTGAGATTAGCGGTTGGCATAGCGGGTTGGATATTCAGGTTAACCAAAAAAAATTATATTTTTTTTATAAAAGCATTACTGATTTGTTGGTTGGTTCATTTCCTCTGCAAGTAGAGATTTTGCGTTTGGTTGTTCTCACCGTCCTTTCTTCCAAAATAGATAACAAAATCCTTATTTTCTTTATTTTAAAGAATCTATTGGAGATGTTTTTAATCTCTGAATTTGGAGAAATATCTAAAATGGCAAATTGCATGAAAAAGTAACGTACTTTAACTTGATTTTTATTTTAGGTAACGTACTTTAACTTGATTTTTATTTTGGGTAACGTATTTTCAAAACTTCCATTCTTGCCTATCGATAGATAGCAGGTTGCTTCCAAGCTGAAGAGAGCACATGGGGGATCATGTTCAACAGGAAAGCTTGAAAGAAAGCAACAGTGGAGCACGGGTCGGGAGGACATTGCAAAAACGCCAGTGGAGGTCTGGTCTTACCGCGGCTGCTGGCACGGAGTTAGCCGGGGCTTCTTCCCTACCAGATGAAATGATTTCATCTTCTATCTTAGGTCTCTTTAAGCTAGAGGACAGAATATCATAGGGTCACTTTTTAGCTCCGCTCAATTTTTTTCTCAAGAAAGACAGACTCACCAATAGAGTTACTGCCCCGAAGTACTAGACCAGCTCCTGTTGAAGAATAAGGCTTTACAAGCGAAAGCTTGAAGAAAAGATAAAATGCGAACTTTCGCGCCTTCGAAAAGGCTTTAATTAATTTTAAACATTTAAGTACCCGAGTAACTGGTTGAAGCATTAACCGGTTACCATGCTGATGTGACGAGTGATGTAGTATCCAACTTAGTATATTTGTTATTCAACCCAATTTCATATATCACTCGCCACATCAGTAAGGTAACCGGTTGAAACCGGTTGTCCGGGTATTTAAATGTTTAAAACTTTATATCTTAATACCAAAATGAAAGTTTTAAAAATACGTTACCTAAAATACGAATCAAGTTAAAGTATTTTATTTTTTATACAATTTACCCTATCTAAAACTCAATATTGACGAGAGAATATTTTATTTTAATTGTTTCCACTAATTTGAATTTATAAAATATTTTGATAATATAAAAAAATTTAAAAATAAAAAACAAGTCAAAGTCAAATATAATTTTATTTATTTATATATTTTAACTTTTGATTTTCTAATTTAAAAATATTATAAAATTAAAAATTAATAAATAAAATTTCAGTGGTCCTTATAAAACTCGAACCAATAATAACCGAAAAACAAATCATTCATAATTGATACCTAATTTTAGACCATTTAACTCATTCACCATGTTTTATTTTTTCCTTAACTTTTAATTTTATATCCATTTAATTTGTGATCTGTAATTAAAGATGATATTTGATTGGTTTGAACTTGTCCTCCAAATATCAAAAGTGTCTGGAGATCCCAGGTTCAAATCCAAAGAGAAATAAGAGTCTCATTGTGGTCACAAAGATTCAAATGCGATGACTCCGGGGCTACCCGCAAACCAGATGGTCACACTGGGATTAGTTAGCTCACATAACGTATTGGATATCCAGGTTAATAATATATATATATATATATATATATATATATAAATTAATAAGTAGTACCTCTTGCAACAAGGCAACAATGCAATGAGTTGTGCTTCCACCATGATGAAAAAAAGGTCAGACCTGAAGTTGAAGGGTACTGCCTTCCTCTGCATCAGCATCTTGTACTGCTCCCAAAGAAAGTTATCAAATGTTTTTATTTTCTAACTTACCAATTTTTGTATTTATTGATATTACAAATTATTTAAACTTGCGTCTACGACAGGTAAAGTAAGAGAGAGAAAATTGCGATGGTTTTGACACCTGTACGGCGTCGGTAAAGTGTTAAAGTGGAGGGACTGTGGATGGGGCAGGTCGAGGAGGACACCAGATGATCAATTGAGGTTGGACTTGACGACTTTAGATATTTCTGAGAACATGATATCTGATCTGAGAAGAAATCAAATCAGATCACACTGTGATTTTTTTTATTTCATTCTATGATAGTACGGAAAAAGAACCTTTCCCTCCTTAATAAATGAAAATCAATCAAACGTAATGAGTCACATTCTCACAGTAAGCAATTGCGTTTTTTTCTTCGTTCTGTCAGTTTCATTTCTTCTTCCGTTGTTGCGTATCAAATACTACAAAAAGTGTAACGGGTATGATGGAACAGGGCAAGAAGTGAATAATTCTTGATTTTAAAACATTACCACAACAACTTAGATTTTACTTAGAAAGTAGGCGCACTTCTAGAGATGCACAAAAACCCATACCCGAAAACCGCTCCAAAACCAGCTTGAAAAATCCCGGGCCTAGGCCCAACGCAAAAAAGGCCGACTTGAAAAAGGTCATCGTGGAAAAGCCCGATCAAGTTCTTTTTCAACCCCAAAAACTAGCCCGGCCCAATCTTTTTTATTGCTAAATGAAAACAAGCTTGGAAGGCATGGGCCCAGCCGCCCAGGCCCGAAAAAGCCCATGCTTTGTACATCTCTACATGCTTCTATAGAAGTACTATGAACGTGCACATTCTAAGCGATAATGAGTATTTCGTTAAATTGTTGGTGGACCAAATCAATCAATTCATATCTACACCAGATATTAACTATGAGATATCGTTCTTTATTTGTTAGTCTATCTTTAATGCTACTCTATAACGTGACATCATCTAGGGTAGCTATTGTCATATTGATAACTTTATTAGGGAAAACATCATATTCTCTGATGTAGACCGATCAGATTGTCCCTTTTCTAAGAGATCTGGTACACGTATCCAGAATCTGTAGATGGTTTTTTTTCTCTTACGAAGAAGTTAGAAACAACATATACTCCTGTGCCCCAGCGAGGAATTGGAGCACTGAGTGGCGCTTTATCTCAGATCACGTCGAATAAGTGGCTTCTTAGAGAGTTTGTATCTGTATACATGATCCGAAAAATATACGCACTATTCACATATCACACAGCCAAGAACCAAGTCTTCCACAAGAGGAGGTAACGCATTGAGGATAGTTGTCATCTTATCATGGATAACGTTCTTCTGACTCTACTTGGTATATAATGATTCGGTTTTAACTAAAACCACAAACCATAACGCTTTTATCAGTTCCATTTTTTATTTTTTTTGATTAACCTGGATATCCAACTCGCTATGTGAGCCGACTAATCCCAGGGCGACCACCTGCTTTGCAGATATAGCCCGAAGTCACCGCATTTGAACCTCCGTGGCCACAAAGAGATTTTCATTCCTCATTGGATTTGAACCTGGGACCTCCAGATACTTTTGACCTTTGGAGCCAAGCTCAAACCAATCAAGCACCACCCTTGTGGTTCAGTTCCAAATTTTTCGAACCAAACAGAACTGTAATCGTTGTCGAATTATACACTGAGCTAACATATTTTAATTCAGTTTTGGTTTGGTTTCATGCATTAAAAAGCTAACAATATTTTGCAACTTGTAATGTTTTTGCAACCAAAAGTCATTCATAAAGTCTCAACTTGTGCACTTGGTTTTATATCTAAGGTTGCACAACAACTATAACATGAAGTATTACCTAACTTATACAATGATGGATCAATAAATAAAGTATCAACAACAAAATGAAAAATCTTAACCACCATACAAAATGATAAAAAGACAGTATTTAACAGATTCTGTATAATTTCTTTAAAAACTGAGAAGTAAAAACTGAAATCTCTACAAAAAAACATTCAGCTCCAATATATTATGTATTTTTGGAAATTCCAACATCAGTTACATTATTAAAATATTTAATAGATTTAGTATGCTGATAAAATTTTAAATAAATTTTATATATTCAACTTGATTGTTGGGAATAGGGGTGCTTAAAAACCCAACTAACCCGATCAACTCAACCCAACTTAACCCGAAGCAACCTGATGTCTAATCGAGTTGTAAAATTTTCAAACTGTAAGTATTGGGTCGATATTGAGTTACTATTATTTGAACTTAACACAATCCGATGAATCCCGATATCTTTGTATTTCTTTTATTTAATATGATTGTTGAGTTTATATTAATATATACATTAAACAATTACACTATCACGTACGCTCTTCATATATACTTATTTTCAATCTATTCTCCATCTCTATATAATTCACTCGTATATATATTCAGTAACTGTGAAAATATATATATATATATATATATATGTATATGTAAATTGAGAAAATTAATTGAATGTGATATATGTAAGAAGTATGAATAAGTTGTATCAAATAGTTGATGATGAAACATAAATTATGAGTTGAGAAATAACATATTCAAGACTAGAATAATATTTTAATGTATCAAAGTACCAACTCGATCAACCCATACGAATTGGGTTGGGTTGCACTTTGGTTTGAATTGGGTTGAGTTAAGATTTTTCAAACCGCAAACATTTGGGTTAGGTTGTCAGTCCGATCAACCCAACTCATGAGCACCCCTAATTGGAAACAATATAGGCATCTTGATTGATGTGGGCAATAAACAGATAATTTATCTCTTCAACATTTAATTAGTTCGGATAATCAAATGAACCAACTTAGATTAGCTTAGAGTTGTCAATTTCTTTTTGACAAACAATTTCGTATCTTCTACGTCTGTGACCTTATCACCTCACCAAAATTTATAGCCCTTATACGGTATTAGTAACATGAATCTAATTACTAAGTGTATCTTACTAACAAAATTATCAGATTGGTTTTTTCGAAGAAAATTGAAAAAGAGATACGTAACTAGTTAATGATAACTACTTCTTCTGTTCCAAAGTCATACTTGTGACTAATCGAGAACAATTAACAATAAAAAATTGTCAAAAAAAAAAAAAGCGTATCTGTTTATGCGAGAGGGCCCCTTGTTGAGCGGGATTGACTTTTTGAAAGAAAAAAAACTGAGTGGCGAGAGGAGAAGATCCGTTTTTCACCTTATCGTTGGAGCATTGGATCTGTTTCTCCTCTCGATAAACCTAGACGTATCTTAACATCTCAGTAATTTTTGAAATCGAACTTTCATGTTATCCTACACGTCTATCCTCCAACATATTTTTTGAATGGTTTAAAAACAGGATAATAACAATAGCGGTCATTGAACTATAAAAAGACTTCAAGTAGGATGCAAAATTAAAAAGGACAAAGATGGTAAATAAACTTTACAATTGTGTTCGTTTATAAAGACAAAGATTGTGAATGTAAGAGTAAATGATTACAGAAAAAATACATTTGAATATGCATATGTGAACTCATGTTCACTTACCTACTTTTTTTTTACCAATATTCACATATGAATATGCATATGTAAACGCACGTTTCCTTTTACTAACGATTCACATATAATCAGTTGTTCGTACATTCTCAATCATTTTGTTTTTTCTGATTTTAACTCCTTGTATACCATCATTCTTAAATTATGACCCATATTACCTTTTCATTCAGACTACAAAATTACACTTGTTTGATTCTTTTTTATGAAAAGTTTTCGATGATACCAAATGTGTATCTTATTGACTTCAGCATGAACCAATTAAAAATTGCTATCGAAAATTTCATTTAGCCTAAAAAATAGCATAAAACAAGATTCAATTGAGTTTAAACCAGCATTTTCTAAAATAATGTATATTTTTTATTGTACCAATTTTGGACCCAACGGACTTATGTATGGCAAAAAAAATGCATAAAAATGAACGAAGTAGTTTTATGTCGCCCTTTGTGTGATTTTTAGTATGAATACATTCTGTCTCGATAAGACATATATTTGACCCTCATTGAGCATAAAAACTGAAATCTCCCACACATAAATCAGCAAAAATTATTTGTTATTTAATTAAATATTTGAAATACATATAATTTCGTTAGAGTTTGATAGGAACTTGGTTAACAATGTTTTTGATGTTTGGAGAGTGGACGGTGTATATAAGGGATGATGAGAGTTCATCGATATATTAGAGAGTACTTAACCCGAAATGACAGGGGAGAAGATCTGAATCACGCTCTGTAGGATTTTGAACCTACGACACCGAGTTTTGAGATATTATGCATAAATCATTGCGAATTCTTCAGAAAAAATTCTGTTTTCAGACCAGCTACTAATCATCGGCTAGGTAAGCTATTACCTCACCATGATTTTCCTACCCACGGAGGAAAAAGACCCTTTCCTTTTGGGCGGAGCTATTTTTCCGCATGACCTCTCCTACAGTATCGTCACCACAGTAGAGTTTATGATATAACATACTTGCAATAAACTAAGATTGTGTTTGCATAGCTTAAAGTTGATAAGCTGAAGCTGAAATTGATAAGAGGTGCTTACCCAATAAGACGTAATGTAGTTTATCAACATCCTTAGATCCACAAATATACTGACCAAGATGTTGATCCTGTAGGAAGTATTTACTTTCTGACTCAGTTATTGCTTCAGTCAGTATTTACCTTATGACTCAGTTATTGCTTCAGTCAGTATTTACCTAGACAGTTTATCAACATCCTTAGATCCACAAATATACTGACCAAGATGTTGATCCTGTAGGAAGTATTTACTTTCTGACTCAGTTATTGCTTCAGTCAGTATTTACCTAGACACAGTAAACACTAGACAATCATTTCAGTCGGCGTTTAACTATCGTGTCTTTATTTGATTAGCGTTTATCAAATTTGTGTTCGGTAAATGACAAGACAGAAGGGAAGGGGGTATTTTGGGGTATATGAAAGAGTTAAAGGGGTATTTTGGGTATATGAAAGAGTTAAGGGGGTATTTTGGGAAGAAACCCATTCTCAACCATATTTTTCCAAATAGTGGAACATTGGAGGGTATCTGTTATATACGATGATTTCCCTTGTGTGTGATCGATATTGTGAGGTGCTATAGATGATGACTACCACTTGACTATCAGATTGTGCGCTTTAGGTTCGCCACCGTCGTCGCCGCCGCTTCCCCGCCGGGAACCTCCACCTGTTTAATTTCCGGTACCGGTAGTTCATCTCCGTTCCTGTTATACGATCCATTGATTACAGAATCAGGCGTATAATTATACGTTAACTATAAAAGGGCAGACGCAGTTGGTTAAGTGAAAAATTGGGTGGAAAATCGATCGATCGATCTGTTCGAGATGGGGGACTCCACCGCCACCGTTAGGGGCGGTGATAATACCTCGTCTGAGAGGAACGCGGCAGAAGAAGTTTGTCGAATTGTGGAACAGAGTAAAGAGTTGCAGGAATCGGCATCAACTTTAATTTCTAGAAATTCGCAGGAGGAAGAGTCGTTAAGGAGACGAGCTTTAGCGCTTGATTCAAGCATCAAAATGCTCCATTCGTTCATTTCCTCTTCCGTCAAGAAAGGAAATTTGGATCCAAAAGATGCCGAAAAAGTAAGGCCGTGTTTATTTGGTTGATTCTTATTTAACTCACAGATACTGAAGTATTGTAGGAATCTAAGCTAGTAAATGCTGATTTTCAATTGCAAATTCAAGTTATTATTGTGTGAATAGTGTTACTTGCAAGATTTTTTGGGTTATGAAAATGGATGCTTTATTTGGGACTTGGTTGATTGTTTGTTTTGTCTATGTGACAGTTCGTTGATGAGCTAAGTAGAGCGCGTTATACCTTGAATGAAGGAGATGCAGCTGCATTTCTTCCCAGCAAGTCTCATGGTGATTTGCTTTTATTAATTAAATCAATCCTCAATTCTTTTGTTTGTGAATATACCACTTTCTTGATTGTTTATGCCCTTCTTTTTCAAAATCGGTATGATTTTAAAAAATTTGGAGGAAAATTTTGTTAACTACATAGATCTTTTAAGAGCAACATTTATGAAAAATTTGGTTATTTGTTGTTAAGTTAAAACCATATAAAATTTATTTTGAAACTGATACATTTGACCCCCAAACTTAAAAAACCAGTTTTAGCTTAAGAATGTGGAATTTAGCTGTTGAATTGGTGTTGTTTGGTTACAGGAAGATTTTTGAGGATGTTTCTTGGTCCAATAAATGTTCATGCTAACAGAAAGGATGTTCAATTGAAAGTGAAGGAGGAATACAATAGGTTCAGGGTATGTTCTAAAGTTTGCATCTATAGTTGTTTTCTAAGGTTTGTCATATTTTGCAATGATTATGCCCATTAATTATCTCCTATTTCATATGCTAATCAGTGACCAGGTTCTGTCTGATGCAGTTTTCCTCCCATGACAATATATTATGCTTAATTCAGCCAGCATAGATGTTTTAACTTCCAATGAAACAGTGTTATCTGCTCCAATGAAAATTGGATCTTTATTGTTCTCATTAATTCATCTCTATGGATGTATGTATCGTTTATGCCTAAGGATAACAAACTACGGAATGCTTATGGATTGGTGTAATGAACCTAGCCATCTTCACAAACCTTAACTCACTGGAACCCCAAATGAAGCCATTGATACTCTGCAGCTACTGCTATCAGGAAAACCCTACCTCTGCGAAATTTGGCAAGTTTCAGAATTTTTGGAATTTTTAGCTTTTTGTTGTTCACAAAACCCTTGCCGATGCAGGGAAACCTTCCACAGTTTATACAGGCATACAGCTCAAAATGCCCTTCATATGACCACAAAATATTAATATGATACTTGAGTAGATGATTATTCCCCATTTTTGCCTTCACATGTAGATTTGGTGCTTTTGATTTGGTATTTCTCAACCATTCCCCATATCATCTAAGAATCAAGAATGCAAAACAATACAATGGGAGTACCCATTTTCGTTTCTCAACATGTCCATTTCCATTCCCTTTCCCATTCCGTAAAACGAACCAAGTGCTCCCTTAAGCTATATGCTTCAGAAGGTATATATTAAAGTAACATCTAACGTCTACTTCACTATACAAACAGTAAGTGAAGATAAACCCTCTGCCATAGAGTGTCTCTAAGCTTCCGTTTTTTATCCTTGGATTTGGAACCTGGAATGTTCACAATTTTAGATCACTTTTGTGATTTATGTTTAGTTTTCTTTGGCTCCATGCCTCTGTAGTTTCTTTTCCTGTTCCAAATGTCAACTATATTTCTGATTTGATAACTAGATATAACTTTAAGATGCTTTCACTTGGTTACCTTTTGCTGATGAGAGAACTATATTTTCTTCCTTTATTGGCTTTTATGAACCGCTTTATTCTATGAGCAGGATAGGACTGCGTATCTATTTCTCTTTTTCCCATCATTGCTACTGCTGCTAAGGTCGTGGTTTTGGGATGGATGTTTTCCTGCATTACCTGTCCAGCTTTATCAGGTAATTTGTGTTTTTTTCTTCGTACTATGTATCTTGGTCCTGTTAAAGCATACAAGTGAATGGACCTGTCATAAGAAACATAATTACTGTACCCTTTTCAGGCGTGGTTGCTCTTTCTCTACACAGGGTTGGCTTTGAGAGAGAATATTTTGAGAATTAACGGAAGCGACATACGTCCATGGTAATTTTACATCATTTTGCCTCTTAAACTTTTATTTCAAATGATGGTGTTTTGGATAATATTTCGTCAAGTCAATATGCCATCTTCCTTTATGGTTCTGTTACATTGAATTTGTACAAGTTGAGGATGCTATTTTGATGGATATTAGCATACAACTGATTTTATATCTGAGTGGATGTGCTATAAATTGTGATTCTTCAGGTGGATATACCATCACTATTGTGCTATGGTGATGGCACTCATTAGCCTCACATGGGAGATAGAAAGGCAACCTGATTGTTCCCAGAAGCAGGTTATACTATTATTTGTTTCATGCAACTTTCAGGCTCGAATCTTTTTATCTTATTTGTGTTTTTGATCTACTTGCAGAAAGGTATACAATTGTTCCTGAAATGGGCAATCATGCAAGGAATTGCAATGCTTCTACAGAACAGATACCAACGGCAGAGACTCTATACTCGTATTGCTCTGGGAAAGGTGCTGTTAATGGAAAACCAACAACTTTTTTCAAGCATGCTGACTTGATGTTACAGTTGAAAGGTTGCCATACAAAGAAAAAGAATAAAAAACAAATTGTTTAAAGTATATAGGCCTCTTAACCAAACCAAACGAACCCAGATATCCCACACAGAAGTAGGGTCTAAGGGGTGTAGGATGCACACAGACCTTGCCTCTATCCCAGAAAGTAAGAAGGTTGTTTCCATGAAGACACCCGGCTTGCAAAACAAAATCAAAAAACAAGGAGACGTGTGAGAAAGGTAACATAGGAGTGTATGCAAACACACAACAGGTACGAGGAACATAAGATAAAAGATGAAACAAAGCATAAATAGGACATGAAAAGAGGAAAAACTAAAGAAACTTTGTCTACCATAAGGCTCTAGTAACCTAAGTGCCACTACTTAACCCTTCCCCCCTACCCACCCTCTACCTTCTCTGAACTTCCCTCCTCCCGGCCATGTTATCTACAGGTCCCCGCACATAGTCAGCTACCCTAGTCCTACTTCTCCAAACACTCTTATTAAAGGTCATCTCCTCATAAATATCTAAGCACGCCATGTCCCTCAGCTGCTCCTCCCACGTTCTCCTTGGCCTACCCTTCCCGTCACCCCCTTGACCGTGATACTCTCTATCCTTCTCACTGGTGTCGTCATCTTTCTCCTAAGCATGTGTCCGAACCACCTAAGGGCCTGTTTGTTAGTAGCTTAACGAGCTTAATGGGACTCACAGCTTATTCAGTCAGCTATACATGGCTGTTTTTTAGTGGCTTAATGATATAAAAAGTGGCTTATGCAATAAGCTTCTAGGGGGGAGGTTTATGCAGAAAGTCAAGTTTTTTCCAAACCTGCCCCTCCCAATTAAAAAGCACGCTCCTTCCGTCTTTGAAAAAGCCCTCCCATACAAAAACCTTCTCAACTATGTAGACAGATTAATCCACACATACAACTGTATCCATACAGGACTTAATGGAAAACCAACCACTCGTCCTATTACAAAGTCATTACAATCTTGTATGTTCTTGCTTCTACACAAGATACGTGTTATAAGGAGTAAAATTGACCCTAAAATGAATAAGCAAAGGATCTTTGAGGACTCCAATTCTCCGTGCAGGCATTCATCAACTCTTCATTTTGATTGTAGGCTAGAAGAATGGATGTTGTGTGGGGAGAAACTGCTGGAGTAGAAGGTCAAATATGGCTGTTATACCCGATACTCTTCGTCTTGCAGGTGATTTTCTGTGATCTTGATTCTCTCTGAATGATTTGGAACTTTACTTATGCTTTCTAAGAATTATTTAGTTCACGAACTATATTGTTACCGAGAGCTATTTTGTTGAAGGTCATGTTAGGTCAGCAGGCATTCAGTATTTATGAATCCAGCCTTGAAAGCTACCCTTTGAAACTTTTCATGTCTGAATCATTCCCACTCCATTCCAAATTTAGAGTGCACTTTTGACTTGTAAGAGTCAAAGGAGTTAGTTCTCATATACTAAAATCAGTTGGAATTCTTTTGGTTATTCAAAGAATTCAGATTATACTAATCTGTAAAAAAAATATTTTCGTAGAACATGTTTACGTTAAGAGAACTAGAAGCATCAGTTTATGATTTTGAATTTGAAGTTTTTTAGGTCTGAAGTTTCAAAAACCAAAAGTGGATTCTAGTTAGGGGATGAAGGGAGTAGTGATTAATTGATTATAATCATACATAAAAGAAACTTGATCAACATTTGTTGGTGCATAGTCACTGGACCGCATAAGTCTGCCCATGTGTCACTTTAAATTCAGATTGCAACGGGAAGCATGTTAACCGGAATCATATGTCCCCTGAACCATAAGGTTACGAAGCAATTCCTTGTCACAAAGCAATCCTCTTTAATATCCTGATAAATTTGATGTGCCTAAGTTGTCATTATTTTTAGAACATAAAGAAAGACTCATTTGTTGATTTCTATTTACCCGTCTGTGAAACTGTCCTAAAACTTGTCTTCAGATTCATAGATTTAAAGTTCAACACTTCTTAGTTGAAAGCTGACTGCACTATAGTTTACCTGAGAACAAGATGTTGTTACAGCAGTAACTAGAAATTAGACCTGGAATCCCAACTGGCCAACACCCCTGGAAAACAACTCGTAGGATTAACTAACTACCTTGTCGAAGATTGTTTTGGCATAATTTACCATCATCAAAAGATCAATGTGCTCCCTCCATCCCAAAATAAATTTTCACAATGTAAAAGGCACACCATTTTAGAAATGTGTAATTATTGCACATTTTTTTATTAACCTCGATATCCGATCCGCTATGCAAGCCTACTAATCCCAGGGAGACCACCTGCTTTGTAGGTAGCCCGGAGTCACCGCATTGGAACCTCCGTGGTCACAAGGGGATTTGTATTCCTCCTTGGATTTGAACGTGGGACCTCCAGGCACTTTTGACCTTTAGAGCTCAAACTCAAATCAATCAGACACCACCCTTATGGTTAATTATTACACTTTTTAATTAGCTAAATGACAATTGTACCTTAATAATAGAGGGAGTAATGGCAATTATACCCTTAATAAAATGAGCATCTGCTAAATAAATTGATTTTCGCTCTTAGAAATGTGTACCAAAATTGTAGATGTTGCAATATTCATGTGCAAGGAAATATAAAATGATTGTTTTCTTATCTTAAGGTTATAGACTTGTAATTTATGTAGGTTGATTTAATCTCCTGTAATGAAGCATTTATTACTTAAAATTTTAATTCCAAACCAAAATAGTCATATTCCGGAACGAACATATTATTGGTTCGGTATTAATTTCTTTGACATTCGGCCATAGTCTTGGTTACTAGCAAGTCATACAAGTATTTACAAAGAGAAACACAGATGTATGGTTATATTTACCCTAAACTTACTTTCTCTTCATAGGCTTTTGAAGCATTCGTGGGTCTGCTGTTGCTGAAAACCGCAGTGGTTGGTGTCGTTTCTGAGTGGCAGGTACGTTGTAACAGTCGCATGCGTGGCCTCATGGTCGTGTTCTGTTTTTCCAATTATTCATCATTTAGAATCTACCATTATTTCATACAATCATATTTGTAGCTACTAGCTAGATTAGACAGGAGGAACAGAGTTGGAGAGATAAAACGTGGAGGATATGGTTAGCGAGTCGGTAGTTAGGTTACGAGCGTCCCAAGGTCATTTCGATCTTGTTACACATGTACCAAGACTATACATCGACTCGACAGTTATAAATAATACAAAATATAAAAGTTTGTCATGTATTATATTAAAAGTCTTACAAAATTAAAACAACGAAAATGTGTTAAAATGAGAAAGTAACATATGAAATCCACTTAAATAGAATTATTCTTCTAACAATCTTGAAAAGCCGAAATCAGGAATCGCCAGATCGGCTAAATAGAATCATTCTCTCTTTCACACACTTTTCACAAGTTGGGGGCTTTCACGAAAACAATCGCTCTATTCTTTAGGGTAGAGGTCAGGTTTGTGTACATATTACCCCCAAGATCGGAAATGGAACGTATCGGGATCTGTTTTATTTGTCTCTCTCTTTTACACAAATTTCACAAGCATTCGTTTTCATGGAGACAACTGCTTTACTCTTTAGGGTAGAGACCAGGTTTGCGCACATCTTACCACCAACGTCCCACCTCCGGGTTGGATATACTGGACTCGTTAGGGTAGAGATCAGGTTTGCGTACATCTTACCATCAACACCCCACCTCCGGGTTGGATATATTGGACTCGTTTGATTTGGTGTATATAATGTGAGTATATACTAAAGTTTGGAAAACCCAATTCATCTTTGGCAGGTAGTTACCTGCGGAATTCTTCTGATAATTATGGCTGTCGGGAATTTCTTAAACACAGTTCAAACCCTCGTGTCAAAATCGCGGGTGAAAGCCAAAATGAAAAAAGGTAAAAGCAAGAATGACTTGCTTCAGGTATCCTCATGATTTAGAAAATCATGTGATATTAAACTTGTTTCCTTTCTACTATGCCTCATTGGAGGCGTGACCGCGGTGTAGACCCCGGCTCCGCTTGGTTACCATCCGATGGTGCGTATTTTTGGCTGTTTATGTTAAGAGTGAACCCTTGGGTTTTATTAAACCTAGCTTTTTTATAGCTGTGCCCATGGTTCCATTGCAATTCTATTATGTTTATATGGTTTCACCAGTTTTGTGGTTAGCCGGTTCTCTAGAGACGAAAGGATGATTTTTACTACAAGTTTTTATAACATTATTGCTCCCGGAAAGCAATTTTATCACGGTTTGTAAGTACGGGGTCTTTATGGAAATAATTGTTTACCGTCTGAGCCGAAGGACAAGTTTGTATACATTCGACGTCGACACCAGAGATATATATTAGGCTCATTTGGCTTGGTTTGCATAGTATAACGCAACGTTTGGTTAATATAAACGGAGAACGTGACCAAATTGGTTTGAATTTTTCATTGAAGAATCAAAAAATGTAAATATTAAAAGTCAAAGGACTAAATAGATACTAATGTATATAAGTTGAAAAAGACCAAATTAGAAACCAATTATTTGAACTTTTTTGATGATTAAAGCTCGGAACATTTTTGTAAATAAATAAATCATTGTACCTTTTGATTTAAAATGATGAAGTTGTTGAATATTTTTTAAGACCAAATTAGAAACCAATTATTTGAACTTTTTTGATGATTAAAGCTCGGAACATTTTTGTAAATAAATAAATCATTGTACCTTTTGATTTAAAATGATGAAGTTGTTGAATATTTTTTTTGAATAAATAAATTATAGAACTTTTATAAGTTGATTTGTTATATCATTTTAACCTAAAAAATATACTTATAACCAGCTACGAAAATTTTAACAGTATAAAAACTTGAACAAGTTTTACTGTTTCCAAACCATACTGTCATTCAAACGTCACACCCAACAACATTGCTCGCTTTCGTTACTCCATCCTCATCCACTCTCTATTATCGCTCATCGTTGTTGTTACCTCTTGCCCTTGATCTTCATCTTTTTATTTGTTTTGTCTTCTGATTTTATTTTTCAACGATTTAATGAAGTATGCATGTATACAGATAAAAGAGAATGTTAACTGAAATATTTGGAAAGTTACTTTTTAGTGAGATTTTCTAAAATAAGTTTTTGTTAGAAAAAAAGATACTTGTTTATTTTTCAAAATTATCTTTTAATACCTTTGAAGTCTGATTCGTTCAGACATTTGGGTATTAAAAGCGGTTGTTTTATTTCTAAAATAAGAGCTTGAAAGCTCTAAATGTCCTCTGAAATTTTAAGTGGCAAACATATCCCTTAATACCTCTTAATCTTAATCCGCTTGTATCAAATGGTTCATATTTTGGGGGCCGGAAGAGATTTGTTAGAAAAAAAACTATTTATCTTTTATACTTTTGTAAAAAAAAACTATTTATCTTTTATATTTTTGCACTAGTTTGACCAATTTAGATTTCAGACTTTAAACGTAAAAACAAACAGTCTTACTGATCCATATTTCAGACTTCATGACCACCTCATATAAATCAAAAGTGAAATCAGACTTCAGCACCTTTTAAATAACTAAAGTCACCTAAATAAATCATGATTATGATTGGTCGCTAGTTCATAATTCCATCCAATTCAAAAATGGTATCAATTAAATTAATATGATATTACATACAAATGTGTCAAGAAGCCTTTGGTTTATGTGAGAAACACCCATTTTTATGAGTAGTGAAAAATGTAAACCTTCAAATAACGCAATGCAAATATAACTTTACATTATGTGAAGGTTACCGTCTTTATAAAACATAAATATAACGTAACATTCACACAATACAAAAATATCTGCAAATATTTCTCATCTTTTCACAGAAATGAAATTTCCCACGTGGTCCCAAGTCTAAATACCAAACAGTTTTGGGTGGTGTTATCAAATCAATTTGTCAAAGACAGATTCTCGATTACATATAATGAACAGAACTTGTTCCTGTAGAAACGTCAGAATTGCCCAAAAGCCAATAAATTATTTCTCTATGGATATGGAAATTACTATTCATCGTCAGAAGATGTTCAAGATGAGCCCAAATGTTCAGTTATCACAATAAGACCAGTAATTCAAGGAACAGACAGCTGCAAAAGATGAAGAACAGTCCCGACAAACCTCATGCCTATTTAAGAAGGTTTGCATTCTCAAGGAAGACATCAGATTCTTTTAGAGTATTTTAGTTTGTATGTCTAATATATCCAATGATAAACTTGTACCCTCTACGTCCCAATGTTCCAAATCTCTAGATCTTCAGCTTATTTTTTCTCCTACCGTCAGCAATAGGAGCGTGATTTGGTAATACGCCTTAACGACCAATGATTAACGATGGCTATGATGGGCGGTTTTGCTAGAATAGGTAAAATGAGATCACTGTTTTAGTAAATGATGCAAAGAAAAGTGGTGACATTGATCTATAAGTAGCTCAGCAAACTCTTGAAATAGCGGAAGCTGCTTTGAAAAAAGCTAAAGGAAAGAGAGAAACAATCAAGACAAATCTAACTCTCCGACAGGCTAGGAAACGAGTAGAGGCTATCAATGCGATTTCATAACCAGTCAGTGCATCCGAACTGATCATTGATATTCAAACATCGTTCTCTTTCCTTTGTTCTAATTCATGATCTGGACGAGTCACACATACACCCTAGTACATGTTCCTTGACGTTGAAGGTATCCCTAAAGCGCAGGGGATTTTGTGACATTTCTAATTGGCCGTCTTGTATTTCTAATAAGTTGTCTAATAGTTGGCATATTAAATCATATACATAATGGGTATCATGATCATATCTCCGTTTGGTATCAGAGCCAGAGGAGTAGTGAGCATCACGGTTTTTCCATTTAATAGTATCAAAGATTTATCCGTATGAAGACGAGTAATGTCATATTTCTAAACCCGAAGTCTATATCAGACTAGATGGAAGTTTACATTATAATTTACAAACAATGACCATCGTTCATAGAAACACTTTCGAAAACCCAACATGAATCCAGTTCGATCTTCTGAAAACTTAACATGTATAACATGGAAATAAAAGTTTATACGTTCTTGATTTAACCATTCCGTTTCAAAAAGGCCTACGTAAATCATAGAAAAACACGAATAGAGCTACGCTACACCTTACACAGAGGTCGGAATGAATGATAATAATACGATACCTTCCTCGGTTTATAAAACATAACTATTGTCAGTGAGAATTCTTAACAATTCAAGATGGAACATGAGAAACTCTGAAGTCAAAGAGGGAGTAGACACATCTGCAGCATGCATGCTACCCAAGAAGTCACACCTACAAGTATCAATAAGTTTAGTTGTTGTTTTCAAAAAGATTGTAGTTCAAGATCAAACACATCTACAGATAAAAATGAAAAAAATGGTTGGTATTTCGAAAAGTTTTTGGGCGTCCGGGCCAACTTGTGTGCACCTTGACTAATCTCATGGGACCCTGAAGTTAACGGTCAAGCAAAACTCTAGGTGACTCGAACTGGTGACTTCTATGAAACAAATCCAAGATTTTATCAGTTGAGCTACCCCTCATAATCTTGGCCTTAATTGCAGTCTTGTAGTTACGGCAAAGAGATGTAGTCCCCATGAAATGGGGGAAAAATAGATTCTTTAGAATGCGTTTGGTACGCAGACAGTATTGGACGGGAAAGTGAGGTAGGTAAATAAAAGAATTGAGCAAGTTTTTCGGATTTTAATTTGATGCGGGTAGTTTAGTAATATACCAATCTTATCTCATCTTCTTGATTTATGTACCACCTATTTTGGTGGGATAGAAAAAAATGCATAGTCGTCCCACTCGGTCCCATCCAGTTTTGTCCCATTCTAAATGTCGCACTAAACATGGACAAGTTTTTTTTTTTTTTGATTAACCTGGATATACAACCCCGCTATGCGAGCCAACTAATACCAGAACGACCACCTGCTTTGCAGATAGCCCGGAGTCACCGCATTTGAACCTCTGTGGCCACAAGGGGATTTTTATTCCCCCTTGAATTTGAACCTGGGAGCTCCAGGTACTTTTGACCTTTGGAGCCAAGTTCAAACCAATTAGGCACCACCCTTGTGGTTGGACAAGAAGTTTTCGGTTTGTACTGTTACATCTTGTCAAATGTACCAAATGCACCCAGAGGTTTTTGAGTTTTAATACCAGACTTGAGGCTTGCTTAGCAAATTAATGAAAAGGATGGCATTTGTTAACATTGTGTTATGTCCCTAATTAGTTGCAAGCATCAAGGGTGAAGGCTTAATAAAGAACCAACCTATTTCTTTTTTCTACCACCTCCACTCTTTGCCTTTTTGTTGGCTGATTCTTTTCCAGCTTTCTCGCTCGTTTCCTGTCACAAAAGCACTCAAGAAACGTCATACATATGCTACAGACACGCATATATATAGGTGGTTTCATTTACAAACTCAACCATTAGTACAAACCAATCTCAACCGTTCATCTAGTCTAATGAAATATATGATAACCTTCCATAAATATCTAAATCATAATAAATAGACTTCCATCATTTCTATAAATATCTCAATTAATTGGTTTGTATAGCTTGTACTAATGGTTGGGTTTGTAAGAGCTCTCTCTCCTCTCTCTCTCTCTCTCTATATATATATATATATACACACACACACATATGCATATGCTACGGAGATAATGTCCTGTTTCTGCAATTTCATGGCAACCAAACGCTGCAGTTTTTAATTGAGACCAAGTTCGAATATCATCAACGTGAAGCTATACAAAATTAAACAAATCAAAGAGACTTCATCTTTCTACTTACACCCTCGAATTCAAGTTATAAAAAGACTCGAGGGCATGAAGATGTACACAGAGCATAACATTTGTGGAATATAAACAAAGGTTTGGAGTAATTTAGGAGAAAATAACCTTCTGACACTTTCTTCTAACATATTTAAGAACATTTCTGCTTAACAGAAGAATGTCTCTTTCTAACACAAGAATGCCTCAAAATCTGTCAAAAGGTCCCGTATTTAGAAAAAAAAATCTGTCCGAAGCTTATTCTCCTAAATAACCCCAGTTTCCCTAAACATATATTTACTTAAATAGGTGCAAAAGATTATTTATCTGGTTCAAGAATCTTGCAATTTCAAACAAGTCAAGAGATGAATCTTTCAATGTATTATGCTGATATTGAAAAACAATGGTCAGAGGTTTATTCACATGGTTATGACTTATGAACGTATTTAACAAATAAAGACGATAATAAGCACTACTCAGTTCTAAAGATTCACCATTTCGGCATCATGTTCCAAAGCAGACACCTTTCGATGACATCATGGGCTGCCTGGAATGCAGACCTAGAACTGGAGGACTAAAGCTGCTTATGATCTGTCGGGGTGATCGACTGAATATCTTACTCTTGATTACTTGTTTGGAAGATCCAAGAATGCATTTAGTTTCCTGACATTCAGTGACTCAATTATGGTAGATTATAAGGAATGGGAGAAGTTCAAACAAGAACCATAAATTTTGAAAACCAACCATTTCATGTATTATTCATGATGAATATCACTGAATAATCATGAATATATATCACGGCATTTATCATGAATAAAGCATGAATAGTTTGGTTTCCAGGTTCTCAAAATATCTACGGTTCTCATTATTAGGACTACATTCCAAATTAAGCACAAGCATCAAGAATTTGTGGCCATCTGATAGATATTGATTAGATAGTTTTACATTTCTTTTTTACTTGTTTTATGTGGCACCCTATAAGAGAAATTTATAACGTATTTATGATGGTGAAGCTGGGTTTCAACTAGGGTTGCTCAAGTGGTTGCAGCTTGCTCTTAATAAAATATGAAATCATGAATTCAAATCTAGAACTTGTGAATTGCCAAGACGCATGAATGGTCGGGCAACCAAAAACATGGTGAATCCAAAGTCACTCAGTTACAAGACTAGCATAGAATTTCACGATCCCCCAAATGGCATGATTGAAAGAAAAACCTACCACCATGGAGCTCGACTATTGATTAAATATAGCTATAAGCCTATAACCACTTAAAATATATATACATATATATGGGGGGGATACAGTGGATGATTCAACTATTATCGAATGAAACCATACCTTCCTTTTAATGGGAGCGGATGTGCTAACGACTGGTTTAAAGAACGACTCTAATCTGGTGGAGGGAGAGAGAGAACAGGTAAGTAAACACAAAATCAGGAATGCAAAGTAAAAAATCACTTCAATGAATAAATCGGTTGATTTCTTACCGGTTTTGCGAAGATTTGTTCTTGGAAGCTTTTATTTTTTCTACTGCCTATTATTAGACCATAATTAGTTACACACACACACACACAAAAATATCAATAAAGTAGTGGAAGAACATGAACAGATAAAAAGAAAAGGAATTGATAAAATCATTTGGTGCTCTTGCCTTTGTGACTCTGTCACTGTTGAATCCATTTTCATTCACCAAGAAGTTTATCAAGCCCTGGAAGTGAAAAAATGAAACAAATTAACCCTCTGGAAATTTCAAGAAATAAAAGAAAAGAAAATAATTTGATATCTGAGTCTTCTTTACGCAGACTCACTTCTTCATCTGGAGCACTCCATTTAATTTCAAGCTGATCATCATCAGCACAGACCAATGGTTCTTTGAAAAGGCGTCGAGCCTCCTCATATGGCCAATCATCAGGTATTTGATATCTGCATACATCGAAACATATACTAAGCGTAAATGTTGAATAAATATTTGGACAGAGTTATTTTTTATATAAGATACAAGATAAAAGAAGCAACATGAAAAGTTGTAGTTTATGGCGCTATAAGTATGCCTGCATATTGATGTTTGATACTCAAAAAATTGAAACTGAACCAATTAGCACAAACATTTGAAGATAAAATAAGAAAATGAAAATGGGCTATGGGGGCTTGTGCTTTTTTAGCTTATTGAGACACAAGTTCCTACTCTTCATGAATATTTTGGATTAGCAAAGTACCAATGTTCTATATCAGAACATATTTCAAAAGAATATTGTGAGAGTATATAAGCTAAAAAGTAAAAACTGAATTGATCATTAGCTATCAGCGATTGTTTCTGATATAAGCAAACTTAAACTAAAGGGTATTACTTCTACTCATTTGCAGCAATAAGACAATGTTATGAAAGATCAATAAGGAATACAAAGAACCTTTCTCTGTTTATATTCTCCAGAATGCTCTCTATTGACCCATGTTGACGGATGAGCTTCAAAGCCGTCTGGCCACCAATACCTGAGATTTAGAAGAAAAGAAAACAAGAAATTTAATCAGAAAGTTGTGTTGGATGTAGCTAGAGCAGAAAAGAGTAACCATTACAATTTACATTAAAAGATGCTTAAAATTCACTAAAAGAAACAATAATCATAAAAATTTTGCTCTTAGAAGAAACATAAAAGTTGAAACTGACAAGCATAGCACATTAGGGGAACAAAAACATTCATACAAAGTTGAAGTTCAAAGAATGAATACATTTGTTATCCTACATAACTAGTATCAGAATTCAGATCAGGGTATATGTTTAGCTTTGTCATGAGAGCAATGACGTTAACAAAAGCCACAAGATGCAAATCATTCTAATGGCAACCAAAAGGAGCAGAGTTAGGAGTGAGCAAAGATTATCAAAGTAGCAAGCCACTGAAGGGGAGAAAAGCAATCACTTCATCCAAGAAAAGGAACCTTATTGTCGTGGCTTACTTATAAGTTATTAAGTTGCAACTTGCAACTTACAAAATTATATAAATTATATAAATAAATTGTTTCCATTTATATGTTTACCATTTCAAGCAACATTCAAAAACTTACTCATAGAAATGTAAGATTTTAGGCTCTTAATATTTTTTTTTCCTTTCAATCAAAAAGGGTGAAATCAAATAATATTTTATGATGTTCTACCATTAAATGTGATGCCATATATAGTGGCAGCAATATGCTCGATAATACCAAGAGTCCATACTAAAACATATGACGTGGCTTGAGCCTCAGAGAACCCATAAAATAGTCTAAATGTTGATTTACGGCTACAATATACCTACACGGAAAGGTCAGATTTTCAGCATATATTGTGATGGAATTATGCATTACCCCTAATGCTGTCACAATAATCACACCCACATAGAATGCACAGATCAATAAATTGATCCATCGTAAGGTTGAGTTCCTCCAATACCTGACATAAAATCAGCAACTCAACGTTAAGACAATAGTCAACAACCATAATTGCCATTTACTTTGTTAAATTCAGCACCTTAGAAATATCAAATTCCATCACAGGGATCTTTCGTGAGCTAGGATCCATTAAATGGCGAAGAAATTTGGGTGCTCCAAAAGTAAGGGAATCCATATCTTCAGAGGCAACAGCATAGACCTGAGAAGTTGTATGTTACACAGGAAACTAAGCGAATAATGTTGGTCACCACAGCAAGGAAACAAGAATGGAGATATTAAGATGATTTAGTCACAACTTATCACATTCTATAGACACAAAGGTGTGCATCTTCAGCATCCAATGAGAAATAAGTAAGCATCTTATGTTTTTTCTACTGCATTATCTCATAGAATAGAGGCATAAAACATAAACCAAATATAAACAAACGAACCATGTATACCCCACCGAGAGGGTCTTTTATATGTGCAAAAGCAAGTTACTTTTCAATTCCAGCCTCCGCTTGTATATAAAAGTAGTACCTACTAAAATGTTCCGAGTCCTGTCACGCCTTATCTGTGATTAAGTTGTGGGTGATTACTCAAGCAAAGACAACATTGATCTTTTTCAGCTTGAAGTTAATATAGATGATCAGATTTCATCTTGTATGATAAAATGAAAACAAACACCAGTGAAACAGCTTCTAAAACATCTAATGCTTGCATGTTCTGTTTGCATATAGAATCGAGTCCTTGTGAATGCACAGAGCCAGCTGTTACCTACATCTTATGACGCCATTGGCACCTCCTTTCATCTATAATGATCCCAACAGAAAAAAGATGTCCTCCATAACCTTTTTCCTGTTCAGAAATGCTCACTGCTTTGTGCTCATCTTACTTCAGTTTAGTCTAAAACCTTACAATACCAAGGCATGGATTCATCCTTCTTAACTTTCATCGACACATTGCCTGATCTCACCAATCAACGTGATATCACCAGCAAAAAGTATAAACCGTAGATTCATCAACACCTTTAGCATCTCTTTATGATTTCTTAGCTTCCATTCGGCTCATCTATATACTTCTCTAGATTTTCTACACTCTCACAGTCATCTAAGAGTTAAGCATCGTTTCTTATTCTTGCCTCCTCACTCCACAAGTGATTTTAGCTTGATAACCGCTCAGTCTGCTTTTTCCAACCACATCCTTTACTACCCTTCAAATGCAGATTGGCATTTATGTCACATCTTAGCTTCCCATTTGATAGTCCAAGACTCTTCGTTAATAAGATCATTATATATACTTCAATGCTTGGATTATCTCATCTTTTCCACCTCCTATCTCCTAGGTGCTTAACACCCTTACTCCATCCAACACCATGCCTAATTTTGATGTATGCAACTACAAGCCTATTTCTGTCATTATACACTCCCCAGCTATATTTTACAATCGCAATCAAATACAATAGTTAAAAATGATCTAATATACAAAGCATGATGAGGACCAAGCTGGAACTAACTCAATTCTAAATGAATGTAACAATAAAACCAATAAATGTTTTAGGCTATGCACAAATATATATGCCTACTCAGCTTTGCAAAAACATTATGATGACCAAGCCGGACAGAACCAAAGATATTATAATGATTGTAATGGTGAAACAAAGAGAATTATTTCGCATATACACGAAGATACATACCTTATCAGCTTTGCAAAGCGCTGCACACTGTGCTTCTGCTTCAGATGGAGCCTACAAAAGTCCACAGGCTAGTAAATAAAAATAAGTTCATATGTGAACTTAGACTTACGTTATACTTGCACTTCATATGTTTTGTTCAACTTCTTTTCTCCTTTTCACAATAGAGTAACAGGGGAATTGTACTACCATAGTTGAACAACTCCTTTCAGACATGACTATTAAGCAACAAAACCAGACAAATGTGTGAGCACCTACACTCCTTTTTAAGATAGTTACCTCAATGACAGGCACTCCCATAAGCCTTAAAAGTTTTTTGCAGTCCTCGTTATGTTGTCTTGTTACCTAGAAAGGATGGAGCACAAGTCATAAAAACACATTTAATCTCTTGCAATTGCTTCTCTGGGAGGAGGTTGAATTGAATCATTAGTAAGGACGTCCCATAAAGATCAATAATTTGAAATCAACAATTCAACACACTGTCAGCATCTTGCAGGATACAAGCTTGACTTATGGTTCTAAAACTTGAATAATTCCTTTATTTTCTCCTTTTGTTAAGTCTGATCTAGTAAAATAAGAACTGGGTGAGGCAAGTTAAAAGCTATTTCTTACGTTGTAGTCATGAGCATTTACGTAATTCCATATAGCATTTAGATTGGATAGGTTGTTGGGAGAGTTTGATGGTTAAGATGAGAGAAGCAATCCTAAATTCCCCAGTCCTACACTGGTGAGACTTCTCCATGCTATTACGATTGTGCATGGCAAATATAACCCAGCACGCTTATATGTGATAGCCACTATAGAACTGTAGCATTTTAGCACTTTTCAGAATTCAGATGGCAGATATACTTTAACTTAAAAGATGATGTTTTCTAGCAAACAGCAGAGTATTGACTTCCTGTATAAAATTTATAGCCTGTCATAAGAGCTTAAAGTTATTGCTTGAAATGATCTGATTTCGTAACAGTAAGGATTTTTAATTTCGATACAAAGTGGCACTGCATGCAACAGCCTTGTCCCTTTCAGCATTGTTAGTTTCTTAGTGGCTACTATTTAATCAGATAGACCAGAACCAATTGTGGATCATGACTCATCCTAAAAACAGTAGACCATCTGTGAACCATACCAGGCTCACGGTTGAGAAAGGTTATAAAAAAAGATTGTTATGTTCCCTATTTAATAATCATGTTTATTTTTTTTCTTTCTGTTATTGCTTTGCTAACTCATGTCTGACAAAAACAAGGCCTGCAGCTATCACTTTTGCACCCAGATTCAAGATAAGTATGGTATCAATACCCACATAACATGCCTATATCATCATCCTAACAGCAGCCAAAGATCTTTTTAACTTACACAACCATATCACTAGACAGATTACTAAAACAATCAAAAAATATCTCACAACAATCAATATGCAACAACTATAGAATAATGCTTCTATCGCCATTTCACATTCCAAAGACGAGAAACATGTCAAAACCAATGTGCTTCGAAATTGACGGGAGAAATAAATGGCCCAAGCACCAGCTACTTTCAACGAGTAGCCTATCATAAATGACTTGGCAAACAATATACATACAATTGATTTCTCTGGGCTTCCTCAACAAAGATGAAAAATTACTGAGTGCTATGGTTACCACTCTTTCTAAGCTAAATAATAGAGAAAAACACAGATATGCTCCAAACCTACCTTCACTGTACGTTTACTAAATTTCTCGATCTCGTCCTTATTGCCAGCCTACAATAACAGCAAAAGCAGTATGTGAAAGGGATTAAATAGCATGAAGAACACATAAAAAGGTAGAGAAATTGAAGAAGGTAAAAAAGAAAATGAAAGCAAGAGTCAAATGCATTACTAAGTGAAAACAAATCCCATGTTACCTGTATGGCATCATTTAAATCAGCAGTTGCATCTTCTCTCCGCGAGTAACTGTGTCATAACTCCAGAACCATGTAAACTAAACACAGTTGACATCATTTTACAATATCAACTGGACATGGAATGGAACAAGTTTATTACCGTTTTGCAAGCTCTTGTTTCTTTAAATCAGGAGGTGCCCCATCAAAAACATAGCTATAGAAAGGAAAGGGAAAAACAGTTATGAACACTAGACAGTTTGTTTGTACAGCAACATGATCAAAATAAATATGTGAAAAATGAAACAAAAACCAGATGCAGGTCCCATATGATCAAATGGAGAGAAAAATTGAAATTACACTGGCTTTAATCCAGACTCCAGAAGCCTAATCGTCCGATTGAACATCCCTTGTAAATGGCTGCCATATGTACAACCAATTGTAAAGTTAAAGCTCAAAGCGCCCTTTAACAAGCATACATATGATATCATGATAATATATAACAATTTCCCAAAGAAGCGACAGCACCCAGCCTTAACTGACATACCAGTCAAGCCACAAATCAACGCACAAGTTCTTGATGATTAACTCCTAAAAATACATAAGAATCTAATAATAAAAGAAAAAGAAGCACATACATTCTAACAAGTACTCCCTCTATCCCAAAAGAAATGAAACGATCGACTTGCCACATAGTTAAGATAAGTTTCTAACAAATGGTCCAATACCAACGATACCACTTAACAAGACAAATTTGAGAAAACTCCTGGAATACAATCAAAATGTCTTGTAGTGATTAGTGATTACTAACAGGCAAATGAGTAAATTTGCAAATGAATCTTTCAAAAAAAAACATTGCATTTTTACAGATAACCGATAATAGGAAGTGTTAAACTTTTATTTTATTATTTTCTTTTTTTTTTGGGGGAGGGGAATGGAGTTTAGATGACTGTATTTCTTTTACAAAACGCTAGATTGTTTTTTGATCAACTAAGGAGAGCCCAAACGGATATCACAGTAAGGGGTTGTTTGGTTGGTTTTCCATTAAGTCCTGAATGGTTAAAGTCTTAAAGATGTTTGTGTGGATTTATTTTTCTGTACGGATAGGTTTTTGTTTGGGAGGGTTTTTCACAGATAAATGGAGCATTTTTTTTAATTGAGAGGAGTGGGGTTAGAAAAAAACTTCGCTTTCCACGTAAAACTCCCCCTATAAGCTTACCGAACAAGTCACTTTCCATGTCATTAAGCCACTACCAAGCAGTCATGTGTAGCTGACCAAATAAGCTTCAGTCCTATTAAGCTCGTTAAGCTGCTAACAAACAGGCCCTAACTGTGCTGTATCTCGGCAAACTTAAATCAAAAAATTAAAAACATGAACACAAAAAATAGACTATATATACACAGACAATGTAAGAATCAAGTATGGGCTGAGAAAAGACTTTCATAGGCGTAAATGTTAGAATATAAATTCCAAAATTTATTGATCTTTTATCTATGATTAATATGTGAAAAGTGAAATTTCATTCGAGTCGCTACCTGGTCACCTCACCCGCCTCATTTGTCAGCATTTCTGTACCACTTCGTCCGACAACAATCTACAGCATTTCCAATTCATACTAAACATGATACATAATTGTATACTAAATATAACACATAAGCAAAGTCATATATGTTCAAATGGAAAGAGGGGCAAAGGAATTTCAAGTACCAGAAACTGGTAGATGCTCATGCTAGCATCAATGGCGATTTTCCGACCAAAATAACTTTCAAATTTTTGCTCTTTCATGGCCTTGGGAGCATTGTCCGCTAGAAGCTTGGTTAAACCCTAACCGTTTAAATTCAAGAAACAATTTCCACAACCACTTTAAATTACCAAATTGAAAATGTAACAAGAAGGAATGATTATTAATTTTCGTAAAAAACCTACCTTTATCCCCATCTCTGTGGAGTGATTGAACAATCAACAAGAAATTAGAGCGAACGACCACAGATGGTGTACCTGAACTAGGGTTTTTGACACTTTTCCCGCCTCTTCCGACTGCCAATATATCCATGGTAAGTTTCCTTTTGCCCCTCGAATTATCAAAAATATTCCTCCTCAGTCCTTCACATTTTTTAAGGATGTTCACTTTATCAAATACTCGTTTTCTTGCCTACTATAAGCCAATATCAAAAAGGAAAATCACTAAAACGACTAAAATATACCTGATGTATTAATGAAATAGTCAATTTTTATCAAAATTGTCAAAATGACCACAAGGATCGCGTCGGGAGGCATGGTTTAACCATGGGGAGCGATCCATACTAATTTGACCTAATAATACCCAAAAAAAAATGGTGGAGCCCACATATATCTACATTAGGAAACCAATATTATTTACCTCGATAATGGGGATCTAACCCAGAGGGCGATCCCCACTTCACTGGATTTACCACCGGGGGGGGGGGGGGGGTCCATGCATTTTTTTACCACTATTTTGTCTTTTAGTGTATATTTAATGGGTGTTTTTAATAAATAAGAGACGATTTAAATTGTTTTTTTTTTACCTTTTTAGGACCAAATGTCATGGTTTTAGTTTATAAAATAAAATATTTCTACTCTCACAACCCGTAAACACAGTCTACCGTGACAACTCTTATAAAAATATGATTGTACGTGAAGATAAATAGAAGTCCTCAAACCTATCTATGGTAAATGTTTATTGACTGTAGTACTCGAGCCCATATGGCTTGTTAAATAAAAAAACAAGGGGAACAAAATGTTGCATCCAAAGTCTTTGAATATTCAATCTAGGGATGCTACTTAAACCAATAAGCTTGAAAGCTACATTTACGAGTTTCTGGTCCAGATTTTGAAAACATAGAAAGTGCAGGTTGAAAATGACCAAAATTCATATAAGCTCGTCGAATTGTATCTTGTTGATTGATAGGATAATCATAAACTTAATGACGCAAACCAGGGTCTCGTTCTAGTGTACCCAGATCAAAATCATTACTTTTCGTTTGAGCTTTTTTGCAACGGTTTTCGATAGGCGGAACACTACATGCAGGGGTATTATCTACATTTGTTGTTTCTTCGGGATCTTGAGAAGAAGAACTAGCATGTTTTCTTTTAAAAAACTCATGAACAGTAGATTGAGTTTTCATCTTCATCTACATGTGAAACATATTTAACACTTAAGTACTTGACCAATTTGACAAAAAAAAAAAGGGGACTTCCTAAACTGAACAACTTTAAAACCAATTCATATATACTCATTCAAACAAGCGATGAACGGATTGGACTATGGTCAATGGAACCTAAAGTCCTAAATTTAATCAATAGATGCTTCTATGTTAATGACTTAATGTTCTATCTATCAAACCCGACCAAATTATCAAACAATTTCTAGCAAATTAAACCTAATCAGAAATCAAACAATTTAAAACTCATTAAGGCTCAAGCAATAACATTTTAAACCCAATCAAAGCATCAAACAAATTTAGACCTGAATCACCTAATCATTAATCAAACAAAATTTAGACAATCAGGCCTAAAAAGATTTGAGTCCATTTCAAGTTTTCAACCAGAAACCTGGAGGAGACGCCGCTCAAACAAAATAACAAGACTGCCAAACATGAATTGATGAAACACAATGTACTCAATAGTGTTTTTGGAGGCTGTGTGGTTTGAGGCGTGTGCGATCTTTGATGGAGAAGGTGAGAAGTAGAGTAGAATTGCAGTCGCAGAACGGCAGAAAGCTGGAGCCTAGAGGACACGCCACTGAATTGATTTATTGCCTATCGACGTTATGTTATGGTTGGGCCGGCTGGCTTGTTAGACTTGGTAATCTTATATATATTAAAGAAGAAACCACGTCCAGTGACGTGGCCTCTTCTAAGGCCTGAAAACTGATTTCTGTGCTCTCTCCTTTTCTCAAGCTTATTAGTTAATATTTACTTAAAACCTTTCAATATTCACCGGCTTTCTTTTCCGTTTCCGTTTCCTCTTCATTTCCTTTTCCCTCCACCCTCTCCTTCAAGATAGGGTTTTTGTTATCTCCCCATATTCTCTCCATCTTTTTCTGGTTTTGATTTCAGTTTCAATTTCAATTTCAGACAAACCCTTCATATCTTTCATCGACGATTAAACCTAATTTCTTCTTCAATCTGTAGCCTGGTTTTATTGATACGTGCATTGAATGCCGATAGGCATCCATTGATACCCCATAACCATTTGGTAGTTTTCTTCTTCATGTTGTTAAGTTCCTTCCTTCAATGGGCGTTGATAATGGCGGCCATTAAGATTATGATTTGGCCTCATGTTTTGCACTCTTCCTATTTCCAATTATTTCTCCTGATTATATGTTGATTGTTGATTATTTGTTGGTTTTTCARATCGGATTCTTTGGGGCTCCGGAATACGTGATTAGTTGCTCATTTTCTATTGAATTTATCAAGTATTCTGCAAAGGTACGATGATCTCCATTGTTAAACATAAGTGTTCCTTTTCTATTTCTATGAAAAATTGTGCAGCTTCTGTATCTGTACTGAGTTGACTCATTTGTATATGTCTATAGACACTAAATTCAAGTGCAAAATCATGGCTGAATTCATGTGCTGAATTCAATCCTTCATTTGTTTGAGATGGAATTAATGTCTGTATTTCGTTTATCCGGGTATGGCCRGAAGTGGGTTTCTTCTCCGCCAGTTCCGCCATCACCACCACCACTTTCGTTGATCCGAGAATGGTCGRAAGTGGGTTTCTTCTCCGCCATAGTTGTCATGGTTCCCGCCTATCGACACATCAATTCCTAAACCCTAGCTTTCTCTGGCTTTCTTTCTCTCTTTTTCTTCCCCCTTTTTGTTACTTCTGGTAAGTAATTAAAGAAAAGAATACATATTTTTCCCTTCAATTTTGTAATGCTAAAATAGACTATGGTTAATCATTGTTTTAATCGAAAGGCATCTGGATGGTGATTTTTCTTTGATTTTTTTTTTCGTTATTGAATTTGATTCAGGAAAGAAAAAGATTGGGTCTTTTTGAGGGTTTGAATACATGTCCTTCAATCAACCAAGGGGTGATAAGAATGAGCCGTCACAGCACAGAAAATTGGGTCGATCTGGTAATGCTGCCTTGCAAAGGAACTACTCTGGGGGTGGCGGGAAGGGCGGCGGCGGAGGAGGTAGTACCACCGCCCCACCATCCTCCTCTTCATCTTCTTCTAATATGGTTAGATTATGTAATGATTTCGAATAATTTTTCTTCATTTTGCTTTGGATTTGTAATTGTTTCGTGTTAGTATTTTTCAAATTGATATGCAATTTGTAGAGAAAAACATGGAAGATTAAAGTGATTGAGAACTGTACCGAGAACTACTAAATAACTGGAAGCCTAAAATCGTCTTCTCTGGTTCCATCTTCTTCACCTTTTTAGAGGTTTTTACTTGCAGATCAACATCGTTCCCGGTGTCCCCTCATCATTCAATCAGCTAATTTTCTGATTCGTGATTATGGATCGTTAATGCTTCGCCAAATTCATAATCAAACATTCAAACGTTTGATTCAGTTATACTAATCGTTCCTGTCTTTTCTACATGTTGTTTATGACATTCTTGCGCTTTTGATCGTGTTGTATTTGGTAATTTAAGTATGTATCCGCTTTTGGTTGTGTTATTTGCTAATCATCTTTGTTTCTCTTCCCTGTATATATTATATGATATTTCGTGTATTAATGCACTTGTGGATACAYTGTTACTACTTTATATGCGTAATCCTTATTACTGAATGAAATGAAAAGTTGTTGTCTTCAAGAATATTGTGATGATTTTAACTCTGCATTACTTCTCCATGTGATKAATTTTTGAAAACATCACATCTTTATTTTGCTTCAGACACTAATTTACACCCGAAATTCTGAACTGATAATGTTTTCATATTTTGGTTTCTATACTTCTCCAGGGTACTCTTTAATCTATTTCAGCTTTATAATGTTTAGTCATGTAGTAGAAGCTATGGACATACTCCTTTGTTTATTACATGTGCACAGCTAACTGCGATGTGAGAACAGGGTATATTTAGATTTTAACCACTTGATAATATCTGTAACAGGTTTTCAGGTCACGAAACTACAATGCGGTTCTTTACTGTCTTAGACAGGTATTGGATCTTTTTCTTAATTGTAATATGTTCTTCTTAGTGCACCCTATATTTAATGGTGTTTTTGATCGTGGAATCTGTTGGCAGTTATTTGAAAAGGTTGAGGTGGACATATTTGTGTAAAATATGATAYCACWGTTATAMCTTGTGTGATTGTGTAATTGCTTATTTCACAATGAAGATAAGAGATTCTTCAACTCATAAAGTAAACAATCCCTGCTTTTTGTTCTGGGTCGATATTATTAACCTAATATTTAAAGAAATTTGGCAAAATATTTGTGTTTTCTGCTCTGGAAGCGAATGGTTGACCATTTTCTTTTATTAGAATATGATTATCTATGCTATTTTTGTATCAGCTTTTTAATAAATATATATGATTTRTATGTGTTTTCTATAATTGGCAGGTTCTAAAAGCTAAGCTGGGGGTAACCCAATGGGATATATAGGTGTTCATGGCATTAATGCACTACACAGATGCAAGTACAGTGGAGTTGATCACTCTTATCTTGCAAAATATAGTCGTTTTGTTACTTTCTTCCCTCTTTGGATGCCGTAAGTATTGTTCAAATAAACATATTATTCAGCATGCTTGTGTGCTAATACAAATCTATGTGTGTGTGCTAATACATATGTGAAGTAATTTATGAAGTACTTGCGAAGTGAAGAAGATTCGTTAGCGAAAAATCTGAGTTCAAGATTTCGATCGATCGAACCGACCAAAAACACATATGTGTGAATAGATATAGATAGATATGGAGGAAGGGGATGGCTTTTATGGCGGTTTTGGAGTCAGATCTAC
>NC_037541.1:2302031-2305898 GCF_001531365.2 Cynara cardunculus var. scolymus
GTACAAATGCACAAGGTTGTAAAAGAAATATACCCTATATATATATATATAATTTATTTAACTTTTCGAATTATTTGAATACTATTTGTTGATGATTTTATTAACAACTAATATATATTTATATAGACAATATCCAAATCATTAATCAAAGTACTCATGCTACCGTGCAACGCACGGTTCCCATACTAGTTACTAATTAAGCTTCAAGGATTGGATTTGGATAATTTGAAAAACTCTTAGTGGACTGGATCATTGGAAAGTGGAGGGGCTCAAATAATTTTATACTTAAAAACCTTAGTAGACTAGATCATTATCACTCTATCTACAACAAAAAGCCCAGGGGCAAAGGCAACTAAAGGCCTTGCAGGCCATCCACCCCTGCTCACTCATTTTCATCTGTTTTAGAATTATCCTATACCGAACATTTCTGGTCCACTCAATTTGCCATCGATGTTTTAGGCATATTTATGAGGGAAGTTCAAAAAAACCCAACGAACTTTCTTATTTTGAATAATCAAGTCTTTTGATTTTTTTTTTGAAATAATAAACCATTGAACATTTTCATTTTGAATGATCAATCACTGGACAATTTTTTGAATAAATAAACCATCGAACTTTTAAAAATTAGTTACGTACATTCATTTAACCCAAAAAGGTTACTTGTAATTAGCTATGAATATTTTGAAATAAAAAGAACCTAAATCAATTTAACCATTCCCAAACTATGTCATTCAAACCCCTCGCACTCAACGCATGACTCCCCCCGCCATCAATCTCTCTCTCTCTCTCTTATACGTACTCCCTTAAATTATTGTAAAAAACAAAAATCGAAAGAAATAAAAATAAAAATAAAAAAAGGGATATCAATGGCAGGGGCCAACGACGACAATGAGCGGTATGGAGTACCAACGACGACAATGAGCGGTATGGAGGACCAACGACGAGCGGTGGCGATTGGTTTGAATGGTGCAAAGTTTGTGAACAATCAAAGTAATTCAGATACCGCTCAAAGACAAATTTGGGATTTGCGATCCTAGGTAAGATCGGTCCAAGACCATGGGATTCTTTTCTATCAGATAAGAAGGGTTGTAGTACAAAATGTACTTTAAAACATTCCTAGCCGGTTATAAGTAACATTTTTAGGTTAAAATAATGTATGTGACCAACTTTTAAAAGTTCGATTGTTTACTTATTCAAAAAAATATACAAAAACTTAATCATTTAAAATGAAAAAATTCAATAATTTATTCATTCAAAAAATAAATTGATGAAAATAAAAAGTTGAATTTTCTTTTTAATAAAATTAAGGGAAACCGAAAGTTGAATGGCGTGTCATGAACCAATTCCATGCATGCATGCTTACGTGGAATTTATAATAATTATTACTTTTAAATTATCTTCTCTTTTATTTATTTTTTACTCATTCTTAGAAATTACTATAATAAGCAATTTTAGAAGAAAAAACAGTTATATCATTTACATTTAAATATGTTTTTTTACCTTTAAATCTATTCACACTTGAATAAATTATTTTTTACCACAAAGCTGATTTCTGATTGGTTTGAGCTTGTACACACACAAAGTTGATTTCTGATTGGTTTGAGCTTGTGCACAGACCAAAAGTGACCGGAGGTCCCGCGTTCAAATCCAAAGAGAAACAAAAATCCCTTGTGGCCACGGAAGTTCAAATACAATAACTCCGGGCTACCCGCAAAGCAGATGATCGTCCTAGAATTAGTCGGCTTGCTTAACGAGTTGAATATTCAAGTTAATAAAAAAAATAATTTCTTAAAAACTAGTTATTTCATTTTTACAAAAACGACATCGTTTGCAATAAAATAAAATAAAATACATGGTCGGTAATTTTATTAACTTATCAAGTAGCAGGCAGAAAATCTACGAAATGGTGTGAAACATACAAATCGAATGTATGTTTTTATATTAAGTATTATTATTATAATATATTTTATTAAAATATTTGTAAAATATATAAAATATTACAACAAAATATTACAACAAAATATAAAGAAATTCGCTTTAGGGTTGTTTGTTTATCTCTTAATAGTTTCATTAAAAGACAGTCTCTGAATGGTTAAAAAGTGAATCTTGTTTGAGAAAAAAAATTATGTCTCTTAATGGTTCTAAAATCCTCTGAATGATTTTATATCATGGGCCTCACTTAACCATTCAACGCCCTAATTTCATCGTAAACAATTACCAAACAATTATATTTCATTTTGCACTATATCATAGAAGTCTCTTAACCATCCTACACCAAACCATTCAGCAACTGCAAAACAATATATGATCTATCTGTTTATCAGTTAAAATGTTTATAAAAAATAAAAACAAACTAGTGATTGTTAAACTAATTAAGGGGAAAAAATATTTTGACATTAATTAAATAGAAAAGACAAACTATGGCTAAATTATTATATAATAAAAAAATTACAAAAAAGCCCTTCTTGATCATACCATTGGACATGAGGTCACATTGGATTAGCATCAAACCACTTCACCAATGAACATGCTAAATCTTGATCTTATCTATCAATTCATCAACCTCCAATCTCTCAATTAAACTACGTGTAAATTGTCAAATTTGAATCATTAACCCTAAAAGTTGAGATCTTTAATACCCATCTATATATACATATATATGTATATATATTATATATATGTGCACACACACATATAGATGATTATAAGATTGAACAAGAGTTGGATTTGGGAGGTACACAGATATGAAATTGATCTGTAAGGGAATGGTTTCTGTGTTGTTTATAATGTTGTTGATCATGTTAAGTGCAAGTGGCGATGTAACTGGTACAAGGAAAATAACGATTGCTAGAAGAGCATTCGTGAAACAATTTGAAGCAGACGTTGCAAGTGGAAAGAACGGTTACCCGAGGAGAGTGAGTCCTGGAGGGCCTGACGCTCATCATCACTAGCTATCACCTTAATCAGGTAAAACGTTTGTATGCGTATACGGGCAGTCATACATATGTAATGATGTAATGGATTATAGTAATAGTTGAGATATTTTATATACTGCAAATAAGTCATATGTGGCCTGGGATACCACCTATAGATGAGATATGTTGGGTTTGTTTGGTTTTGTAAGTCAGACATGAGTTCAACCAATGGACCCTACATGTTGCATATGCGGGTTTGACCAATGGCCCGTATGTGTTTTTGTGTCCATGTGTGGACAGTTATAACCCTCCTACTCCCACATCTGTCGTCGTATGTGTGTCATCATACAACGGTGGTTTCCAAATGGAAGCTCAAATGATTGTTTATCAATAATCTCATGTTATATCCCTAATGTTTCCATGGCTCAAAGGTAGAGATGGGAATGTGTCGATCTGAACATATCTGAAAGAGTCTGCCTTGGTCGACAATTGGTCAATCCGGCCTTAAAAAGTGGTCCACGTTTGGCATGCTAAGGACCGATGGTCTGGCGTGGCCCACTTTATCCAGTCCAGTCTTGGTCTGTTTGCCCACAACTACTCAGAAGCCAAGGTTTTTTTGTATGTGTATGTCACAACTCAAAAGTTCTCCAACTCACGATGGGATGCATAGTGACAAAAATGTTACTTCTACGTCGTAGAAACTTTAACTATATCTTCATCAAACAGACACTCTGTTACTCCACTTTTTGCTTTTTACTTTAACATAAAACCAAAAGAGTGCTTACACAACTGTATGTCAGTATTTGATGCGGCAATCTATATAACGACAATAGAGTAACACCCGAAATTCTTGGTATCCGATTTTGAAGGGTTTAAATTGCGTAATCTGTTTTTTGGAGGGTTTAGTTGGCTTTATTTTATACTAGTATGGGAACCGCGCGTTGCGCGGTAG
>NC_037541.1:2308422-2321352 GCF_001531365.2 Cynara cardunculus var. scolymus
CATCCAATCCACCTTTCTTATACACTTCATCTTATTCAAATCTTTCAACTCTTCACCAATGTGGGATATCTCAAAATCAACAATAATTCACCAACACTTCAATACTTAATCCTCATTATGCCACCTCAAAACTCTTGGTTCTTCCTTTAATATATATATAGATTTAAGACATTAGTTGTCATTACATAAAACATATGAATTGAGAAATTGCAAAAGAAAAAAACCTAGGGTTTCAAAGAACGATACGTTAGGACTGAGTTTTCAATCTGAATGTTTGCTTCTAATAACTGTTTATATTTTGATTGTATAATTTCAGATGCATTTCAGTTATGTTGATTTTCAGACTATTTTTAATAGTCGATCAAAACTGTGAGTCTCGGAATTCTTATGGTTCATAACTCTTTCGTTTATGTTGGAGTTAACATTCTAGTGACTTTCTTCGAAATTAATTTGATATGATTCCATATATCTTTACATGTTATCAGAACCATAGTCTTCCTCCGAAAACGGACTTGACACTCTGAAGCACCGTCTCTGTTTAGCCTCCATTGGAGGGTCATAATCGGTAGTTGGCATTTGTGATTGTATCGACAAATTCTTTCTTGACTCATTGTTGGTCTATGTATGACTCCATGGGTTTCGTTTGTAGTTGAGCTGTAATTTTTTTTTATCACAATATTAATATATTTCATTTGTTCGATCATTTTATCTTTTAATTGAATAAATCGCACTGTTTGTTCTATTTAATGTTTGATACTTCATATGATTTGTTACCCGTTTTAGTGTGATTGCGTGTCCCATGACCTTTTTATGGTATACACATTAGGATATATTGAACTATTAACCACTCATGGGGGTTACCACATGCCATCATGGTATCGCCTGTGTAACACCTCTGCGGTAGTATGATCAGCCTATGGCGTCTTCTTTTGGTATGCTCAAACCAGTTGATTGGTTCAAATTTCTTTATTTTAAGAAGATTTAGAATCTGATCAAAGAAGTTGTTCTGTAGCTAAGGGTATCCGAACCAACTTGTGCGCATTGCGACTAGTCCCATGGCCCATGGGGTCTGCATGGTCAAACAAACCCTCCGATGGCCCTAAGAGAACTTGAACTCGTAATATCTGAATGTTTTACCAGTTGAGCTATCCCTTCAACTAGGAGACATATCATTTTTGGAAGTTAATCAGAGGACCTTCCTCTAAACTCAGTGATTTATTCACTTATTTTCAGGCTGTGAATTCTACAAGAACGATTGAAATCAATTCTCTTTTAGGGCGTTGAAAAGAAATCGAAATCCGATGGAAGATGTCTTGTAGTTGAAGAGAATATTTGACCTCAACTCTCTCATGCAAAATCCGCGTGGATTCCAAGAAAACAAAACAACGGATGTCACAAACTGTGATGATATCACGTTACTTTCCATACAACAATCAAAATTTTAAAATACTGAACTATTAATCAAATATCTAAAATACCTCCCAAAAATCACTGAAACAGACTTGGAAAATCTTGGTAGAAATAGGTTAATCATTTGGAAATCAACCAGATCTTTTACCCCTAAAATTATTCGAAAAAGGAAAGTTTTATCCACACGAATCGAGTATACATACCAAACAAATTCAGTATATCCCACCCTAAGACAGGTCTTAGGGGGGAAGACACATAGAAACCTTACCTCGAAAGACAGAGAGGCCGAAAAAATATACATAAACAAAACAGAGCCTACCTAGCTAAAAAGCACACAAAACGAACCAAATAAAAATACTACCATTTTTGTCGAAAAGGAGAGAGAACTCTATGCTCCAGTTTGGTTCGCGGGATTTGGAGTTGAATTCCAATCCAATCTCATGTTTGGTTTGAAGGATTTCATGGATTTGAAATATCGGGAGTTTATTGAAATCCAACAAACATAGAATTCTGAAGGGTAGTTGGTATTTCACAAGATTTCGTAGGATATATATGTAATAATGTTTTAAAATATGTTAAAGTTATTTGTTTTGTAATAATCAATAAATAAAAATGTAATTTAATTATTTTTATAATTTGCTTTTACAGAGAAGAGGATTCAATTCCGTTCCAAAAACTACAAACCAAACACACCAAAGATTCCAAAATCTCAAAACCATTTCATCAAACCGAACGCCCCCTATATGTTCTTGAAAATTATCAGATCAATCAAACACATGTATTCAAGAATAAAGACCTCATCAACTTAACCGTGTCAAAGATTCAATTTTTTTTTTATCAAAATACAACGAAGTTTGTCTTAATCCCTATTTTTAGTGTAACGATGAGTTTTTTTTTTTTCTCAATTAGCGTAATAAACATTCTATTCTTCCAATTTCATATCATCGGTAACGACCAATCTTGTAACTACTGATGATGTGAATGCCAAGTTGTCAAGTAACTTGGCATCAAAAGCTCAAAACTCATTCATCAGGCAAAACGAGTACAAAATAGAAAGAATTTACCGTTAGTTATACCAATCGAGAACAAAAAATTCCTATCTTTACATTAAATAAGAATTAAGACAGACTCCATTACATTTTGATGCATTTTTTTTATTAACATGGATATCCAACCCACTATGAGAGCCGACTAATCCCATGACGACCACCTGCTTTGCAGATAGCCCGGAGTTACCGCATTTGAACCTCCGTGGCTACAAGGGGATTTCTATTCCTACTTGGATTTGAACCTGAGACCTCATGGTACTTTTGACCTTTAGAGTCAAGCTCAAACCAATCAGACACCACCCTTATGGTTCATTTTGATGCATTTTACCCTTTAATATTAAAAAATAACATCCATTTTGACTTCCACTTTATCTTTCCACACAAGATTAATTGATTTTATGCATAAACTAATGAAGAAAATAAGTTGGCAATCCTATGTTGACCGTTGAAAGTCAAAAAACTTTCATCAAGATAACTTATAATTATTAGACTTACTTTCAATAGGTTGTCTGCAATGTCCTCTAGTGCTTTTGGTACACCAATGCATCCCATCAGCAATCTGCACAACCCAAAAAGAAATTAGAAAGAAATGGTCAGTTGGGTAAGCAAATTGGATGAGAAAAAGCAGTTAAAAGACACCAGGATTTTTGTCGAGCACATGTACCTTTAAGGTGGATCACAGGGCCACAAAGTCGTCAGATGTGTTCTTAGCCGAATTCCACCGTTTGAAGGGATCTTTTTAAGGTTTTTTGGTTGATTTAGAGGAATTTTGAGTTTTTTGGTCGATGTTCCTTGTATTTTTCAGAGCACCCTTCAAAGTTTAGAGGGTGCACCTCTCATAACCAAAAAAATTCTACTTGCGAAAATCGGTTGAGCAGGTGCACAGGACCCACTCGGGCCTGAACGACACACTTTGAATCTTTTTTGAAATATAACCCTCGAAAAGACGAGGTCAAGTGTATGAATGTGGCAACTGGATTTACAGAAAGAGGGAAGAAAAGTTGGCTTCTTTTGGCACTAAAAAACAAAGATTCCTTTAGATGATGATCTGTGGGCATGATTATCAAAATGATCATACATGCTAAGTGGACAAGATGACTAGATAGACAACGAAAAAGCAAAGAGGAAAGAAACACAGTGGAACAAGATTTCTCTTGGTTCACTTTTGGGAATTCTTTATCCCTTTTTCTGTAACATCATTCCTAAAATACCCTTGATTGATCTTTCTCTTGGTGCAGTTATTTTAAAGGTTGCATGACTTGCAAGGTTAAAATGGACCAATGTTTTATGATAACTACAGATCGACTATAACAGTGACATTCCTAAAATTAGTGTTTCATAACCTTAAGGACTAACATTTTGAAGTAAAGATTTATACAAGATGCACAAGGGTGGGCTCGGTAGGGTGGAATCACAAAGGATCGAATCGATTCTGGAATAGAAATGGGGAGAGAGGGAATAAACCAAACCGAACCCAATATCCTTCCTGGAGGTGGGGTTTGAGGAGAGTAAGATGTAGGCAGACCTGACCTCTACCTCCAAGAGTGAAGCGGTTGTTCCATGAAGACCCTTGACTTGTGAAAAGTGTGACGAAGAGAGAGACAAATATGATTATGTTTGAAAAACTTGTTAAGAGTAAGCAATAAGATACAAACAAATGGGCATAGAAATACATAACCAATTCAAGGAAACTACATACCCCTACTCTAACGTACTAAGGGTTTGTTTGTTAGGGTCTAATAATGAGCTTAATAGGATTCACAGCTTATTCGGCTAGCTATACATGACTGACTGGTAGTGACTTAATGATATTAAAGAGGGTTATTCAGTAAGCTTCTAGGGGGAGCTTTATGCACAAAGCCAAAACAAAAATCCACCTGCCCCACCCAATTAAAACTCACGCTTCTTCCATTTATAAAAAACTCTCATAAATAAAAATCTTCTCAATCTATGCAGATAGATTAATCCACACAGACAAGTTTATCCATATAAGACGTAATGAAAAACCAGCCAAACATCCCCTAACTCTATCTCCCACCCTCTACCTCTCCAGCTCTACCTCCTGCTACTCTAGCTATGGAAGTAAATGACAATTTTACCTTTAGTAATAGAAGGGGTAATTAATTTCTCCATCTCATAAGTAAGGGTAGATTGGGAAAGTGTGCGCTTATTTTTTTAAAAATGAACACTTACTTTTAAACAAACTAAAATAGAAATGTGGACATTTATTTGGGACGGAAGGAATACAACTTTACATGGATGTTTCTTGAAAAAATTAACACCAAAGTTGTTGTACTTATCTTCTTCCTATAAAATTTACTGTATTTATCTCATATCTCTCTGAAGTTCAAGAACCATAATGATTTCAAAGTTGAATTAACTCATTTGACCTTCAAAGTAAAAGTATATCTCATAATCTAGAATAGATGTAGACAGAAAGTAAACATATAAGCTATAATCTATACTAAAGATAGGTTGGTATGCTAGTAATGCTATTTTCTTATTGGTATGTATGCTTTATAATTATGACACATTGCTAAATCACAAAGACATTGGTGTATTCAAAGATATGGAGGAATAAACCAAACCAAACGGACCCAGGTAATCCTAGTCAAAAGTAGGGTCAGAGGGTAAGATGTACGCAGATGGCCAAAAATCCAAATCGATCCCGGTCCCAAAATAGTGATCACGTAACCGGTCCCAGGTCCCAACCCAAATATGAAGGCCCGGTTAAGGTGTATGAGGCCCGGTCCCGGGCCGGGCCCAAACCGGTCCTATGTAAAAAGAAATTAAAATTCGATTTTTTTACGTAATTTTTTTAAGTTTTTTTTAAAGAATACAAAAGTGCTATTCTAATACAATTGAAAATATGTATTTAGGTCAATTAAATACACTTAAAAAGTACGTTTTTGTGAGAATTGTGAACGTTTGTGAGTTGGTATCTTCCCCCATACACCATATGACTTATATATAGTGAAGAGAGAAAAATTAGACAATTAAATACACTTAAAAAATACGTTTTATTATAATTTTGTAATTGGTTTTCAATCAAATACACTTAGAAAGTTAGAAATACATTTAAAATACATTTTTTTTGAAAAATCGGGCAGGTCCCGGGCTAGGCCGGGCCTTGTTTTTTGACGAAAACCGTAACCGGTCCTTAACCGACAGTCCCAAACCGGTCCCAATCGGGCCAGACCCATTTGGCCATCTGTACGCAGACCTGACCTCTACCCCAAAGAGTAGAACAACTGTTGCCATGAAGACCCCCGGCTTATGCAAGAGAGTGAGCAAACAACTAGCATAAAGATATAGAAGAATGACAACTTAAAATATATGAAGAAAAAAGAGATGACTTTAATTTAAAGACCCACCCAAAATCATGGATCTATTTCTTCTTTACGGCTTTGTCTCTACATCTTTATCGTTGGCATATGAGGTATTGCATTTGTATAGAACTATTTACTATAAAACAATATATTCTTAACATTTTCCTAGAGTTGATGCACTATATATTGCTAGAGTTATACATTAGTTATTCATTAAGCTCTAAACTTTCAAGCTCATTAATTTATATAGTCTCTAACTGACTAGTTTAAGTGAAATGGCTACTTCAGCTTCTAAGCTAATTTCAATGTGCATTCTATTACTTCTGTTTACAAATGTGAGCAGTTTGGGAACTAGTTATCGTGGGGTTAGAGGTATGGAGAGAGGGGTCAATAGCAGCCAGTTTCTGCATGATTTGGTTTTAGAGTTGTCTAAATTGAAGAACTATAATAGGAGGAAAATGGTGGACACGGCTAGAGTAGCCCCCGGAGGACCAGATGGTCAGCATCATTAGCAGGCGGCTGAAGAAAGTTTTGGTGCATCAGACTGAAACTCACTCCCATTGTACAAGTTTTATGTACCCTTTTACTATGGGAAATATTGTAATGCAAGTATATTTGAAGAAATGATTCGAAATTCTACTTCTATTTATATGCTAGTACTCCTACACATCCAAAAAATAGCTGCATTCTCACTTCACAAATGCCATGTTTGGCACTCATAAGCTAGCTTTTAACTTATTGAAAAAACTATGTTTTGTTAGCCATAAGCTAGCTCTTTGAAAAACTATTTCAAGTAGCATTTCAATAAGCCACCGGGGATTTTTTCCAATTATGCCCCTTATATTGTTTTAATTAATTTTTCAACACGTCCTTTTAGGTCATTTTTTATTGTCATCTAACTTACCAGCTAGTTTTTACCAAACATGACTAGTTTTTCGGCTAACAAATAGCTTATCAGCCAATAGCTAGCTTATAAGCTAGTTTGCCAAGCATAACCATAAGTTAAATGGATCTTCAAATTCAACATTTACATGACTTCTAATATTTGGAGCAAGCTAAGCAAAAAATGAGAATGAAGTGATTGGTGTTAGTGTAAGTGCCTTAGGTTCAAAAGAGGCTCCACCTACGGTTTTGAAGCCAAGTCAAATAGAAACTAATGACCATATATAACTTCTGCAACAAGTATTATCCTATCATTTTCATATTCGGATACTAAAGTCTAAAACATCAAAATGAAGCTCTTTTCATGGAATGAAGGGTCTTTCTATCTAAAATTGCTACAATCCAATTAAATCAATGCTAAGCAATTGAAACAAACTGAACTATGAGTACCCAGAAATAATAACTTTTCAGTACTACAAACTTAGATGAGAAAAACATCATGTCATGAATATCAGTAGGAAGATCTGGAAACAAACAATTGCTCTAGACGTTATTTCATGAAACCAAAGTTTTCCAAGTGAAGTAGTTTTTTCTAACCGTCATGCCTCTAGTTTTCTTGTAAACTACCTTGTTCAAATGCATAAGGAACACAAAAAAGTACCCAATTGTAATAAATATTTTGCAAAAATAAAAAGAAGAAAACACAAGTACTATGATTAAAAATAGTTCACCTGGCATACTTTAGTGTTAATTTTTCATTTTAGCAAATATAATGGTTAATTTGCAGCAAAACTACAAGTATAATGGTTAGAAAACCTATACAATTGAGTTTTCTTCGAGTGCATGTTCATGCACGTATAAATATTTGCTTGACATAAGTGCTTATCCTACATCACAAATGCGCAAAAGATTTGTTGTAAAATGACATTGGAAAGTTTTGGACATATTAGAGTAGATATTTGCAGAGCATATAAACTATATAGTCAATTGACTTTTCTAGTGGAGAACCCAATAAGAAATATTAACCAACAACGAAAAAATAGTTGAAGATTTTTTATATTCCATCAAAATGATTGAAGAAACTTAGTTAAACAGAACAAATGCTCCTATTTTTTCTTGGTGCTACTGCTTTTGATGTATGATCAACTATTGTTGATAATCAATTTCGGATAAGTAACTTCAACCAATTCACACGGTGTAGAAAGTTTTTGGTTGACAAAGGATACAAATGATGCAAATAATATGCAGGATCTTTTTTTAGGGAGCGACGAGTTACCTTGATTAATGGACAGCAGGCTATTTATCATTACTCTCTTCCAGAGTGGAAACCTTGCAATGCGAGATGAAGAAAAGGAAGGCCTCATTCAGGGATCACATAAAAACTAATTGGCAATTTGAAATATGGCTACAGAAAGAGCAAGAGAAGGATCTTCCATCTGTAATCCTAAATAATCTAACTGACCAGGATCTTTTTTCAGAGTGAACCTGCAAGCCAAGATAAATCCAACGGGGTAAGTAGGTTCAAATGATATCTAGATTCCTTTCACTCGGTTTCAGAAGGAGATAAAATAGATGCTTTTTAACCAGAAAGAACTATGAACCAAACATGAAAAAAGGTATTTCAGAGCTTGATAATTGCATTGGGTGATTAAAGATGCTTGTTGATTGTAATTGCACATCCCAATTTTATCCAAGAAGCAAACTTGTTATGTTTTTCTTTTCCATTGAAAGAATTCACTTAACTGATTTTCTAGCACATATAAGTGTATCCATTTATCTTCTAATTTAATGTCAGGCAAGCCATCTTCAGAGCAGAGAAAACAGACATCCTATGTGTGCCAAGATTACATACTGAATATCCTTTCAATCATTTTCCAAGCCAATTAGGTTCTGACAGAAGGTGGATGCATCCACTCAGCTTGATTCCTAAATCTGTCAATTATCAACCCAACTAATCTATTAGATTCTTACTAATCTTTCTCATCACCCTGAAAGACCTACTTTTACTTTTACATATGAAACATAAAAGCAGAGGAAGACAGCAGTTACACAATGGTGCTAAAATAAATAAAGGATTGTCAAATATTGGCTCTTCAAACTTTGCATTTCCATGACATACGATGATGTATATATTAATCTGCCTCCATATAGTCCGTCTACCCAATCTTGAATCTTGAAAGGGAAACCCACAAACAAAGTCAAGTGCACGAAATATTAGAAATCTTGTAGGTACTATACGATCGATACACACAACAATGGAACTCCGATCTGGAGGTAGAAGTCGGTGTCTATTTGGAAAGAGAATTTAACATCATGTCATTGAAAGGTTGCTTTAGGTGGTCAAGAGGATACCAATGTATTGGCATGTGGCAACATAATATCAAGGAAATCCAATTAAATCTAATTTAGAATTTTCAGATAAGAACAGCCAAGCAACAGAGGAAAACTTATGTCAAAAATGTAAAATTTTAATTTCATGTGGATTTTTTTAACCAACTGAAAGGTCAGTAAACAAGACTCCATTGTTTTATCCGTCAGATCTCATGAAAGTTACCACATAACTGAAGTTTAGGCTAGCAGTAAGGTGTTCTTCTCTTTGCTAACTTTTCAAAAGATGATGATAGCTTGGTGCTTATAGCCTCCAACTGTGTTGGGGCTAGATAGAGTTATATGTGCAAGTTTTGCCACACAAATATTGCTTGGGCTATTTACATATTTAAACAGAACTAAAACAACCCTAAACTGCTGAAAGTATGCCATGAATAACTGAAAATTGGAAGGAAAAACACAATTAAATTGCTTTCAAAGTATATGTTCATGCACATTAATGAATGAGAGATATAGAGAGAGAGAGAGAGGCTTATAAGTTCTTATTGCATATCAGGTAGCTCAATGGAGTGGTTGTGTTAAATGACATGGAAAGTTAGGGACACATTAAAGTGGATATTGTACGGCCAATACATTATGCCAATTGACTTTTTGGACACTTCTGAAGACAGCCTTTTGGATTGATTAAACAAAGAGTAAAGATAACTAGGGAAGTGTTGACTTTCCATAGAGAAGACAAATTCCAATCGAACTTCCACTAAACAAGCAAATTACAGCGTTAAGATTGTCTTCTAGTTTTCTTCTTTAACAAACCATGGTCTTAAATAACAACTAGGACTTGCATTCTTGACAGGTAATTAGGCTTTTCTTTGCCTGGCTAACAACCTTGGGTATGTTTTCTTGATAAAAGATAACATGGTATGCCATTCATCCAATGTTTGGCTTGAAAAGAAAATTGACAAATGTTATAAAAAACCCAATATTGTAAAATGAGCACCGGCTATCAAGGACAAAATATATCTAATGCAACCCAGGTTTTGAATTTCAACAATTATTAATATCATGCAGAAAACTAAGATTAGTGCTACCTCAATAAGTGGACATTAGGCTCTTTTGTTTGTTATTATCCTTGTAACTTTGTAAGGACTAAGGAGTGTAAGCCTAACAAAGCAAAGCAAAACAAGTAACTGACTTCACTATTTAGGATCACGTAAAGACCATTCGGCGCTTCCACAATGAACTTGCCATGCAAATCTGATATTCCCATGCATCAAGTCACGAGAAATAGACAGGACTCTCCAAATTTGGTTCAATTACCAAACATTTATTTTTAATCATATTTTCTGTCTTTTGTCATCCTAACCAATAAAAATATACATGGATTAAAGGCCATTATTTTCAAAAGACGACATCAAAATGTGGGTCTCTGAGTCAAAAGACTAATAAATGATAGAACATTAGTTCTTCATGGTTTAAAGTTCCATGATGCTTGATATAGATAAATAGATTACTCTGCCGCCAAATCTACCTGATCTCTTTATCACAATATAATCTAGTCCTTTATCTTCCCAATCATATGCCATCAAGAATTCTGAATCTTGAAAAGGAAATCCACAAAGATTTAGTATATTCAATTAGGAAGACCACCTAGCCACTAAAAACTTGATAGACAATGATGGGATTCCAATCTGAAATAAAGACAGAAGACTTTTTTTGGAAAGAGAAATATCCACTATGATGTCAAAAGGCAACCTTTAATAGTCAGGAGGGCATCAGCACATTTGTATGTGGCAATTCGAGATCAAGAATTGATCAATCATCCACATATAAGGAAATAAACAATTATTATAGCATGGCAAATGAATGTATAACCTTGTCTAATTCTTTAAAGCAACTTTTGTCCTTTTGTTCTTTTCTTTGTTGTTTGTGTTTTAGAACTTTCCACTATTAATAGCAGAAGAAGACTATAAGACAACTTAACCTCCAAATATATTGGCAATTTAATGAGAGGACAGAAATAGCTTTAGCACGGTAGCACCATAACCGAAAGTTGTCAAATAGAGACAAAATAAATTCATATTTGTTGTTTTATGGCAATGGAATCACACAGAGAAGCAATTCTACTGAAGACAAACCATCCTGTTGGATTAGTCAACTTTGAGGATATTCACCAATCATCATTTGTATCTTCTAATTGCCCATCATATGCACCTCTGTAGAGCATTTTTTAAAACAAGTCCACTTTGACTATGTCATCAAGAGCAAATAAATTATGAAGTATATAATAACAAGCAAAAATTGACATCGAGATTTAATGTGCAACTCTCTAATATAACTAAGGAAAAATCATGGGATAAACTCTGAATGACTTATCCGTCATTGAGTGTATAGCAACTTCCCAAGTTTGGAGACAAGCTTTTGGACATGTACATTGAAATAAATATCATATCAACTCTTTTCAAGTCCTCACACTAACACACATAAAGCCGTCAAATACTACTGTATTTTTACACCCTCATGACCTTTTGATATCTTACCAAAAACCTTCATAGTACAACTACAGAACATTGTAATGTACTGCATCCACAACACTTACCACTCAACTTAACACTTGCCATTCAATAATAATCTTCAACTGCGACCCCGTTTACAAGGGAGCCTAATGATTAGGTGCACTTTAAAGACAGCGATGAATATAATTTAAGTACATGCATTGTTAATATGTCCATCTCTTCTTCCCTCCATATTCAGAGAAAACAATATTTCAATCCCCCCCCTTTATTTTGGTTTTTCCTTTCACTAAAAGCTCTTTGTTTTTTTGTCTTTTTCTCTTCTATAACCATCTTACATGAGAAGGACAATCAACAATCTCATTGTCAATGTACATCGTTTTCTAGGGGCAAAAGGTGGTCTTATTTTAATATGTATTGGCATTTCAAACATGTATTTAAACTCAACTTTCATGGTGTGTTAACATACACCATACATCCATATCTCCTTTGAAGCTTACCTAGGATTCGGCTCTTTCGATTTATCATTCCAGTCTAAGGATGACAAAATCAACTTCCATTCATTTCTCAATATTAATCATTTTTCTTCTCCTTGCACATTTGAGCAAATCAGGAGCAACTAGTTACCGTGGTCTTAAGAGTTTGGACAGCAGACAGATTTTACAGGAACTAGGATATGATTTATCCAAGTTGAAGCATGATAACCGGAGAGCAATGACTGGAACAGACCAACTAGCACCAGGAGGTCCAGATCCACAACACCACAAGAAAAATCCAAATATGGCCTAAACCTCTGATTGAAGGAGAGCACAGGTTTCGTTACCATCACTGTGCCTTTTTACCCTTTCTGATTAGTGCCCTTCCAGTGTTCTCCGCCTATCTTACTGTCAGCACTCTGCACGTTACTTCCTTAATTTATCTATTTGCTTATCTTTTGCATTTTTCCCCTTACCTTTCCTATCCTTGGTGCTTCAGGTATGGTATGTAGTGTGTTTGCGAAAGCAGGAACTATAATTCCAGTTATTTTTTTCGGGTAGAAATAGAAGGCATCAACTATTGTTGATACTAAAAGACAGTGGAAACATGCCAACTTGCATTCTCTTTCTATTCAGCTAAAATTTTCAAACCTATGACCGGTAATATGCTACTCATTGTATATGTTTCTGCTTGAACCAGTGTAACAATAACTTAATTAGTAATATTCATGTCATCTCTGCTTCTATATGTCACTTCTGCCTCCAATATTTTCACTCAAAGTTGTTTTTCCCCAAGCCCAAGTGCCAAAATTTGATCTTGTTATAAGATGGTATTTGAAGGTTGCTGGTTCAATAAACCTAACTACATCCATCTTGACAAAAGAGGGAAACCTCGAGTTTATATCCATGTATCTTCTGCTTTTTAGATTGTACCTAAAGCAAGTAT
>NC_037541.1:2322337-2340292 GCF_001531365.2 Cynara cardunculus var. scolymus
TGATGATGATTGTTATAACCACTTAATGAGATAATCCTTATCAGTTAATGGAATATGAAGATATATATATATATATATATATATATATATATATATATGCTATTATTAAATAAAACAAGCATGCAACTATTGAATATCTTTTTAAACTTTTTCTTTACCAACATTTTTAATCAGTGAATACAGCTAAATCAGTCTGGTAATCGATAATATGCTATCTAGTTTAAACCCGCAGATATGGCACAAGCAGCAAGGAAACTAATCAGCTCTTGCTACTTCTTCTGTTTCTAAATGGTATCAAGAAAATAGCATTCAATCCACTTTGCAACTTTCACATTCATGATGTTATATTACATCCTTAAATTTTGCTGAACACATGGAAATTGGATATGCCACTGTTATGAAACTTCAAATGTTCTTTAACGAAGCATAACTATTAATCTTAAGCGACAAAAAGATGATGAACAATGATGAAACCAATGATTAAATAAGAGGAAAAAAAGACAAAATTTACCATTTTCCATAGTGGCATGAACCATGGTCTTCTTTTCCATTGTTGGCTGATCAGAGCAAACGTATTCCTTGGCAAAGATACAAAATCTCAACCAGATGAACCTTAGAAGTACACATTAAAACACATTTTTTTTCTGTTACTGTGATGAATTTCTATCATCCCAAACAAAAAGTTAAGCCCAATTGAGGTCTGATCATTAACAACTTGTTTCGTCTCTTGGGCATTCCATCAAACAGTTGGTTGGCAAAAGTTGGTCAAATGCCTCCATACAAAGATAAATTTTACAATATGAAGCGCAGTAAGTGATCAAGAAACTGGGAAAATCAGGATACAACATATATTCGTAGAATTACATTTACTTTCAAGAACTACAGTCTTTGTTTACATAATCAAGCCAATGTATAAAAACAGATCAATGGGGGTTCCAAAAAAACTGAATTTTTGTTGGGATTAAGGTTCTAATCAAAGAAATAGACTCAGATCTTAAGTTAATTGTGCTCAGTGAAGTAATTAATGATGCAATTACAAATTGAAGAACGACATTGACTATTTGGATCAAATGCAATATTTTCTGAAAGATCAGTCATTTTTGGGATTGCTTATTTGAAAACGATTTGGGTGTTTGGGATTGTTTATTTGATGAGATTTGTGTTTTTCTACAAAAATACTTATTAATTTATTATAAGTCGGAAAAATTTAACTTCTTCAAAAACTTCTTATTATCGGTTTGACACCGATATAAGTTGTTTATCCAAACATTCAAAAATACTTGTTACCGATATCACATCGAAATAAATTAATAAATTATTTATATAAGCAATTCCAAAAACACATTAAATGACCTAGAAAAATCCTAACAAAATGAATGGAACTTTTGGTATTTTTTGCATTTTAATTAATAACCAGAATTTTAAATTGACAAATATATTCATAGTGATATCAGAAAATTAAATATCTTTTTAATTAAATAATATTTTTAAATTTTATCAAGTATAGGTAAAATTTGCGGAGTTTATTGAGCAATAGGTTATCAATTAGTTTTATAGAGTATATAAGTTTGTATAAATAAAACATTATCCTATCTTAGATATGATTAAATATATAGTTATACAAATTACATAAAAATAATATATATATATATAGAGAGAAAGACTTGGGATCATATGAGATTAGATCGATTTTGTGAGACCCGTGAAACCACTTTTTTTATATTTGAAACTTCACTCCAAAACACTGTGAAGGTGACCTTCACAGTGTTTTTGATGTGAAGAAGATTCGAATTTTGTTTCCTCCACAATGTCTTGTTGTGAAGTTTCAAGTGTAAAAATATGTTTTCATATGTCTCGTGAAAACAAGTTGGTCTTACGTGAACTCAATCATATATATATGGGCACGTTCAAATGAAAACCGTACATTTCTAAGAAACCGTGTAAACCAATTTTGATCAATAGGAAAATTTTATTTTTTTCTAATTAAATTTAATCAATAAGGGTATTTCGGTCATTTACAATATTTTCTATTAAATATGGAAGTTATTAATAAATCTTAATTAAGGAAACGTAATAAAGGAAATTATATAAATGATAACATTTAAATATTTAATTATATTATAATATTAAAAATTTGAATTTCATATATTGTTATGAGATTGAATCTGCAAATGGATCTTGAAGATTGAATTGCATTATGGAATGAAATCGTAAATTATGGTTGAAATTAAAAAAATAATGTTAATGAAACAGATTTCATGAAGGTGAAATTGGTTCATGTTGTGATTGATTCATGAGTAATATGAAAACGTTTCATGGTGAACCACGTTTCAGAGATGGTGTAGTTGATCCGTTTAGTAGAAAAAATGGAACATGAAACATGTGCATAATTTATTTGGTTGTCATGAAATAATTGCATGATGAAACGGGTACATGATGAATCTGCTTCGAGATCTTGAAGATTGTAATCTGCTCCAGAATCTTGAAGATTGTAATCTGCTCCAGAATCTTGAAGATTGTAAGGATTAAAGGAAAGAATGCATCAAATCATGAGTGAAATAAAAAAATTAATTTACATGAAACAGGTTTCATGAAGGTGAAACTGGGTCATGTCGTAATTGATTCATGAGTAATATGAAATCATTTCATGATGAACCATGTTTCAGTGACGTTGTAGTTGATTCGTTTAGTAGAAAAAATGGAATATGAAACAGGTGCATAATTTATTTGGTTTTTCATAAAATAATTGCATGATGAAACGGGTACATGATGAATCTGTTTCGGGATCTTGAAGATTGTAAGGAGTAAAGGAAGAATGCATCAAATCATGAGTGAAATAAAAAAATTAATTTACATGAACCAGTTTCACCAAACAGGTTTCATGAAGGTGAAACTGGTTCATGGCGTAATTGACAATGAGTGGTGAACAGCTTTCATGGTGAAACCCGTTTCAGTGATGGCGTAGGTGATCCATTCACTAGATCATAATGTAGGCGATTCGTCATGAAATAATTGCAAGATGAAAAATAAATTAGTTTCATTAATAATAATAAATGTTAACGTAAAAATAATAAATTACTTTACAAAAAATAGATTAGTTTCATTAATAATGTGATACACATGATATGGTTTCCTTGAATAAATGAATATTTGGTTTTACCCTTTTGCCCTTATCGGTATTATAAAATGTATTTTCAATTTTTTTTATTTTTAATTTTCTTAAATAACCTTGATTAATCTTAACCATTGATCAAGAAAATAAATGGGTGAGATTGGTTTACACAAATAGAGACGGTTTTTATTTGATCGCTTCTCTCTCTCTCTCTCTCTCTCTCTATATATATATATATAGATATAGATATATACCAAAGGCTTGCGCGAAGGATGAAGCGAATCAATCAGAATGGAGACAACGAGGAGAGGTAAAAGAGAGATTTTTGAGATATATATATATATATATATATATATATATATATATATATATATATATATATATAGTATAAGGGTATTCGCACAATGCAGCGAGATACATCTCGATTTTAATGTTCTATTTTATTTTTTGTCTCTGTCGATGTTACAATACGATTTTTATGTGTTTTTAAGAAAGCAATAATGATTTTATTTTTGAATAAAATATAAATTTAAAAAAATATATATCAATGTTAATATCAAATCAATTATTTAAAAGTTCTCATTTTTATGTAATTTCTTTAATTTAATTTTTAATTTAAGTTTANGAGTTTTTGTCAAATGTTTTATAATATAGTATAGATTGTTTTTTTTTTATAATTTAATTTAAGTTTAATAATGAAATAAATTTTTTTTAATAATATAACATTTTATAAAAATAATAATTAAGTATTTTGTTAGAACTCAATGATTATCTTAATTATATTTTAGATTTTTTATATTCAAAATGAGATGTTTATCATGTATTTGATTATGTTTATCTGCAGTTAGTTACACGAATTAAGATATGGAGCTTTAATAAGTTGTACCTACGCACAATCTACTTGTAATCTTGAGTTTTAAGTAAATGCATTAATAAAGAGTACTTTATGCATAAAAAGCGATTTTTAGAAGTTTTTGTCAAATGTTTTATAGTATATCCCTTTTGAATAAATTAAAATTATACAAAAATTTACAAACTGTGGAACCTAAAAAATCCATCACTTAACTCCTTATTAATAATAAAGCATCAACTAATCCTTCAATCTTCACCTAAGCGGGTTCTCGAAAACAACAACGATGGGCTTATACATGCCATCAAAATAAATCGAGTCTGGCTTAGTCTTTTAAATTAAAGAATCGTTCTATGCTCTGATACCAAAAAAGGGGGTATGACGGATTTTTTGGGTTTCCGTTAAACCACATAATAAAATTATAATCCACATAATAAAATTATAATCAGAAAATTATAATCATAAACTAAAAACACATTAATCATTAAAAACATACTGTAGAGAAAATAAAGCAGAGTATACTTACAGAGACGTTAGAGACATTGAAGAATTTGAAGGAAGGAGAGTATGTGCAGCGAGTTTTTTTTTTATTTATTTATTTATTTTAAGGTAAGGGATATGATATGAAGAGTTGGAAAGGGAGTTTAAGAGTATGAAACTAAGTTAGAGAGATAGATAGGGAGAGGTTTAACAACTCATGGATATAGAAAGAAAATTCTTTCTTGAATTCGTTCACTCTTATTTACAAATGAAGAGAATGAAGGTATTTATAGACCTTCATATGCCTATCTATGATTACAAAATATATACTTGATAAGATAAAGATACTAATAATACAAGTGATAAGATATAAGAGTCAAAAAGCCTATAAATTTAGGTCATGAAAATCAAAAGCCTATAAAGCTACAAATATACGATTTCTGATCTCTATTAAAGTTTTGCAGGAGTTTGTCGGATACCAACGTTACTGCTTACTTTATCGCCTCTAGAAATCTTTGTGTGTACTATTAACTAATACTGGTGATGATGGATCTGTATATGGATCAGAATCTGGAAATTCCCTATTGTTGACATCTATTGGGTTTTAATAGAGATCATAAATCGTATATTGTAGCTTTATAGGCTTTTGATTTTCATGGCCTAAATTTATAGGCTTTTTTACTCTTATATCTTATCACTTGTATTATTAGTATATTTATCTTATCAAGTATATATTTTGTAATCATAGATAGACATATGAAGGTCTATAAATACCTTCATTCTCTTCATTTGTAAATAAGAGTAAACGAATTCAAGAAAGAATTTCATTTCTATATCCATGAGTTGCTAAACCTCTCTCTATCTATCTCTCTAACTTAGTTTCATACTCTTAAACTCCCTTTCCAACTCTTCATATCATATCCCTTACTTAAAAAAAAAAAAAAAAAACCGCTGCACATACTCTCCTTCCTTCAAATCCTTCAACGTCTCTAACGTCTCTGTAAGTATACTATGCTTTATTTTCTCTACATTATGTTTTTAATGTATTTTTAGATTATAATTTTATTATGTGGATATATATATATATATATATATATATATATATATATATATGAGCGATCAAATGAAAATCACTCTCATTTGTACAAACCGTACAAACCACACTCATACGTCGATTTCATTGTTTAATCTTATGAAATTTTTTTATGAAATTGTTTAATCTTGTAAAATTGTTTCATATATTACTTTTTTGATGATCTGTTTCATATATGGTTATGAAATTGTTTCATATAATATTTAATGAAATTTTAATGAAATTGTTTCATGTATTTCTCTAAAATTAAAATAATGAAGATGATAATATCCATGATTAACACCCTCCACAATAAAAATGGTTAATCAACCTCTCATAATTACAAAAAAATGAACAAAATGAAAAATTATGATTGGTTGAATGTGGTTTTCACGGTTTATACAAATTGGGTGGTTTTTATTTGAAAATATATATATATATATATATATATATATAGAGAGAGAGAGAGAGAGAGAGAGAGACAAAACAGAACATGGATCATTGTTCAACGTTTGACATTACTTTTAAATGGAACAATCACAATTTCTGATTAGCTAGTTGGTGAGGTAATAGCTTACCAATGCGATGATCAGTAGCTGGTCCGAGAGGATGATCAGCCACACTAGGACTGAGACTTTTAAATGGAACAATCACAATTAGAGTGGCACATTCGTGTTCCACCTCCACCTTACGAAACTTGGTGGAACAAACCTATTTATGCTATATTATATTTAGAATACTCTTAGAAACTACATTTTATACATCAAGTATCATTTATTAATTTATATTACTTAAAATTCAAGATTACAAAGTTGATAAAGCATAAGTACAACTTATTAAAGCTCTATGTTGGATCTATATAACTAACTACAGTTAAACATAACAAATACTAGATAAACACTACGATATGGAACACTTATTTTTATTTATTAAAATATCTAAAATTAAAACCCTTCATATGACTAACTGATAAAACAAGAAAACCCGAAATAAAACACCTCATGTTTATTTTTTATTAAAGTAGATTATCTCCATAACTTTAAATATAAAATATTCTGAATATAATTATCATTTAAATTAAACGATATTTGAATACTCTATCATTATTTCTATAAAAAATCATAATTAAACTAAAATAAAATAAATTTTGTTTTAAATCTAAATTATAATAAAAATTAAATCAAATAAATTAACTAGAAAATTAAAAAAATTATAATCTTTAATTTAACACCCATATTGATACATATTTTAAGATAAAATAATAACCAACTCATCTTTAACTTTTTGAAAACTGTAAAATAAAACCGAGAAAGAATATCAACAGAACAATATATGAATCATGATTGAAGATTCAAATTCTAGATTTTAAAACTGTTGCATTGCACGGATACACTTCTAGTATTTTATTAATATACTTTCAAAATAGAACCAAATTTTTTCTAAAACATCAAATATGTCTCCCTCTTTACATTTTTTCGTTTTCTAAATTACAAATATTGTATTTTATTCTCTTTAAACTTCCAGATTACGGTTCTCAAAATATTATTTTTGTATAATTTCTATACTTTGGTTAGTCTACATAATTTATTAAATATTAGTAATAAAAAAATAATATAAAAAATTATAATTTTTAATGGTTTGTTAATTTTTTTTATTATCGAATAAATTACATAAATTAATCAAAATATAGATTAAATCTAAAAAACTCATTAGGGGTAAATTGGTTATTTTACTTGTCATATCGTGTCAATTCACGTCTTACTAAACTCTGAATAGCTCATGTTCTATTCTATTCTGTTATATCATATTCTCTTGGGAACCAAACGCACCACAAAAGAAAATGAACTTGGGCTGGGCTCCATCAATTAGGCCCATAAAACAAGCAAGAAGCCAGGCAGCAGCAAGTAGCCCATCAAAACAAAAGCAAGATCAGCCCAAAATGATGCCCCATAAAGCATCAGAGTTAGAGGTCGAAACGGTTCGAACTTTTAAGCTTTAACGAGTTATCGAGTTTACATTTGTTTTGTCTCGAGCTCAAGCTTAAGTATTCTTGAGCTCAAGTCGATCTTGAACCTAAATTAAGATTCGTTCATTTTAACGAGTTGAACTTCATAATAGCAATATGCAACTTTGATCGTTTGATAGCTTGTTGAGTCTAAGTTGAGCCAAACATATTCATAAGTTTATAGATCATACAATTAATATATAAAAAATATCGAGTTTAAGCCAATAAACGAGTTAATTGATGCGATCCCGAGCCCATAAGTGAGCTCACAAAGCTTGAATTGTAAGCATAATGTATCTCAAACTTCTTTAACGAGTTTTGAGCTTGAGTGCGAACATTGAAAACATATTCAAGTTCAAGCTCGAGCCCTACTTTGAAAAACTAGTAAAATACGGTTTTCGTCCTTGTGGTATGTTGATTTATTTTCGTTCTTTTCTTTTTAAAACTATAATTTTTGTCCATGTAGTTTACAATTTATTGTTTTTGAGTAAACTACAAATTTGGTCCTTGTGCTTTGTAAAAAATAACACTTTTTATATCCTATAGTTTTAAAACTACAAGATAGCCATCGTCGTTTGCAAAAACGTTTGAATTTAGTCCCTCCTTCTAAGAGCAGTTAAAAAATATTGTTAAATGAGCAGCCTTTTCGTCCTTTAGTCGATCTTTTGTCTTTTACCCCATCAAAAACCACAAAAACCAAAATCGTAAAATTGAGTTTGATTGGATAAAAAAAAACACAGGAAATCGATAAAATGATGAAAATGTCCTTCATATAACGGAATTTTTAACGATCGTTTGAAGAAGGGACTAAATCCGAACGTTTCCCCAAACGACAATGGTCATCTTGCAATTTCAAAACTGAAAAAAAATGTTATTTTTGACAAACTCGTAGTTTACTCTTGTTTTTTCGTCTATGTCGTGTACAGTTCATAGCATTCTTTTTCCATATGGTTTGTAATTCATTATTATTTTTGTTCCACATACACAACAGTAAACCGCTAGCGGAGTTAGTTTCATGGACGAAAACATCAATGAATTACATACCACAGTGACGTAAACTGTATATTTGAAAGCACATGAATGAAAGTCGTAATTTTTACATATGGAATGAAATTGAGTTCCACACGTTCTATCATTCATGGGTTTTTTATTCCGTCACAAAGAAAAAATGAATTGAATTTTATTACATCCTATTTTCTTTATCCCTATATTTTATATAATAAAATTATATATACATATAACAATAATATATGTGATTATTATTTTGATAATACATATGAATTAAATGCTAACTTTACTATTATGTATAGTTTAAGAAAAAAAAACAAATTCAAATAAAGGGTATTTTGGTCTTCTTTCATTATTTATTTTCAATTTATAAGCTATGTTTTTTATTAAGTATATAATATTTATATACGACAAATAGAATAAATAAACTTACACACTCTCTTTACACTTGGTGAAATTTGAACCCTTGACATGCTAAGAGGCCAAAGACTCGCATATCACTAGGCCAAAGGCCCTTTGGTTTTATAAGCTACGTTATATGAACTTCCAATTAATTTAGCAGCACAATCCATTTCATTTCTTGCCAACCAAACACTTTGTCAAATTTGATAACATTTCATTTAAATTTCTTTCAGATTCTAATTCTTTTGACATGTTTCATCTATTCAGGAAACATTTTACAACCAAACGTTTCCGTAAATGAATTTTCACCCCCCCCCCTCCAATTTGTTTTATGATCTGAAATGGAAATCTGGATTTAATAAAAACTAACCTAATTACATTATAATATATCAAATATTTTTTTTTCAATTTTATTAATTATTAATTAATATCTGTAACTAGACACCTGTAAAATTTTTGACTTTAACAGGAATTTATATACTTAACATATGTTATTTTTCACCAATGAATTAAAATTATTTTTATTTTTAAAAAACAAATATAAAAAATAGAACATTATTTGAGAGAGAATATGATGCTATGTGAAATGATTGAACAGATATTTGGGAGCATATGCCAGAGTAGCATCAATTATTTGAGTCAACATTTTCAATTAAATAATAGTATACAAAATTGGTCCCCATGGTTTGTCGGACGTAACAGTTTTCGTCCCTACAGTTTCAAAATTATAAGATGACCAAAATATTTTGAATGTGGTTCATGTCTCTAATTATCGTTAAAAAATTATGTTAAATAATGGATATTTTTCGTATTCTTATCGATTCTATTGTATTGTATCTAATCATAAATCACATGTAATAAAACCAAATAACCGTTTTTATTGGTAAAAGACAAAAAAAATCAATAACATGATGAAAATCCCTTTTAATTAATGGAATTTTTGTAAACCACGATGACCATCTTGTAATTTATAAACTAAAGGGACTAAAAATGTTATTTTGACCAAATTTAAAAACCTTTTGAGATAATGGAAAAAAAATCTTTTTTAGAGGTTCAATAAGGTGGTGTATGGGTGTTCAAAAACCCGACTAACCAGATCAATCCAATCCAACACAACATAAAATAACTAAACATAAAGCAACCCGATGTCTAATCGAGTTGTAAAATTTTCAAACCGTAGGTATTAGGTTGAAATTGAGTTATTGTTATTTGAACTCAACCCAACCCGATGAACCCAATATTATTGTATTTTTAGAATTTAATATGATTGTTGAGTTTATACTAATATATACATTAGACAATTACACTAACACGTACCCTCTTCATATACACATATTTTTAATCTATTCTCCATCTCTATATAACTCATTCGTATATATATTCAGTAACTTGAGAAAATTAATTGAATGTAATATACGTAAGATTTAAGAAGTATGAATAAGTTGTATCAAATGGTTAATGTTGAAAAATAAATTGCGAGTGGAGAAATAACATATTCAAAGTTAGAAGAATATTTTAATGTACCAAAATATCAACCCAACCAACCCGACCAATCCGTACGGTTTGGATTGGATTGAGTTACACTTTGGTTTGGGTTGGATTGAGTTAAGATTTTTTAAACCGCAAGTATTGTATTGAGTTGTTTAAATTATTAATATGCAAATAATTATTTTTTTAAATAAATATTTTTGAAACTGTAAAGGTGTAGTTTAAAAGAACTAAGAATGTACTTGTGCAATACAACATAATATATTTATATATCGTCTTTATTGAATTTATCTTATGCACATGCATGGTTTTGAGTAGAGGTGTGTATCGAGCGGGTTCGGGTGGGGAAATCAAAAACCCGATCGAATTTCAGATTGTTTTGGATTCGGGTTGGTCCGGGTTTCGGGTTGAGGTCGGTCGGGTTCGGTTTTAGTTATAATGCAAAATATATATATATATATATATATATATATCCAATCAATTTTGATGATGAATTCAATTGATTTAGAGGATTGATAAATCGATAGTATGCTTAGAAATTAAAAAAAAACACAACCGACTGAGATTTTTAGAATTTTCAAAAGTTAATTAGATAAATAAGTATATTTATATAATATTTAAATTATATATGTATATATATTTCAGGTTTTCGGGCGGATTGGGTGGCCATAAATCAAACCCGACCCGAACCCAAGTTTTCACCAAAAAGTCGGTTTTCGGATAAAGCAAAGCACATCAACATGTCTTGGTCATTCATGGTCATTCATTATGAATGTATATCAATCATCATGATTTAGGTAAAGGATAAGGATAGCAATTTTAAAAAATAAGGTCATTTTTTTTAAATATATAATATTTATATACGATAAATACAAAACAAATAAGCTTACATAATCTTCTCATCTTTGGTGAGGTTTGAACCCCTGATTTTTTAGAAGACCAAAGACTATGATACCGTTAGGCCAAAAACCTTTGATAAAATAAGGTCATTTTATCATAGGAGCATCATCAACATTAAAAAAAATAAGAATCAAAATTCAAAATCTTAAAAAAGAAACACATTTATATCCAAAATTAATTATATTATTAAAATATTTCGTACATTTAATAACAATATTACTTATCTTTTCTAAGCATTTAATATCAAGATTTTTTTATTAATTGTATGATAAAAAAATTATTTGTTTCTGTTAAGAGTATTTTAAAGAGATTACTAGAAGAGTACTTACACAATGCAGCGAGATACATCTCGATTTTAATATTTCATTTTTTTGTCTCACTCAATGTTATAATACAGTTTTATGTGATTTTGAGAAAAAAAATAATGTTTTTATTTTTTTAATAAAATATAAATGTAAAGATATATCATAAAAAACTGAAAAAATATTGGCATTGATACCAAACTAACTATTTAAAATTTTCCTTTTTTGTGTATTATTGTAATTATTTTTATTTATTTTTGGTATAACAATATAACTTTTTATAAAGATAATAATTAAGTATTTTGTTATAACTCAATGATTATCCTAATTATATTTTAGATTTTTTATATTTAAATTGAGATGTTTATCTTCTATTGGATTATGTTTATCTGTAGTTAGTTACACGAATTCAAACATAAAGCTTTAATAAGTTGTACATACACACAATTTACTTGTAATCTTAAATTTAAGTAATATGCATCAATGAATAGTACTTCATGCATAAAAAATGGTTTTTAAGAGTTTTTGTCAAATGCTTTAAATATAATATAGATATATTATTTCTCTAAAACAGATGAACAAAAGTTAAAATCTCTAAAAAAACTGCATTTTAGTCTAACAGATTCTCTAATTTTAAGATTTCAATATTAATTATATTAATAAAGTTTTCAAGAATTTTATCATCCAGTTGCATTTTTTTAAGTAATATAAAATAATAATGATTAGACTTTATTTGTGGAAATGAATAAAAAAATTCATTTATCCCTTCTCGGTCTAAGTTTTAAAGAACTTTTTAAACCTTTTTTTATTTTAAAAAACAATATAAAAAACCTGTTTAAACAAAACAAAATACAAAATCTTAATGAGAATGAAAATCAAAAAAATTGTTTGGTTTTCTATAATATAACTAGTTGTGTATCCACGCAATGCGGCGAGAGCGGTGAATTTTAATGATTTTGAAGTTTCACTGGTTTTATTAGAGAAGATTTAACGATAATATAAGTTACATTTGATCTTTACATATCAATACAATTTGAATAAATAAAAGTTATGGTTACAATTACAGTCTAGCGATGAAAAAAATTGTATGACAGTTTAAAATCCAATATATTTAAAATCCAATATTTTTAAAATCCAACATATTTAAACAACTCCACAAATGTATTCGATTTACACCAAAGCAAAGAATCAAGAGATCGAGAACGAGACCGAGAGTTCTAGAACAATTGAATGAGAGATAAATGAGTGACTCATGGTGAATATCATTTTGAATCTCACATTGGAGGATGGGGAGAATACATAGAGGTATGAGAGGGTAAAGACATGAGTGAAATGTGTTAAAAGTATATTGGGAACATGAAAAGAAAAAATAATAATGTGCATTAGTAACTTGTAGTTGTACTATATGTTATTTTAATTGTAGATTAAGAGATTTTAAGACTAAATGCATAAAGTAGTAATACTTAATATATTATGAATTACTTTTAAGACTTTTAAGACTTTGTGCATAAATGTATAGTACTTTATGTATTAAAAATTGTTTTTAAAACTTTTAACAAATCTGGTTTATAAGGTAGTATAGATATGTTCATTTCTTTAGAAGTCCAAAATTTCATTCATAGTTAAACTAGAAGAATAAAAATTCATTCATATTTTTATTCTCTGTCATTTTCATTTTTACTGGTGAACATTGGCTAAACATACCTTAAATATGATAAAATTGGCAAATCTTATTTATGGTAATTTTAGCTATTGACTTAAAAGCAAAGATGGGGTTAGTTGAGTTGTAGTGGTCAGAGCAGTTGATTTTCTTTGGGATTTCCTTCCAATTGTCGTCTTCTTTGTGTTCTCCGTCAACCAACGTCAGAATCGCCCTTATCTTCTTCCAAAATCCAAATTCATCACGATCTACTGGAACTTGAATCGAATAATCTCAAATTCAGAAGCAAAATCGCAACAAGAAGTAGAAGAAAATGTGTTGTTGTGGCGGTGGTGGTGATGATGACTGTAAATGCAGGCCGTTAGGGTTTCTCTTAGGCCTACCGTTTGCCTTCGTCGCACTTATCCTCTCTCTGATCGGAATCGTCATCTGGATCGTAGGGTTAGTTTCTCTCTCTCTCTCTCTCTCTCTCTCTCTCTCTCTCTTTCTCAATTTCATTACTGTTGTTTTTGATGCTTTTTGCGAAACGAAGCTACTAATTACATAACGATGGATCAAATATACATTTGATTTTGAAATTATTCATGATTTCTGAAAGTGAAGTTGCAGATTTAACAAAAACGAAGTATGAAATTGTGATTTTGATTCTATAATTGAGAAAAAAAATGCAAATCTATCGCTGATTATAGATTTCTATATTGGTGTAGGTTGATTTTGAGCTGTTTATGCCCTTGTTGTTTTTGTGTAACGGTGCTAGTAGAGTTGGCAATCTCGTTGATCAAAGCTCCATTCTCCATCATGAAATGGTTTACTGAACAGATTCCTTGTTAGATCTTTTCATTTGAATGCAGGAATATGAAATCCAAACTGTTTTATTTTGTATAATTCTTCCATTAAAGTTATTGATCTGATATATATATATATATATATATATATATATATATATATATATATAAAATCTGTTCGACTGTTCCTCATCTCTTGGTGTTTTATGGTACTCTTTCCTTAACTTTGATCATCTTCTTTCTAAGGAACACATTTATTCCTTCATAAGATTCCTCCTTTGTTTGTCGTATATTTGTGGTGGAATCACGTTAAATTTCTGAGTTGCTTTGTCATGTTCATCTTCCTTGTCGGTTCATTTGTTTTGCATTCGTGTTTTCTGGTTAATCTATACTATATTATAAAGTATTTGACAAAAACTCTTAACAACCATTTTTTATGCATGAAGTACTGAATATTCATATTACTTAAAAGGGTTAAATGCATGAAATAGCAACCTACTTTCATAAAATTTCTTATTATAGCATTCTACTTTGTTTTTATTTATTACAACAATGTACTTTTAAATTATTTTTTATTAAGGCATTGTAATTTAAAAAATCTACTCATAATAGCAATGAGTAACCTGTTACTTTTTAAACCGGTTAACCCTTTGACTTTTTTATTTGTGTGGCTTTAATGAGGTGATGTGGATGTCACATCATTTTGATCACTTAACTAAAATTAAAATAAAAACTTATTTCAAATTATTGTTAGTGATTTTCATTTTTTATTGTTATGATTTAAAAAACATTTTTTTTACTTTTTCTTATTAAGTTGCATTCAAATTAAATATTATTAGAGTAAAATATTTATTAAATAAATATGAAACATTATTTTCGAGATATATTTTATTTGTAAAAAAGGTAATTTTTCCTATTTTATGTTGTTCAAATAAATACATATCTTTTAAAGTTTTCTAAAATATTAACGAAATAAATTGTTATCTACAATTTTTTTAATATTATTATATTAATAAATAATTCAAAAAAGTCTAATTAATTTAATATATTTATACGTTAAGTAAAAAGTTTTTGAATAAATATTATATATTCTTTAAAAGATAATATTTTTGGTAAAAAAAAACAATTTTTATTTTCCTTTTTTCAAAAAACACATATTTTTTTTAAATGTTAGTGAGATAAGTTGTGTTCTACTAGTTTTATTGATATTTGTATATTAAATGAACAATTTAGAATTTTTTAAATTCATTTAATACATTTATTAAATAACATGTAAAATATCTAAATATTAAAATTAAAAATACAGTGTTTAATAAGAATTAATAGATGCTATAATAAAATAATTTTGAAAGTACAATGATGTAATAAGAAAGTCACATCACTATAGTATATATGAACAGCCTACGTGGATAATGAGGTGGCATGAAAACCTAGTATAATGGGTAAATTTAAATCAAAAGGTTCCCCAATGCTATAATGGGTAAATTTTTTAAAGTACAATGTCCTAATAAAAAATAGTTTGAAAGTACATTGCTGTAATAAGAAAAACTGAAAGTACAATGCTATAATAAAGAAATTTATGAAAGTAGATTGCTATTTTATGCATTTTGCCCTACTTAAAATTCAAGATTACAAGTAATTATGCATAAGTACAATTTATTAAAGCTTCATGTTTGAATTCGTGTAACTAACTACGGATAAACATAATCAAATGGAAGATAAACATCTCATTTTAAAATATAAAAAATCTAATATATAATTAAAATAATTATCGAATTCTAATAATATAATCAATTATTATCTTTACAAGAAAAAATATATTATTAAAGCAGATATAAATTATTTCGTTATTGAACCTAAAATAAATTATAATAAAAAAATTGAATTAAAAAATTACACAAAAAATGAGGAATTTTAAATAGTTAATTTGATACTAATATTGATATATTTTTGTCAAATTTTTATAATATCTTTAAATTTATATTTTATTGAAAAATAAAAATATCATCGTTTTTTCACAATCAAATAAGACAATATTATAACATCGACTAAAATAAATAATATAATGAAATATTAAAATCAAGATGTATCTCGCTGTATTATGTGAGTATCTTTCTAGTTTAACATAACATGAAGGTTCAAATAAGAAAGACAAAATAGTAAGAACTTAAAAATAAAATATTCATATGTGAATCATTGATAAACCCCAAAAGAAAATCCATTTAAGAATGCATATATAAACCTTTGTTTATTTTCCTACATGTTACCAATTATTCACATACGAAGATGCATATATCTAAATCTACATTTCCTTTGAAAAATCTGCTGAAGCAAAAAATTAGTCAAAAGTCCCTTAATTCTCCATTTTTAAAGAATCTCTTGAAGATGCTCTTATAGCTCGATTTTCAAAAATATTATCTTTTGGTTTCATTTTGATTCGGATTAAGTTGATACTAAAGGCTAGTCACATTTCGAGAGAAAATGGAGCGATTTGAATGAAAATGGAAATGTTGTGTTCTCGAGTTCTTTTTTTTTAAAATGATATAGGAACGGGGAACTCTGGGTGATTTTCTCTTGTTTCGAAATCTGGAAAGATTTCGAAAGGGGAGAACACAAAGAGTTATAATCTTTTAATAGTAAATTATATGAAAATACAAAATACTTTAAATTAATATCTAATTTCTGTAATATAATCTCAAAACCTCCATTTTGATATCTCAAAAGTGAAATTTCAAATATTCATGTTAGTTTATATGGTTATCAAACCTCTTTATCTTACTTTTTTTTAAGTAGTTTGTCATATTTTTATCTTTTAATAAATTAGAAGGGCACTCGCGCAATGTAGCGAGATAAATCTTCTTTTTAAATTTTAATGTTTAATTTTTATTATTTGTCTCTACCGATGTAATATAATTTTATACGGTTTTGAGAAAGAGATAATGTTTTTTATTTTTTAATGAAATATAAATTTGAAGATAACATAAAAAATTTAAAAAAAAATCGATGTTAGTATTAAATTAACTATTTAATAGTTTTTGTTTTTTTTTGTTTTAACTTCTTTAATTTAATTTTTTTATTATAATTTAATTTAGGTATAATAACAAAGTAATTTATTTATGGTTTAATAATATAATTTTTATTAAAGATAATACTTAAACATTCGGTTAGAAATTCGATAATTATCTTAATTATATTTTAGATTTTTTATATTTTAAAAAGAAATGTTTATCGTCTATTTGATTATGTTTATCCGTAGTTAGTTACACGAATTCAAACAATGAGCTTTAATAAGTTGTACTTAATGCATAATTTACTTGTAATCTTGAATTTTAAGTAATATGCATCAATATACAATATTTTATGCATAAAAAATGGTTTTTAAGAGTTTTTGTCAAATGCTTTATAATATAGTATAGATAAACTACATATGATATAAGGTTGGGTTCACGTGAGATCAGACTGTTTTTTTATACCATGATACTACTTTTTTACACTTGAAACTTCACAGTAAAATACTGTGAAGGTAAAAAAAATCCGAACCTTCACAGCAAAAACACTATGAACGTTATATTCTCAGTGTTTTGCTGTGAAGTTTTAAGTATAAAAAAGGGCAAAATGCATAAAATAGCAATCTACTTTCATAAATTTCTTTATTATAGCATTGTACTTTCAGTTTTTCTTATTACAGCAATATACTTTCAAATTATTTTTTATTAGGACATTGTACTTTGAAAAATTTACCCATTATAGCATTGGGTAACCTTTTGATTTAAATTTACCCATTATACTAGGTTTCCATGCCACCTCATTGTCCACGTAGGCTGTCCACATGTACTATAGTGATATGACTTTCTTACTACATCATTGTACTTTCAAAATTATTTTATTATA
>NC_037541.1:2340972-2350473 GCF_001531365.2 Cynara cardunculus var. scolymus
GGTTACCCATTGCTATTATGGGTAGATTTTTTAAAGTACAATGCCTTAATAAAAAATAATTTGAAAGTACATTGCTGTAATAAAGAAAAACAAAAGTAGAATGYTATAATAAGAAATTTTGTGAAAGTAGGTTGCTATTTCATGCATTTATCCCTATAAAAAATAGTCTCAAGAAAACATGCTGGTCTCATGTGATCCTAAGTCTCAGATATAAACATATAAGATGTTATAATTATAAAATTGAAATTGAAATTAAACCGACAAAATAATATTTATACCTCTAACATTCCTTATTTCTTCGAGTAGCTTTTTCCAATTTCAAGAATTTCTATTTTTTTTTCTTGTTATTTATTTTCTTGCAAGTTCGTGATTGTTGGTGGGTTGGGTTTATTATAAGCCCAATGGGTTGTTTGAAGCCCAAACCATTAGAATTGTTTTTGTTAAGATTTTTTACATAATGAAAAATAGTACTTAGACCAAGGGGGTGTTTGGGATTGTTTATAAAAATAATTATTGACTTATTCCGGTGTGACCCCGGTAATAAGCACTTTTGAATGTTTGGATAAACAACTCATACCGGTGCCAAACCGGTAATAAGAAGTTTTTGAAGAAGTTAAACCTTTCTGAGTTATAATAAGTTGATAAGTGATTTTGTAGAAAAGCATAAGTTATTTCAAATAAGCAATCCCAGACACCAAATACTAAATTTGATACCAAGTATGATGTAATGAATAGTAATACACCAAAATTTGTGTAATATTATTTATTTACTCCAATCAATGCACATCATAGTCGATTTGCATCTTGGAGTCCAATTTAGGGTTTGTTTTCTCAATGTTCGGTGGATTCTTGATGAGATCTGTGTCCTCGTGGCTTATTCTTAAAAAAAGAAAATACATTTTATGTACGAGAATTTTAGCTTTTTCATTTTTGGTTTAATCAGGTGTTTTACCATTAACTATAGGCGCGCACCTATGAAGGTTCTACTCGAGTTCCCTGAACCTATGCAATATATTTTCGCAAGTAGAATTTCTTTTCGGGTATGAAAGGTTTATATGCTAAAACTTTGAATGAGTGCTGGGATATTGGAAAATAAAAAAGGGTATCAAATAAAAAACCGAAAAAGTCCTTTGAAATCAACAAAAAACTTGAAAAATCTTTCGGAATCAACTTTTTCTAAAAATCATCTGAAATCAACAAAAAACTAAAAAAATTACTCGAAATCAACAATAAAACTGAAAACATTCATTGAAACGGCGGAATTCAGCTAAAAACATATCGGACGACTTTACTGACTTTTGATCCACCTTAAAGGTGCACCTACTTGACAAGAATTCTTCTAAATCCTTTCCTGCCATTTTAGGATAAAAAATAGTTCTATAACTAAAAAAGATAATACCATATTATAATATGATATTTTGTAAGTGATAATAAGAGGAAAAGAAGAAAATATAAATAAATTCTACTTCATTTGTTAAAAAAATACAACAATTTTTATTTTGTATTATCTGTATTATAAAATAAAGACTTAAAAAAAGTATTCTTATGCTTTTAAAAAGTTTAAGAACAACATGAAAGAAAGACTGGAATTTAGGCTTGGTAAAGCCTGCGGGCTCTATCATGACCATTTTCTGAATACGAGGCTCACATCTAATTTCGACCAATTAAGTGTGATCGGGCTTCAATTTTGTTTATGGGATCAAATTTTGAGGGACCAAACTCGGACCTTAAGACTTAATATCTTTATGTCTCTAATTCCAATCGTTAGGAGTACGTAATTGCAATTATGCAACGTATAATGAATGTTACCAATCCAAAATAGGCTCAAAATGATAAAACTGTGATTAAGAAGGGATCAAAACACGACTATTGATATCAATCTTAACGGAATGCCGAGAATCTTGTTAAGGAAGAGGCAACCAAAGTAGTTAATGTATTAGAATGAATCTTCGATTGACGAAAATATAGTTCAGTAAGAAATAGTTGAAGAAGTAGATCGGTGATCAGAAGTTAAGAGTATATTACGATTAATGTAATTTGATTTAGGGGGGGAAAACCCTTTAAAGTATAAAGAAAATATCAACATTTTCTCTTAGAATGTAAAGGTTCTGTATCTTACTCTTTATCTGATTGTTAAAAACTGATGTAATATTATGTCTGCTGTATTATGTCTTCTAAAACAAGTATTAAAATGGTATCATTTTTAAATATTTTCTTCTATCTCAAAGCAAATTAGCAAAATACCGCTAAACACCTTCAATCTAGTTTTATGTTCCAATTTTGCCCTCACTTGGATCGCATGTATGATGTGTTGGGTACTTCTGCTCCTCCCAATTTGGGAATGAATGATTTTTACCCAAATCTATTATAATGATTAATTAATGCTCTGAAACGGAACACCATTTTTTATTCCATTTTCGTTCCTTATTTGAACCAAACATAACCAGTGATTATCATTTTCATTCATTATGCTTTTCTAGCTCCAACCAAACACCCCATAATACTTGACTCGAGCTGAAAATATTTTATTTCCGTAATTATATTCGAGCATCTTAATAGGATGTTTAATAGTTTGAATATTTTGTTATAACCTAAAACTGTAGCTCGACTAGCACGATCTTGAACTAGAATAACTTGTTTTTCAGCTCAAGAACCTTGTTTCTTAAGATAGAATAAAATTCATTATTCAGCTCTTGCTAGATCAATGTTTGTTTATAGCTTTTATACAGTTTAACAAAAGAATCACACGCACACACACAAACACACACACACACACACACACATATATATATATATATATATAATGCCAAAATATAATACCATCCATTATATTTTGACTGGTATAAATAAAAAAGAAATAAAATAAGCGTTCAATTGATTTCAGATGAATTTTGGTCTGTCAAATGAATCGGCACCATGTTAAGTTTCAAGTGTAAGCTGAAGTCTGATCTCAAACTTAAATAAATTTCTTAATTGCTCTGAATTAATACCCTTTATCCCATATATGTATCTTTAAAAAAATGTTGTCTACGATAAAATATTTCAATTTTTTTAATAAATTTTTAAAAAAATATATTTTGATTTATCTATACTATATTATAAAGCATTTGACAAAAACTCTTAAAAACTATTTTTTTATACATGAAGTACTGTTTATTGATGCATATTACTTAAAATTCAAGATTACAGATGATTTTGCATAAGTACAACTTATTAAAGCTTTATTTTTAAATTTGTATAACTAATTACAGATAAACATAATCAAATACATGATAAACATCTATTTTAAATATAGAAAATCTAAAATATAATTAAGATAATCATTGAGTTTCTAACCGAATGTTTAATTATTATATTTAATAAAACTATATCATTAAAACAAAAATAAATTATTTTGTTATTAGACCTAAATTAAATTATAATAAAAAACTGAATTAAAGAATTATACCCAAAATAAGAACTATTAAATAGTTAATTTAATACTAATATCGATTTTATTTTTTTAAAATTTTTATATTATCTCGATAGAGACAGAAAATAACTTATTAAAATGGAGATTTATCTCGTTGTATTGTGTGTGTACCATTCTAGTAAAGTTAAAATATATTTTTATTTTTTTTCTAGAAAATTATAATACCATTCATTAATTGCATAAAAACGTACTATATTTTCTTAATGTCCTTGAAGATATAATAAAATCCAAATTTTAAAGGTAGATTTTTATAATATAAATTATAAAAAAATATATATTTATTTTAAAATAACTTATTTAATAAATAAACTATAAATTTGGTTCTTATGGTTTGCTAAAAGTTAACACGATACAATTTCAAAGTTATAAGATTATCATCTTGGTTTATAAAAACGTTCACATTTGGTCCCTTACTTTATTGGTTGTTAACAAATTCCATTAAATAAAGCATATTTTCGTTCGTTTATCAATTTCACAATCTTTTAGTCAATCAAAACCGATTCTATGCTTCATCTAGTCTTTCAATGGATAAAAGGCAAAAAAATTGATAAAAAGACGAAAATACTCTTCATTTAATGGAATTTTTTGATGGTCGTTACCAAATTCACGTTTTTACAAACCACGATGACCATCTTGTAATTTTGAAATTATAAGGATGAACCATGTTATTTTTGACCAAACTTAGGGGCCGTTTACCTAAACACTTACCGGTAAAATTCAACACTATTGCTTACTTACAGGGTAAGATTTTATTCACTAAAACGCATCGTATGCAACAATATATCCCCGTAAGCGCTAATCATGGTAAGAATCCTCGTCTTCACTTACCGACTAAGACTCTCGATTCTTGTCTTCGCTCTTACTTGGTAAGATTTTTAGTCCTTGCCATATTTATTGGTAAAGTAAAGTGATTTGATAAGCACTTACCCAGGTAAACGTTTGGTAAACGAAATCTTAGAGACTAAATTTGTAATTTTCCTTTATTATTTATTTAGAGAAAAAATATATTAAATAATTATAAAAATATAATTATTTTAATATATTGTATTCTATATATTGGAATATATTCCTACACACTATAAAAAGAAATAAATAAAAAAATCAACCAAAAACCAAGACCAAACCACCTACGTAAACAATGCATCATTTTTTATAATAAAATATTTATTATCATAAATGATTTAAATATTGTTTTTTTATTAATCTGGATATCCAACCCGTTATGCGAGCCGATTAATCACAGGGCGACCACCTGCTTTGCAAATAGCCCGGAGTCACCGCATTTGAACCTCCGTGGCCACAAGAGGATTTTTATTTCTTCTTAGATTTGAACTTGGGACCTCCTGGTACTTTTGACCTTTGGAGCCAAGCTCAAACCAATCAGGCACCACCCTTATGGTTAATATTGTTTTTATTAAAATACATTATAAGCTTTTAACTTCCTTAAATATCTTATCAACTATTTTATGAAAAAGCTGAAATTACCTGATCGATGTAATGTTTCATTGCTAAAACGACATTGTATTCAAAACAGACTGACCTCGTTTGTTGTTCCATTAGTGAGAGAACACTATATCATCAAAATGGATCAATACAGATCAACTCATTTACTGTTTCATTGGTGAAATGACACTATATTCAAAATAGACCAACCCTATGTGTTGTTTCATGGTGAAACAACAGTATATTATCAGAACGAATCAATGCATATCAACTCATGTGTTGTTTCATTGATGAAACGACGTTGCATCAGTAAAACGGATTAACACAGGTCAACCCTTGTATTGTTTCATTGGTGAGTTCTTTTATAAATTAGTTGATCAGATAAATAATAAGATAATTATGGAAGTTAAATATGTGTGAGTAATATTAGTTTATAGGGAGGTTTTTTTTATATGATTTTGAGCCTAGGAGACGTTGTAATTAAATCTTTATGAGAGAAATAATATTTAATTAAATTTAATGAATATTTTAATAATCTATATATATATTAAAGGAAAAACCAAGAGTATTGAGGTGGCATCATGAGAATTGAGTATTGAGATATTGGTGAATTGTGGTTGAGTTTGAGATATCCCACATTGGTGGAGAATTGAAAATTTTGAACAATATGAAGTGTATAAGAAAGGTGGATTGGATGTCTTTGTGTCAAATATGAGGTTTGCCTCATAGGGTTGTCTTTCTTTGGATGACCTTATTTGAAATTTATAACCATGGTTGGAAACCAATCAAACTAAATGGTATGAAGAACCAAGAGTATTGAAGTGGCATCATAAGAATTGAGTATTGAAGTATTGGTGAATTGTGGTTGAGTTTGAGATATCCCACATTGGTGAATAATTGAAATTTTTGAAGAATATAAAGTGTATAAGAAAGGTGGATTTGATGCCTTTGTGTCAAATATGGGGTTTGCCTCATAGGATTGTCTTTCTTTGGATGACCTTATTTGAAATTTATAACCATGGTTGGAAACCAATCAAACCAAATGCCTCATAGGGTTATCTTTCTTTGGATGACCTTATTTGAAATTTATAACCATGGTTGGAAACCAATCAAACCAAATGGTAGAAAATATAATATAAAATTTATTATACTATTATATCTTTATATATATATATATATATATATATATATATATATAATTAAAACCTTGGGGTGATGAGGTGACACCATGAAGATTATAAAATTTAAAATCTTGCGGTGATGAGGTGGAATATGGATTGGTGCATTTGTGTCGATTCATGGAGTTTGCTTCAGTGGGTATATATATATATTTTTTATTTAACTTTTTGAATTATTTGAATACTATTTGTTGATGATTTTATTAACAACTAATATATATTTATATAGACAATATCCAGATCATTAATCAAAGTACTTATGCTACCGCGCAACGCGCGGTTCCCATACTAGTACAATTAATGTTAAAATCATTAAAACAGAGTAAGGGGCCGTTTACCAGTACTTACCTGAGTAAGTGCTTAAATTCAGAACTATCAATTACTTACAGGGTAAGATATTAATCCACCAAAACAGTATCGTATGCAACAATTGTAACACCCCCAAACACCACATTTGCATATAACACATATTTCATTACATAGAAACATAGTTTACATCACAAGGTCCCACTAGTACAAGGATTCTTATATATACAAAATCTACATATGAAAAGTTCCAAAAACAAATCTTGTACCAACACATGTAATACAACATGTATCTTCAAAATAAGCAATGTTATGCAGATCTTCAAAAGCAGATAACAGGTTAGGAAAATAATCACATTTTCCCTTTCCCCTTATTATCCCTGGACCCCGCCATTCCTGCATTGCATAATTTTAAAACAGAAAATGAGGGTTAGACCAAAAGGGTCTAGTGAGTAAATCCCTTCTTTTGCAAATGCAGAATAATGAACACCAACATATTATAAAATATCTTTGCTCAGATATAATTGCAATTTAATCAAATAATGCAGTTCTCAATGACATATATAATAGGATAAACTCAATAACCTCAGTTCTATTAATAAAAATATATCTGCTTAATGATCCAACGTTCCCAATATGAAACAATTATTGTAATCAAAGATAGACCTTTTTAAATTATATAAATGTCTAAAATATTCAATATTTGAAAATTATCAAATATAAGTCACCAGGATAAGTTATCCGGATATATAATCCGGWCAACACTGTCCCTTCTTGTCCGATATACTAATCCGGACGACACTTGGTCGATTTAAGACTAAATCGCATGACTCATGTCCGGTTTAAGACAATCCGGACAACATATGATCGATTTAAAACTAAATCGTATGATTCATGTTCGGTTTAAGGCAATCCGGACAACATATGATCGGTTTAAGACTAAATCGCTCAATACGTGATTGGTTTATAACTAATCCGTACGACCCTTAGGCGATTTAAGGCTAAACCGCACAATGCTTGGTCGTATTCATACTTCTCCGTTCAAAACCTTTGTCCGGTTTACATAGTTCAAAATTCTCAGTAACACCCTAAATCGCACAACACTTAAGCGATTTATGAATAAATCGGACACTTTCTATTCGGTTTAAGAGTAATCCGGACAAGTTTTGTCCGGTTTAGACTTAATCCAGTCACCTTTTGCCGAATAAAAACCCTTAATTAAATAACTGATTTCTTTCCAATAATACAAAAAAGTTTAAAAATCACTCACCTTAAAGTAAGAACTCAGATTTGAAGAAGATGGCAAAACTTCTTGAATATCCGGACAACACACTTCTCAAATGCTCTCAAAATTTTCAAAATGAAATGAGAAGTTTTTGCCTTATAACCCTTTCCCCTATTTATACTTTCCAAAATAGGAAAGTCGGCTACTACCACCTTCCCTCACATGAATGCATCACCAGATTCACCCATACATGTATATATATATATATATATATATATTATTTAACTTTTCGAATTATTTGAATACTATTTGTTGATGATTTTATTAACAACTAATATATATTTATATAGACAATATCCAGATCATTAATCAAAGTACTTATGCTACCGCGCAACGCGCGGTTCCCATACTAGTACAATTAATGTTAAAATCATTAAAACAGAGTAAGGGGCCGTTTACCAGTACTTACCTGAGTAAGTGCTTAAATTCAGAACTATCAATTACTTACAGGGTAAGATATTAATCCACCAAAACAGTATCGTATGCAACAATTGTAACACCCCCAAACACCACATTTGCATATAACACATATTTCATTACATAGAAACATAGTTTACATCACAAGGTCCCACTAGTACAAGGATTCTTATATATACAAAATCTACATATGAAAAGTTCCAAAAACAAATCTTGTACCAACACATGTAATACAACATGTATCTTCAAAATAAGCAATGTTATGCAGATCTTCAAAAGCAGATAACAGGTTAGGAAAATAATCACATTTTCCCTTTCCCCTTATTATCCCTGGACCCCGCCATTCCTGCATTGCATAATTTTAAAACAGAAAATGAGGGTTAGACCAAAAGGGTCTAGTGAGTAAATCCCTTCTTTTGCAAATGCAGAATAATGAACACCAACATATTATAAAATATCTTTGCTCAGATATAATTGCAATTTAATCAAATAATGCAGTTCTCAATGACATATATAATAGGATAAACTCAATAACCTCAGTTCTATTAATAAAAATATATCTGCTTAATGATCCAACGTTCCCAATATGAAACAATTATTGTAATCAAAGATAGACCTTTTTAAATTATATAAATGTCTAAAATATTCAATATTTGAAAATTATCAAATATAAGTCACCAGGATAAGTTATCCGGATATATAATCCGGACAACACTGTCCCTTCTTGTCCGATATACTAATCCGGACGACACTTGGTCGATTTAAGACTAAATCGCATGACTCATGTCCGGTTTAAGACAATCCGGACAACATATGATCGATTTAAAACTAAATCGTATGATTCATGTTCGGTTTAAGGCAATCCGGACAACATATGATCGGTTTAAGACTAAATCGCTCAATACGTGATTGGTTTATAACTAATCCGTACGACCCTTAGGCGATTTAAGGCTAAACCGCACAATGCTTGGTCGTATTCATACTTCTCCGTTCAAAACCTTTGTCCGGTTTACATAGTTCAAAATTCTCAGTAACACCCTAAATCGCACAACACTTAAGCGATTTATGAATAAATCGGACACTTTCTATTCGGTTTAAGAGTAATCCGGACAAGTTTTGTCCGGTTTAGACTTAATCCAGTCACCTTTTGCCGAATAAAAACCCTTAATTAAATAACTGATTTCTTTCCAATAATACAAAAAAGTTTAAAAATCACTCACCTTAAAGTAAGAACTCAGATTTGAAGAAGATGGCAAAACTTCTTGAATATCCGGACAACACACTTCTCAAATGCTCTCAAAATTTTCAAAATGAAATGAGAAGTTTTTGCCTTATAACCCTTTCCCCTATTTATACTTTCCAAAATAGGAAAGTCGGCTACTACCACCTTCCCTCACATG
>NC_037541.1:2351558-2354281 GCF_001531365.2 Cynara cardunculus var. scolymus
AGATAAAGAATAAAATGAAATATTAAAAACACGATGTATCTCGCTGCATTGCGCGAGTACTCTTCTAGTATATATATATACACGCACCTACATGTTATGCATATATCCTCATGCATAAAATACACATACGTATGCATTTAACCCATGTAAGCATGTATCCACGTACACAATTAAATCATATAATAAATACCTTGAGTAACTGGGTAAGTGCTAACCGTGGTAAGAGTCGTCGTCGTCACATATTGGGTAAGACTCTCAGTCCTTGCATTCGCTCTTACTGGGTAAGATTCTTGGTCCTTGCAATATTAATTCGGTAACGTAATGTGACTTGGTAAGCGCTTACCCGGATAAGCATTTGATAAACAGCCTCTAACTGTTAGAATTGGATATAATTTATTTTAGAGATTTCGACTTTTAATATCGTATTTTAGAAAAAAATATACAATATCTATTGGAGATGCATAAAATAATCCATCATATTTGTTTTTAAATAACAAATTCCTGCAAACAAAAAATGTGATAATGAATCGTACAAAAAAAATGTAAGGTATAATTTTTTAACAAAAAATTGTTTTGTATCACATCATGCTTTTTTATGTTTGTGAAATATATTTATAAAAAATATATGAATAATTTATTAAAAGAGATGGTTATAAAAAAAAATACATGTGTTCTCAAAGGTTCATTGCAACAGTCGTCGTGACTTAAGGCTTGTGTCTTGCGCCACGTTAAGCTTGTGGCACGTCATGGTAGGCATGTTCATTGGTTGAGATCCAATGGATGTGAGGGTAACCCAATCGATCCAAATATCCAATCATCCATTGGATGTTGGATTTTTTCAACCGATACAATCCAATTAACATTGGACAACCGATCCAATCCAATCTAATAAATGATTGGATCAGTTCCGTTCTATCCATTGGATATTCTTACTAGATATCCATTGGATCCATCCAACATCAAATGGATGATCAGATAAGATTTGAAAATAACTATTTTCTATTTCAGTTTTAGTTTTATAAATATAATATTATTTTAATTATTAATTAGATGGGCTGTTTGATGATAACTCGATGGGTTGTTGGCTGATAGTTGGATATCCATTAGATAGGTAGTTGGATGGTGAGTTTGGTTCGGTTCGACTCTGTTCGGTGCGGTTTTGGTTGGTTGTGGATTGTCATCCAAGAACCGACTAATCTAAATTGGATGTTAAAATTTTCGATCTGGTCCATCTAATTACAATTGGATATCCGATCAATTATCAGTCGATTCTAATTGGATCAACTGACTTTTTGTAGGCTGTTACATCATGGTTTAAAGCGCGATTTTTGTAACATTTGAATTGTTTGATATCATTGATCCATTGAATAATAGTATAAAATATATGTTTAGATGTATATTATGTATACATATATATAAGGGCATGTTCAAACGAGAAAGGGAGAAGGAATATGAGTCACACAATCTATTAATTAAAAAACACCACAAAAATAATGGAAAATAATTTTAGAAATTAGAATAATTACCATTTTGAATCCGATAAATCCTTAAAAATCTTATTATATCTTCTAAATTTATTAGTTTTAATTAATTCATAATTTTTTATCAAGTTTTACACACACACACACACACACACACACACACACACACACATATATATATATATATATATATATATATTCTAGATACACTTTTGATATTTTTTTCCTCACAATTTTCATAAAATTTCATATGTGATATCCACAATCAATTCGTATGTGATAATTGTAGAATTTTTGTTAATCATATGTGATTATTCATATTTATATTTATAGATCTTTTTGTGATATAAATATTATCACATATGATAATACGTCACTTATATTTAGACTTATATTATCACATGTAATATGTACAAAAATACACATAGTGAATCATATGTGATACATAATAGATCATATGTTAAACGAAGCTAATCACATGTGATTCAAAATGTGGATCCAAAAAATAGAGGAAAAAATGGTGAAAAAGATAACAAACTGATTGTAGATATCTTATGTGATATTTGATGAAAATTGTGAATTTTTTTTTATATCAAAAGTATATCTAGAAAGAAAAATATAAAACTTGATAAGAAATTATGTATGAATTAATATTAAAAAATTAATAAATCTAAAAGATTTAGTGAGATTTTTAAGGATTTATCCAATGTAAAATGATAATTATCCTAATTTTTTAAATTATTTTTCATTTTTTGTTATGGTAATTTTTAGTTGATAGATTTTGTGGCCCATATTCCTTATCGTTTTCTAGAAAATTAGTTTGTTTCTCGCATAATATATAGGGTTGGGTTCCGGTGAGAAGAGAATTTTTAATTAAAAGCATAAAAAGAGATCTGCACCATTAGATCAATTCAAATCGAATGTCAACATCAACATCAACGAGGTGTACCGAGATGCAGCAGATTAATTCCCTTTTAAAGCGTAATTTCATGGGTGGGCATGAGATTAAAAAAATCAATATCAGATTTCTTCTTACGATTCTCATCATAACTTCCTTTCTCACACGATCTTTCCTCTCTCTCTTTCTCTGTGTGTGTATATATATTAGTGAGTATTAAAAAAATGTATTAATGAGTATTTATTAAAAAAAATGCACAATATAATTAATATTACAATACAAATAAAATACATTACATAACTACATAGCAACTAATATAGTTTTTTATTAATAAATTAAATATA
>NC_037541.1:2355541-2356974 GCF_001531365.2 Cynara cardunculus var. scolymus
CCCCACACACACACACACATATATATATATATATATATAAAGAGAGAGAGATGGAGGTTCATATGATAATAGTATGCCTGTAAGAAAATAAGAGAACAATTCTGGACCAATCATTTATTTGAATAATGTCTTAAATAAAATTTTATAAAAAATCGTTCAAAATGACAGACGTGACATTTGTTGTATACAAATTAATGGATCAGTACATTTGTTGTATACATACTATATATTAATATGACATATGTGAGATGTCGAGTTCAAATCCATGAACCATCCATCTGTCTCTTGAACAACACGATCAATAGATCCGTGGAGTAGAGGCATTTTATAGCAGGTGTCGATAAAATCAAATTATATTCTTACAAAAACAATATATATGTACAATAACTAACTAGGAGTGGGAAGGGGGTGAGAATCTATGATATATTCATCGAAGTCATTCATTTGTGAATGCAACTCGACTGTCTTCATCTCTACAGTTGCACATTCAGCTTCCACCTCGCACACACGCACGCTCCGTTTCACCTTCAGATTAGCTGCACGCGCTACCTGCTTTGCCGATGGTATTGACAACGGTCGGTGGTAATAGTGGTGGTAGATAGGTGGTGTAATAAGATAAATGAGGGTACATGACATTGATTGGTCTTTTATGTGGCATTTACCACTCAATCAATAATTACAATATAATTTGACAAATTGATATCAACTTCGTTAGTAGTTACAAGATTTACGGGTTACTAATCAAAATTGACTAGAAATTTGTGCTTCATTAAATGGTAAGAACTCAGATTAAAATAATTCTATGATGTTAAAAATGATTTTTTCATATCTATAAAAAAAAATAACAAAACAACTGAAATAATTAACCTTACATCTTGATTTACAAGAAATTCAGAGGAGCTAAAGAGAGCCAACTTGTCGTCAAACTGGTTATGTCTCAGTTTATAAGTCAGAACAAATGTGTCAAATTCAACAGTATGATAAATTTAACGATCCTTAAACTACTGGTTATAATTTTATCCACCTATATAATATAAAAGGACTTGCTTGTGATTTTCAAAAAATGATATGAATTCATTCTTTTTACAAATCAAGTAAATGTCTAAGGTCCTATTCGGTTTGCAGGATCCATTTCAATCCCATGTTTGGTTTGTTGGATTGTCCGCATTTGAAATCCTAAAATTTTAAATGAAATCCGACAAACATAAGATTTTGAAATCCTTAAGGAATGGTCGAGATTTTATGGGATTTCGTAGGATTGTATGAAATAAGGTTTTAGAAAATGTTAAAAACAAGTATTTTGTAATATAATCGATTAATGAAAATGTAATTTAATTTTTTTTATAAATCTATACTATATTATAAAGCATTTGACAAAAACATTTAAAAATCATTTTTAAGCATGAAATACTTTTTATTGATAAATATTACTT
>NC_037541.1:2358464-2364140 GCF_001531365.2 Cynara cardunculus var. scolymus
AAATAATTATTATCTTTATAAAAAATTAAATTATTAAATCAAATATAAATTACTTCGTTATTGTACCTAAATTAAATTATAAAAAAATTGAATTAAAAAATTACATAAAAAATGAGAAATTTTAAATAGTTAATTTGATAATAATATCGATATAGTTTTGTCAAATTTTTATGATATCTTCAAACTTATATTTCATTCAAAAATAAAACATCATCGTTTTCTCAAAATCACATAATATCATATTATAACATCAACTGAGATAAAAAATAAAATAAAATATTAAAATCAAGATATATCTCGCAGCATTGCGCGAGTACACTTCTAGTATTATAATAAAACATTTGATAAAACTCTTAAAAATTATTTTTATGCATGAAATACTGTTTATTGATAAATATTACTAAAAATATAAGATTACAAGTAATTTTGCGTAAGTACAACTTATTAAAGCTCCATTTTTGAATCCGTGTAACTAACTGCTCATAAACATAATCAAATACAGGATAAACATTCATTTTAAATATAGAAAATCTAAAATATAATTAAGATAATCATTGATGTCTAACATAATATCTAATTATTATCTTTATAAAAAATTATATTATTAAACTAAAAATAAATTTCTTTGTTATTAAATCTAAATTAAATTCTAATAAACAATTAAAGTAGAGAAAAAAAAACAAGAACTATTAAATAGTTAATTTGATATTATTATAGATTTATTTTTTTATAAATTTTTATATTATCTTCAAATTGATATTTTAAATAAAAAAAAAACATTACCGTTTTCTCAAAACCACATAAAATCGTATTATGTCAATAGAGACAGAGAATAAAAACTAAACATTAAAATCGAGATTTATCTCGCTGCATTGTGCGGGTACCCTTTTAGTTATTTATAAATAATGGAATCCAATTTCTTTCCAAATCCTACAAACCAAACACACCAATCATTATAAACCCATTTCAGTCAAAATCATACCATAAAATCCAAATCTCTAAAAAAACAATGCTACAAATCAAAATGTAATATACATTAAAAGACCATCAATAGGAAGAACATGCTTACATCATTTTGCTTTTAGTTCTTAATTTCATCATTAAGACATGACTTATTCAACATTCCCAACTTTAATTTATTAAAAAGAATATTAAAATTAAAAAAAGTAAATAAAAAATCAATATTATTACTATTTAATGAAAGAACATTAGAATATAGAAAGAGTAGGTTGGTGGCTTTTGTCCATTTCTTCTGACCATGACATTATTGACATCTCATCAACTCAAAATTGATCACCCAACCCTATCCACTTCCTTTTCACCTACAATATACATAGAGATGTTTATGAGTTGACTTAATCGTCTTAAAGACATTTGAATAAGTTAATCCAATGTTTATGGTTTAAAAAATCTTAATCCAACCCAACTCATAAAGGTTGGTCGGATTGATACTTTGGTACATTAAAATATTTTTCTAACCTTGAATATGTTATTTCTCTACTTATAATTTCTTTTTCATCATCAATTATTTGAGACAACTTATCTATACTTCTTATGTATATCACATTCAGTTAATTTTCTCAATTTCATATATATGTTCACAGTTATTGAACATATATACGAATGAGTTATATGAAGATGTGAATATATTGAAAATATGTATATATGAATAGTGTAATTGTCTAATGTACATATTAATAGAAATTCAACAATCATATTAAATCCAAGAAATAAAATGATATTGGGTTCATCGGGTTGGGTTGAGATCAAATAATAGTAACCCAATATCAACCCAATACCTACGGTTTGACAATTTTACAACTCGATTAGGCATCGGGTTGAGTTATTTCGTGTTGGGTTGAGTTGGCTTGATCGGGTTTGTTGGGTTTTTGAGCACCCCTACATACATACATACATTCGAGCATATATATTTATATACATACAAAGATATATACATTCATACATGTGCGAGCAAGTACGTATATACATACAAACGAATGATCATGTGAGAAGGAAAGTTATATTGAGAAGCGTAAGAAAAGATTTGAACCATTGTTCACTTTTAATCTCATGCCCACTCATGATTTCTATTTTAGAATGGAGTGATCAGGTGCATCTTAATGCACCTCATTAGTGTTGACATTCAATTATGATTGATTCAATAGTGAAGATATATTCTTATGGTTCACGCCATAACTTCTCTTACCACCAAAACCAACCCTATACATACAAACATACATGTATATGCATATAAAGATACATACATACATACATACATACATACATACATACATACATACATACATACATACATACATACATACATACATACATATATGTATAGAGGTGAGTTTTTATGCAACTCTTTACATTTGTACAACCAATACAACTCAATTTCAACCATCCATTTAATTTGATAAATATGTGATTTTATAAAAGTTTTGATTGTTTTTTAATATAAAGTATTGATTATAATTAATGAATCATAGTCATCTTTCATATATATTCAAATCATAATAAATGAAGTCTCATCATTTCTATAAATATCTCAATTGATTAGGTGTGTGTATGTGTGTATATAGGGCTGTAAACGAACCGAACGAACACGAACGGAGGCTTGTTCATGTTCGTTCGTTTAACTTAACCGAACAAACGAACGAACACAAACAATAAACGAACAAAAATCTTTGTGTTCGTGTTCGTTCGTTTAGAAATAAGGTGCGTTCGTGTTCGTTCGTTAACATGCTAAACGAATGTAAACGAACGAACATAAATAAACATTATCTGAATTCAAAGTAAATAAACAAAAGATTATATATTAAATTTAGTATATAAACGAACAAACATAAACGAACGGTAAATGAACGAACGTTCACAAACATAAATGAACGAACGAGACTCTTGTTCATGTTCGTTAAACTAACAAAAAAATTTATTCATGTCCATTCACTTATTAAATAAACGAACATAAACGAACTTCCGGCCAAAAGATTTACGAACGGTTTGTTGAACGTTCGATTCATCTACAACCCTATATCTATACACACAAAAATAGCTACTAGCTAAGTTCCATGAACCTGTATTTTTTTTTGGGTGATTGACTTTTCTTAATTATTATTTTTATTTATTAATAAAGTAATCAATATATGTTTAGAGAACATTCAAATTATGCTATTATAAGATTGAACAAGTTGTAGAAATGCAAACAACAAATTGTAATATGTTTGATATTTTATTCCATATTTAAATATAAACAAATGTATTTATTTTATTTATAAATAAATATGGTTTGTTTAATTTTTTTATAAAAAAACTATAGACTATGATTCAATGTGGTCCATTTAATTTAAGTTGTGATATATAATTATGTTTTAAATTTTATGTTTAATATTTGCTTAGGTGTTGTTTGTTTACCTCTTAATAGTTCTATCTAGAGAAGTTTATGAATCGTTAAGAGGTGAATCTTGTTTGGCAAAAGAAAAGTCTGTCTCTTAATGATTCTAAAATCCATTGAATGATTTTGCATCATGGACCTCCCTTAATCATTCAGCGTCCTAATTTCATTGTAAACAATTACAAAACAATTGTATTTCTTTTTGCACTTTATCATAAGAGTCTCTTATTCATTCTGACCACTTAATCATTATGTACTAAACCATTCAGCAACTACCAAACAACCTCTTAATTATTATTTATCATCTTTAATTATAGGAAAGTGGATAGATGCGGGCTAATAAGCCTTACAACAGAAAATACATTGATTGAAACATTTGTAAGGAGTATGGATAATCAGGGACGAACCCAATTTTTTTCAAACGATGGCACAATTTGGCTATAAGAAACATATATATGGAAAAAAAATTCAAACAATGACACCATTTGACAAAGAAAATGACACTAATAGGATTCGAACTCAGGTCTGAGGTGAAATAAAAGTCTTGCAAACCAACTCTACCAAAGAAAACTTATTCACATTGTAGTTTGAAAATACATAAGGTGACACACGATAAAGTTATATGGTTGCACATTTCACGAACCTAATTTTTTTTTACGCTTCGGTGCAGAAATAATAGAGTAGCACGTGCCACTTTGTGCACCATTGTAGGTCCATCCATGTTGGTAACATATTTTATTTTAAAAAAAGGATTAAATAAAACATCATTAAATTAAATTAAATTAAATTAAAAATGGTATGATTGTCATTTTGTTATAGCATTACTTGTAACCGTGTGAATTATCTCTAATAAATCAGGATTGAGTTGGTTTTCCAAGCCAATTTTTTCAAATAAACTGATTTCGACACAAAGATAAATCTGTAATAATTTGATTTTAGGTTTTTATCATATATGATAACTTGTTCGATGATCATATCAATCATATGTGATAATTATAAATGCTATTGTTGATATGTGATTATGTATATTTACATTTATAGATCTTATTGTGATATAAATATGATCACATGTGATAATATGTAACCTATACTGACATGCATATTATCACATATGATATGTACAACAATTCACAGAGCGAATCATATGTAATTCATCACAGATTATATGTTAAACGTAACTAAGCACATGTGATTCAAAACGTGTATCTCAAAAAGGAGAAAAAATTAATGAATTGATCGTGGAGATCACATATGATATTTGATGAAATTTGTGAAAAAATCTTATCAAAAGTGTCTAAAAATAGTGAAAATGTCGTATAAAACTTGATAATGATGTTATGAATTAATTAAAATTAAAAAAATAAATAAATCTAAAAGATATAATGAGATTTTAAGGGATTCAAATAGTGTTTTTGTACAATTATATCCTTAACATAATATTGGACCCAATTAAAAATAGTAATTATCTTAACTTCTAATATTACTTTCGGTTTTTAATGGTATTTTCAATGAATTACGTGGTTTAAGTTGCTTATCGACTTCTTGCACATTGACCGACTTCTCATTTGAACATAACCTTACACACATATGAATGTATGTATGTGTGTATGTGTGTGTGTGTGTATATATATATATATATCAGGTATAAACAAGAAGACGATACATTTCAAAATCATTCACGGCTACATGTAATATGAACACATAATCACATTTGTAAACAAATGTTGCATTTGACTGCCATACAAAGGATAACCTTCCCCGTCACCCTTGGTTGTGTTAACTAAGTTGCACGCATCCTTTTTGGACGTGTTTAATTATATATGATTATGTATTCATATCATATTTAATTATGTATGATTTTGGAACTTTTCGCCTTCTCGTAAATTGATCAACTTCTCACATGATCCCCCCTTTCCATACACACACACACACACACATAATACTACACAACAAAATAGGGTTTATAGGATGTTAAAAATGTTTAAGTGTTATAATAGACTATTTTATAGCAGTTAAGTTATAGAACCAAACAATAAAACATTTTATTTAAAAGTGTTACGATTAATTAGTCAATAAGACGTTTATTGGTTTCTTTTAGCAAAATTTCAAAATTTTAAAATAAAACATCATGTGAGCTATTATCCATGAACCATGCTAAAATAGGCTAAAAGAAACAATCTTCTTGAAATCCAATTGAAAACGCGAATTTACGTATGAGGAAAAAGAAAGAAAAGTTAACTATATATATATATATATATATATATATATATATATATATATAT
>NC_037541.1:2365762-2366788 GCF_001531365.2 Cynara cardunculus var. scolymus
TGTGTGTGTGTGTGTGTGTGTGTGTGTGTGGGGAAGGGTTCAAACGAGCCTTGTGATTTGAAAAAAGGCGATAACAATTGTGTGTCTCTAACCTTTTTAACTAATTATTAAATTATAGTAAATAAAAATATATCAATGAAGGTATTAATATAATTAAGTAATTTTTTTTATAATTATATGTTATTTTAATTAATTGTAATCATCATAAGATTTTAGATCGGAACTAATCACGTCCCCATCCCCATTGTTATCTTTATCTGCATTGATCTTGTGATATCAATCTACACTGTGATAATCATGTGATAAGCAAACAATCTGGCAATTACATACATTATTTATTAATCAGTTTTGCCCTAAATACACTGTGATAATCGATTTTGCCCTAACTACATTATGATAATCGATTTTTGAGTTGTAATAGTTTGCTTGTTCGGTTTCTCGATCATGCCCTCAACTGTGATAAGTCTGTGATAGACATTCTCTCATCAAATCTCTAATAGATCGAAGCCCTAATTGATTACAAACATCTACCGAATCCTAATCGAAGTGTCATAATATGTGATCAAGCTATGTTGTTAGACACATACCTTTGATCTTCTTCCTTGATGCCTTCGAAATAGTCTATACGATCTTCTTCCTCGACGCCTACGAACAAGAATGTAAGCTATCATTATGCTGTTTGTGATAACCCAAGGTCGACGACGATGATAATCACTACCCAGATGATCGGAATACTCTACATCGTGTTATTTGAATTTTAGGATATCAATTTCCAATTTTACCCTTCCATGTCTTCAGATTGAAATTGTTATACTGTTTATTTAACTTCTCTTAAAAATGTGATTTAAAACACAATTCTTGGCTTAGAGGTTGTTCTTACATTGTCGTAAATCACAACAGTTCTCTTTTGAATTCCCGTGTGTATATATATATATATAGAGGTTGGTTCAAATAGAAACCAACCATATGGTACAAATATAGAAACCGATCTTGACCAATCACATTCTTTCTTCACTTTAGGTTCAA
>NC_037541.1:2367683-2372250 GCF_001531365.2 Cynara cardunculus var. scolymus
CATAGTTTGTACCATATGGTTGGTTTCTATTTGAACCAGCCATATATATATATATATATATATATATATATATATATATATATATATGTTTATGTGTGTGTATGTGTGTGCGTACACGTGTGTTGAGTTATCGTTCTTACATATTGATGTTGTAATGTAGGGTGTTTCTTTCATCGACTTTTTCAACACTCGAGGCATCCTAAGTATGTTGTTCACCAACGCTTTACTCATCATTCCTTTAGTCATCATCATTAGGTAATACGTGATGATGAGATGTTACTACTCTTAAACATGTCAATATAAAATAATTAATACGATACTTTATTTTAAAAATAACATTTAAACCTTGTTAAACCACTAAAAAATATTCAATAAACTTACTGTAATATTTTTAAATAAGACACTTTATTGTTTGGTTCTATAAACTCATTTTTTTTTATTAACTTGGATATCCAACTCACTATGCGAGCCGACTAATTCCAGGACGACCACCTGCTTTGTAGGTAGCCCGGAGTCGCCGTATTTGAACCTCCGTGACCACAAGGGGATTTTTGTTCTTTCTTAGATTTGAACCTGGGATCTCCAGACACTTTTGACCTTTGGAGCCAAGCTCAAACCAATCAGACACCACCCTTTTGATTCTATAAACTCAATTTTGTTGTAATAATTATACAGGTTTAATACAATACCAATAATTTATTTGATACAAACAAGACATCACATTTTCATGGGTCATTGAAGCGTGTACGCCATAAAAAAAGAAACTCATATATCATAATCTCAATGTATTTTATTTGACTTCAAACAAAAATATATATAAGTCTTGATTTTGATATAACATATAATTCAACAAAAATATCAAATAAATTTTTTAATGAACAAATCGATTTACAAATCGAAAAACATCTAACGGTGAATCCGTTATATCTGTCGAGTCGTTGCACTTTTATGGTGGATTAAAAGCTCGCAGAGTCGCTCAATGTGTTTTTTTTGATTTCTTCCTCACAGTCACATACATTAACATTAAAACTTACTTTTTACATTCTTAATGTATGATTTTACATGATTCTGACATAAAAAGGGATTCATATTACTTTCATGAAATCGTATGTAAGACTGTGTATTTTTAACTGTTGTCATTTATTTTGGGACGGTGGGCATATATTATTTAAAATAATATCAACCAAAATATCTTATTATTACGTGTAATAAAAAAATTTAAATAAAAAATATATTAATTACATAAAAAAATTTATTCTTTTAATTTTCCATCAGTATCATTATATATTTATTTTTATATTTTTTAATCATTGTAATTTTTGTATGAAACAATAAAAGTGATTTAACTTGTATATTGTTTCATCTTCTAAGACAAGACTTTAGTGTTTTACATCACATTTCATGTCAGTTTTGATTTCTTTCATATTGTAAAACAACATACAATGTTTCATCATGTGAAATTACACTTTATTGTTTCACATCAGTAACATTATGTTGTTTCACTGTATAAAACAACACTTTAAAGTTTACCGTCACATCACATCACATTTCATATCAGTTTTGGTTTCTTTTCACATTATGAAACAACACTACATTGTTTCACCATCTAAAACAACACTGTGTTATTTCACATTAGCAACATTGTGTTGTTTCACAATATGAAACAACACTTTAGTGTTTCACATCAAGTTTCACGTCAACTTTTGTTTTGTTTTCAAATTGTGAAACAACACTACATTATTTCACTCTGTGAAACAACACTCTATTGTTTCATATTCGACATTATGTTGTTTCATAATATAAAATAACACTTTAATGTTTCACATATGTTTTGTTTTCACATTGTGAAACAACTATAAATTTGTTTCACCTTAGCGACATTGTATTATTTTATTGCATGCAATAAAACTTTGGTGTTTCCAGGTGATGTTTTACTTACAATTTATTTGTATTTATTATATTTTGTTTTTCCATGTGATGTTTCTATTATTTAAATATATTTTATAAAAAATATATTTTTCTACATATTATTAAATAATGTATATGTGAGAAAGTAAATGAGTAACAAATTAAATTATATTACAATACTAATGAAATATAAAAGATTATTATTAAATATGGTTCTAGATAATTCGTTATGACGCGTTATGACTTCAAGGCTTGGGTTTGCTGCCACGTTGACCTCGTGGCTCCACTATAAGACTTGACTTGCGTTGTAACGCATTATGATGTGTTACATTACAACACGTAAACTATGCGTAGATACAACTTATTAAAGCTTCATGTTTGAATTCGTGTAACTAACTGCAAATAAACATAGTCAAATACAAAGATAAACATTTCATTTTAAATATAAAAAATTTAAAATATAATTGAGATAATTATTGAGTTTTAACAGAATATTTAATTATTATCCTTATAAAAAATTATATTATTAAATCAAAAATAAATTAATTCGTTATTAAATATAAATGAAATTATAATAAAAATTGAATTGAAAAATTACCCGAAAAACAAGAACTTTCAAATAGTTATTTTGATATTAATATCGATGTATTTATTTTCGAAATTTTATGATATCTTCCAATTTATATTTTATTCAAAAATAAAAAAACATTATCCCTTTCTCAAAATCACATAAAAACGTATTATAACATCTACAGAGACAGAATAAAACAGAACATTAAGAGCGAGACATATCTCGCTGCATTACACAAATACCATTCTAGTTTCATATAAATTATATAGCAAAAGATTGATTAATAAATGTTTAAATTATATTATAATTTTATACAAAAAATAATTCATTAAAACAAAATAGTAATTGATTCAAAATTTTGATATCTATAAAAAAGTTAAATGGATTTTGAGCTGATAACAAGTGAGAATATAAACAAAACAAAACGTATTAGAAGATAATTTCACCTAAAAGTTCAAATATTTATATAATCTAGAAGGATACTCGCATAATGTAACGAAATAAATCTTTATTTTAATGTTTAGTTTTTATGTTCTGTCTCTATCGATATAATACGATTTTATGTGGTTTTGAGAAAACGATAATGTTTTTATTTTTGAACGAAATATAAATTTGAAGATAGCATAAAAATTTGAAAAAAATAAAATCGATATTAGTATCAAATTAACTATTTAGTAGTTCTCGTTTTTTGATGTAACTTTTTTAATTCAATTTTTTATTATAATTTAATTTAGATTAATTAAAAAAGTAATTTATTTTTTGGTTTAATAATATAATTTTTTATAAAGACAATAACTAAATATTTTGTTAGAACTCAATAACTATCTTTATTATATTTTACATTTTTTATATTTAAAATGGATTTTTATTCTGTATTTGATTATTTTATCTGTAGTTAGTTACACGAATTTAAAAATGAAGCTTTAATAAGTTGTACTTACGCCAAATTACTTGTAATCTTGAATTTTAAATAATATGCATCAATAAACAGTACTTTATACATAAAAATAGTTATTAAGAGTTTTTGTCAAATGCTTTATAATATAGTATAAATTTAATGAATTTATATTTTTTGAAGATAATCTATACTACCTTATTAAACAAATTTGATCAAAGTCTTAAAGTCTTAACTTTTGAAATACCGAAAATACCCTTAAACCTATTTTACACTCCTCCTTTACACGCCTCCCTTCCCTTCCCCCAATATGTCTCTTCAATTTACCCGACTCTCTCCTCCCCCAAGAACACTCCTCTATTTTCAGCTCCCGAGACGACGCTTCACTCCCCAAGATGTTCCCTTTAAGAGTCTTCCATCGCCGAATCGTTCYCACCTCAATCGCTTCACAATCGCCTTYGTTGTTTCCAATCGGCTTCGCTGTTTTCAATCGCCTTCGTCGTTTTCAATCGTMGCTTTCAGGTATGAACTGWTTGAGTTTTGTTTTTAGGTTTTGTGTTTGGGTTTTGGGTTTTCGCTCTCGATTTTCATCTGTTTCCTTGCAGGTCGTTTCCAATCGGCTTTGCTGTTTTCAATCGTCGCTTTCAGGTATGTTTTGAGTTTTCGCTCAATTTAGGTTTTGCTTTTAGGTTTTRAGTTTTCGCTCTCAATTTTCAYCTGTTTCCTTGCAGCTCCGCTTCTKYGTTCYGCTATTTTCCAGTCTTCCTATAGGTATGTTTTGTTTTCCCTCTACTGGTTCAATACCTACACATGCCTGTCTGTTTATTCCTGCACATGTCTGTGGGACTCTTCCCGGGCTTCATTACTTGATAACCATGATACAACAGTCGTTACACATATACCCCCAATTAATCTTCTATTTTCATCACGATATGGCGTATTGGTCGCGATAACCATGATAATTTTTCCGTTCTTTTTCCTTATGGGAAACTCTCTAGACCAACTCTCTCCTTTTACCGTTCGCATTAAGAGATAATCAGCTAATACAACATCTTTAGGATCTTCCACTAGAAGCTCAGTAGGTGTTTTCCCATAAGCTTCTTCAGGTGTAAAACCATAAAGATTTTCTGCTGTTTGGCTCCTGCATCCAGTTTTTTTTAAATTTTTTTATGCATTTATCTTCTTGAATCTCA
>NC_037541.1:2372595-2377648 GCF_001531365.2 Cynara cardunculus var. scolymus
TGTTCCAGTGCTAAAATAGATGCAACTTTTTAGTACCATCACTATAGAATGTTTTTCTCTATCAAAAATAGACAGATAAGTACATGCTAGGCATTTATGCATTCAAGTATTTGTAGGTCGTACGATGTATCGCCGATTAGGGTAGGGAGAGCCAATGAGGGAGTCGTACGATGTATCGCCGATTAGGGTAGGGAGAGCCGATGAGGGAGTCNATGAGGGAGTCGTACGATGTATCGCCGATTAGGGTAGGGAGAGCCGATGAGGGAGTCGTATTTTGTCAATAGGGATTTTGATTTCTGAGTTGGAAGGAGACGATGGGCAAATACAATGGGCTGGACGCATTCTCTAGACTAAATTAACAGGCCAAAGCCCAAACCCCAAAATACATGTATATAAAACGGGGCGGGACGGGAAGCTTGCAATCTGATGTAGTGATGTGAAGTAATCTATGTTTGAGAGCATTTGGGGTGATGGGAAACTTGTCTTAACTACCGAGCTTGCATGTTTAGCTGTGACAAAAACAATGAGCGATGTGTTTGTTAATCCAACTTTTAGTTTTCTTAAAATGGACTTGCTATTTTCTTTCTGCAGTGGAATGYAAATCACAGAAGCACTAAAACTGCAGATGGAGGTGCAAAAGCGACTGCATGAGCAATTGGAGGTTATATTTCTTTGAACATTCTATAATCCAATCAGTGTTATACTCCTACGATTTATGTTTCTTTTACCAGGTCTCTCACTCTCTCTAATTAATAATCATATTATTGTTTGAAATAAGATTTCTCATGCAGAACATCCTTGTAATATTATGTTCTAAATCAGTTATGATTGTGAATTGCAAGCCCCTTATAAGCTCTTGGTGGTTGTTGGTTTTCAATAACTTTCCATCATGGCTTAGATGTTTGGAGGTTATGTGATTAGTCTATTGTTTTTCGCCTACAAATGGTATTCAACTATAGGTTTGATATTGGATTGTCATTCACCTTGCCATGTGACATTATGGTTTTTTGTCTGTATTAAGCCCTAATAAGGCTTCAGGAATTTAATTGAGGGATTTTGTAATGTTATGTTAAAATTATGAGTTACTAGCCCTTTTTAAGCCTTTGATAATGGGCCATTAATCATTTTCTTCCATGGTTTTATATGATTTGGATATGACTCAGGTTTAAGCAAGGGAGCTTGTAATGTCATATTACTTAAAAAGCTTTGGGTGTTAAAATATTAGTATAATAGCAAAAGTTTGGCTTGCCTATCTTTTTCTAACTTATTTTTGTGGTATCTCCCTTCAACCACAAGTCCACAACCACCATCATTCCCAGCAAAATGTCCCTTGATATCAAGGCATAGGATCGAAGATGAGGTGTCATTGGTATTTAGTTTTATGGAGTAAGATTTACATTCGTCTTACGTTCAAGGTTCTAAATGTCTCTATTTTTGTTCTTCAGGATGTATGCTTGAAGTGGAAACTTAAATGCATCATAATATTGGGGATCGTAGCTGGAGTAGGATTAACCTCACACAATGACACCAAGGACACAAGGATCAAATTCCTAAGAAAAAGATCGACCAGACATGGAATATTTAACTACCGAAGCAAGGTGATTTCTACAAGACCAAGATATCCCTGTAGGCTAGGATTATAATACTTTTTTTGAGTTCTGATAACCCCGCAGAAACACACAGGGTAGCTTTCAGGAGTTTGGCATGTCTAGGACGACAATTGTGGCCATGACAAACACAACCAAAGATTTTGGGACTAACATGGAAAATGTTCTGGAAGGAAGTAATTCTAACATGGAGTTTTACCCTTTTAAAGGTAGAAGTAGAATGCTGCCATGGAATTTCATCGACTTCAAACTTGTATTGAGCATTTCTGTGAATAAACAATGTACATGTTGGTTTTTGCATTCAGCAAATACCAGTCACTTGAATGTGAAGGCACAATATGAAACTTTTTATATCATCTGCAGTTCTGCACTACGTATTTTATAAGCATAAGTCTCTTGCATGATTTCCAGTGACCATGAAACTCTTCTTTGGAGTTATTTAAAACTTCCTGGTTAAATGAACAATGATTAGTAAGCTCTCTTAGTAAGCGATGATAAGAATGGATAGTCTTACCCGGTAAGTAAGGGTGACGACTTTTACCTGGGTAAGCGTTTATCAGGTAAATTGTTGCATAAATACGTTTTGATAGCCCTATAATTTTACCCGGTAAAATAAATTATAGTATTGACTCCTAACGGTAAATGCTTACCGGGAAAACTTTTAGGTAAACGGCCTTTAAATCACAACAGCGGATAAATATTATCCTTGTATTTAGTTTTGTAGAATCATGTGCAAGTAATTGTTTCTTGCATCGACATTATTTAAATTGTTTGTGGCATGATAACATTATATCTTTGAATAATATTTTGGATGGATGCATTTTTCTGTATACTTTTTAATCATTTTGGAAACAAATTTGACTTGGGAGTAGGAATAACCCAAAAAAGTATTAGCGAGAAGATTTGTCGTTCAACGAGACTGTATGGTCGCTCATAATCTTATTCATTGCACCCATAATTGCACTAACAAGTGGGTTTGTATTTTACGGATGATTGAAAAAAATATGAGAATTAATGTTTTGGATCGGTAGATATTTGAATCTAACTTACATACAAATGTAAGAAAAAAATTACGAGAACCATTGTTTGTTTGTGGCTTTATAATATCTTAAGCAAAAAATTGATATTTTAAAATAAATAAATCTTAATGAATTTTTTGTATTCCGCCGTATTGCGCGGGTATACAACTAGTAAGACAAAGAAACTTACCACCATGTCCTTCTTTAATTATAAAGGGGATATTAATTTAAATTATTGAAATAAAAAAAATTAGGAAATTGAAATTGATTATTTCAAAGATTCTTAACATTTTTATGGTTATTAGTTTATATTTTTATTATTTATATACAAATTGTGAAAGGAAAAAAACCAAACCATTTAAGCTTAGTGGACTGGATTACCTAACCTCCGAAAGGGTAAAAACGTAATTTCACATAAGGTCATTCACGTCTTGTGTCATATTCCTGATGTACCCCCGAAGCAAACTGTGGCCTTTTATCTTCCATCCGTGTATAAATACAACCAACCACCTTCAAATAAACCTTCAAGCTCAAACTCTCCAATGGCGATTTCATCTTCTTTTCCCTTTTTACCCTTCTGCCTGCTGTTATGGGCTTTTACCGTATATGCTAACGGATGTTATACCTCCATCATAAGCTTCGGTGACTCGTTAGCTGATACCGGAAACCTCAAACAACTTGTCGCGAAATCAAATGGTCGACCGCCCCATTTCATGTATCCGCCCTACGGTGAAACGTTCTTCCATAACCCCACCGGCCGCTGCTCCAATGGCCGTTTGATCATCGATTTCCTTGGTACACGTTCTTTTTCTTGTTCATTATAATCATGATATCTGACATCTTTGGTCTTTCTGATCAGTAATTGGACACAAATTTCATGACGGGTTTGATCCCTTCACGGAAATGTACAGTGGATACGGAATCGAGCTTTGTAGAAAAAAAATAATATCAGTTGTGTAAAAAACTTCGATTTATTTGACTCATTTTCTTTAACGGTAATTCAGAAGTTTCAACATGAAGTCTCTCTTTTTCCTTATCATCCGTAACAAATATTATTAACCGACTTTGGCGTAATTTCAACCGAATATTCGCTTGAATTAATGCTTTCATCACGTTTTCTTTTATAATTTAATCGAACGTGGTTTTCGAGTCTTTTTCCGATATAATAGAATCTTTTAAAGGTAATTTGGCTTTGAAGCAAGTATTGTTTGCACCATACATAAATGTCACATGATAGTAGGAAATGCCGGTTAAAACGATGGCAAAATAAGTGTATTATGAAAAATTGAGTTTATAGAACAATTTTTTAAAAGTGTCATATAAAGTTGCCTAATGCGACATTTTATATTAAAAATATCCTCAAAAACTTGTTAAGCCATCCAAAAATGTCATATAAATTTATTATAATACATTTAGATATGACACTTTATATTTTGGTCTTATAAATTAAGTCCTATAAAACGGTCTATTGGGACACTTAGAGATTGTGGGCATCCTATAAACCTAATTTTGTTGTAGTGTTAATTTTTCATAGATGTATTTCAAAAATATTAGTTTTAATTAAATATTTTATAAGATAGTACATATATTTTAGTTACGGACTTATTTACGATTTGTTGATGATTGTTTTTGAAGCTGAGAATTTGGGGATGTCATTGATTCCGCCGTATGAGAGTGTGAAATCGAGCATGGAGGTGATAGAGAAAGGACAAGGTGTTAATTTTGCGGTGGCGGGTGCAACTGCATTGGATTCAGCGTTTCATGAAGCACAAGGGGTTTACAATGCTTATACGAATGCGTCTTTGAATGTGCAGTTGGGATGGTTCAAACGATCGTTGCCCGCTATTTGTGGCAACCCCTCAGGTAATCGAGTTCGGCCTATACTCACCTAAATTTAGAATAAATTTATCATCGCTTAACTGATATGACATTTAATTCATGTTTTTAAATTATAATTGATTGTTTATATATGTGATTTTATGCTCACTAAATATAATGAACATTAACCAAAAGAACCTATAAAATCTCTCAAAACAGTAGAATTCAGTTAAAGCCATATGAGATAACTTTATAAAGCTTTAATTTATCATAAAAGTACACCTAGTCAACAAAAATCCTAATATATATATATATATATATATATATATATATATATATATATACTAGAAGGGTGCTCGTGCAATGCATCGAAACATATTTCAATTTCAATGTCTCGTTTTATTATTTATTTATGTCGATATAATATGGTTTTATGTTACTTTGAGAAAACGATAATGTTTTTCTTTTTGAATAAAATATATATTTTAATATATCATAAAATTTAAAAAAAAAAAATATAGATATTAGTATTAAATTAACTATCTAAAAGTTCTTGTTTTGTGTAATTTCTTTAATTCAAATTTTTTATTATAATTTAATTTAGGTTTA
>NC_037541.1:2377923-2401991 GCF_001531365.2 Cynara cardunculus var. scolymus
TAATCTTGAATTTTAAGTAATATACATCAATAAACAGTACTTTATGCAAAAAAAAATAGTTTTTAAGAGTTTTTATCAAATACTTTATAATATAGTATATATATCACGTGAGGCCAACTTATTTTTGTTAGACCCGTGAAACAATTTTTTATACTTGAAACTTCACACCAAAATACTGTGGTAACCTTCACAGTAAATCTGCTATGAATGTTCAGATTTTTTTAGCATTACAGTGTATTACAGTAAAGTTTCAAATATTAAAAAAATGATCTCACGTCTCTCACAAAAACATGTTTGTTGCATATGGTCTCATACACACACACATGAGAAAGAGGATGAATATATGGTCCACGAAAACGACGTCCCATATGGAAAAAAGAACTTCTACGAATCTTTACCAACCATGTGCGTGTAATCCACGGGTGGTGACCCACTCACCAACCCCAACAACGCTAAAACATCACCGACCGTAAAAACGATGTCAGTTACTTTATTCAGTGACATATACCTATCAAATTTACTTTTATATTTTTTATATTTATTATAGATTTACAACCGTATAAATTTATAAAACAAATATGAACGTTTCACAAATAAAATAACAGTCCAATTTTCACACGTGCTGTTTCGTTTATGAAACAATATATGAAAACTGGTTTGTAATTTTGTACAAATTATTGAATTTTTAATTTATTTTATACCTTTTTAATGTTTTATTTAGAGGTTTTAGTATTAAATGATTATATACATGATAGCAAGTTTCTCGTTATAAGAACATCTCCAACATCCATGTTATTTAGAAATTTGGAGAACTTTTACTCTAACAGTTGTGCTAAACATTCATCCAAAATAGAGAAAAAAAATGTTGTGAAGGTAAAAAAAAGCCGAATCTTTACAGTAAAAACATTGTGAAAGTTACTTTCACAGTGTTTTGTTGTGAAGTTTTAAGTGTAAAAATCGTAACTTGTATGTCTCATAAAAACAGTCTTATCTCACATGATCTCAAGTCTCTCTCTATGCAACTTTAACAAAAAAAAAAATAGAAAAATAAATAAAAAGGTTTCTGATAGGGACATGCCCATCTAGTAAGTGGTTTGAGTTGGTGAAGATTATTTTGAGCCACAATTTTTTCAAAATAGTCAAAATCTTATCCCAATTTTGTTGGAATTATATATATATATATATATATATATATATATTATAATGATATACAATTTATTATATATTATAAAATATTTAATAAAAATTCTTAAAAACCATTTTTTATGTATAAAGTACTTTTTATTGATGCATATTACTTAAAATTCAAGATTATAAATAAATTATGCATAAGTACAATTTATTTAAAGCTCCATGTTTAAATTCGTGTAACTAACTACAGATAAACATAGTCAAATACAAGATAAATATTTCATTTTAAATATAAAAAATCTAAAATATAATTAAGATAATAATTGAGTTCTAACAGAATACTTAATTATTATCTTTATAAAAAAATATATTATTAAATTAGAAATAAATTATTTCGTTATTAAATCTATAAAAAATGAATTAAGAAAATTATACAAAAAACAATAACTTTTAAATAGTTAATTTGATACTAATATTGATATATTTATTTTCAAAATTTTATAATATCTTTAAATTTATATTTTATTAAAAAATAAAAATATTATTCATTTATCAAAACCACATAAAAACTACAAATTAAGTTGAAATTACAATACTTGAATATAGAGTAAACTACAAATTCGGTCCCTATGGTTTGTCAAAAATAATACTTTTTGTCTCTAAAGTTTTGAAATTACAAGATGATCATCATGGTTTGCAAAAACGTATATATTTGTTTCCTCCCCCTAACAACTTCTGATTTTGTTGTTGTCAAATATTGGGTATTTTCGTTCTTTTTTTGTCTTTTATTTGATAAAAATCGATTTTAAGATTTTTATTTTTATGATATTTTACTAGATAAAAGACAAAAAAAAAAAAAACTCGATACAAGAATGAAAATGCCCTTCATTTAACAAAATTTCAACGGCTGTTAAAGAGCTTGACCAAATCCGAACGTTTTTACCAATCTTGTAATTTTGAAACTGCAAGGATGAATGTTATTTTCGACAAACTACAGGGACTAATCTTGTAGTTTACTCTTAAAAATAATATGAAAGAAATTTTAATAATATTTATTTATAAATAAAATTAATTTTTTCTTTTGTGACAAAATAAAAGTCTATAAATATACACAGAAAAAGTCAACAAATGTATTCGAATCTGAATCTTTGAATTAATCAATCAGCCATGTTTGACTTTATAGTTGAGTTTAGATTCAGTTTACAATTTTTTTTTAAATAATTGAATTAAAAAATATCAATTAAATTGAAAATAAATTTAATTTTAATTTTCTTATTTTTTAAATAATATTTGTTTGAATTTTTTAAGGAACTTTTTAATTTTTATTTTACAGATTGCAAAAATTGGATTAAAAAATCTTTAATTCTTATGGGAGAAATCGGAGGTAATGACTACAATCATCCTGTAATCGCTGGAAAATCCCTTGAAGAGCTCAAATCGTACGTTCCTCTCGTTATTAACATCATCATATCAGCTGTCACCGTAAGTATAATCGAGTACAATTATACCATAGAGTATTATTCAAACGAGAACGTTAATTATTTAAATAGAACAAGAAAAAGATCGTTGATTTACAAAATCACATGTGATTTTACATTAAATGGAAGCAGACGACTTATAAGTCCAGTTAAGACGAAGGGCAAAGTCGCCCGTATCATATATGATTTGTTACGTGAATCATATATGATTTTGTACATTAACGACATTTTTCTTGTTTTCTTAAATAATTAGCGTTCTTGTTTGAACATGCCTCCTTATAACTTCATACAATATAATTTCACATGCATTGAGTGTAATCGGTATACATGGGAACCATAGGAACTGATTGAGCTCGGAGCAGAAACGCTCGTGGTTCCTGGGAATCTGCCAATTGGATGCTCAGCGGCCTATTTAACGATTTATTATGGCGCCCAAAAAGATGAGTACGATAATGCAACCGGTTGCTTGATTAAGCTAAACAAATTCGCTGAGTGCCACAATGAGTTGCTCCAAACCGAACTAAATCGAATCCGAGAGCTTCATCCTAACGTCAACGTCATTTACGCTGATTACTACAATGCTGCCATGCAGTTTTTTCAATCCCCTGAAAAATACGGTACTTTGACATTTATTCCGTTCAAGTCTTATATGTCCACCCATTGATCATGCATTCTGATATTGAAATACTTACCGAACAATTGAAATGTTGTAGGGTTCACAAATGGAGCTCTAACGGCGTGTTGTGGAGGTGGAGGGCCATATAACTACAATCGATCGGTAGCATGTGGATATCCGTTGTCGACATCATGTTCTCAACCCGAAACATACGCCAACTGGGATGGATTGCATTTAACCGAAGCTGCATACCAAGTGATTTACAAGAGTTTATTTCAAGGAACGTATACAACACCTCGATTTAACTCCGTGTGCCCAACGTCGATGGTACAAGCAAAAGATGCATCATCGAGTTCGGTTCAAAGCTTTTAGTACAAGAAAATAAGCTTGTAAATGAGATTTTTTTTTGGTATGAATTATGATTCAGCTGTAATGTAATTGTTTTGAAGTAATGCATCATCATGTTTCTATATAGTTGGGAAATTGTATTTTAAAATATATTAAAGGGTATATATAAAATATTTTCCATGAATATATGGAATTGTTTTGAAGTTACGAGTTCAAGGGTGTTCACGGTGCGTTTGGACTGTTTAACCCCTTAAACAACACACTGATTTATGAGATTTTCCAAACCAAACTGTTTGGTAGCAAGTGATCAAACAGGTCAAGACGGACGACAATAAGACGGTCTTGTTTAATCGCTTTCGGTGGTTCAGACCTATTATGGGCTTTCGATGCAAATTAGGATGGGACGCACACCTGTATCAAGTAGGGGTGCTCATGGGTTGGGTTGATCGGGTTGAAGACATTTGAACAATCCAACCCAATGCTTGCGTTTTGAAAAATCTTAACCCAACCCAACCCAACCCAAACGAAAGTGCAACCCAACCTAACCCAACCCAACCCAAACCGTACGAGTTGGTCGAGTTGATAATTTGGTATATTAAAATTTTCTTCTAACCTTGAATATGTTATTTTATCTACTCATAATTTCTTTTTCATCATCTATCATTTGATACAACTTATCCATACTTCTTATGTATATCGTATTCAATTAATTTTCTCAATTTATGCATATATGTTTACAGTTACTGAACATATATACGAATGAGTTAGATGTGTATATGAATAGCGTACGTGATAGTGTAATTGTCTAGTATATATATTAATAGTAATTTAACAATTATATTAAATCCAAGAAATAAATGGATATCGGGTTGGGTTGGGTTCCAATAATATCAACCCAGTACCTACTGCTTGAAAATTTTACAACTCGATTAGACATCGGGTTGTTTTGGGTTGAGTTATTTCGCGTTGGATGGGGTTGGGTTGATCGTGTTGATCAGGTTGGTCGGGTTTTTGAGCACCCCTAGTATCAAGCACAATTCATGGGTAAGTTTGAAATTAAAGGTGATCAAGGGTTCAGATCCCTTCTTACGCTTCTCATCTTAACTCTTCTTCTCACACGATTCTTATTATATTTAAATATATTTATATCGAATTATAAAAAACATCTGTTTTCAAAATTAAAAAAACATTTGAGCAAATTAAAAAAACGTTGAACAAGTTCCCCAAAACATATACATTGCATATTTAGCATCGTTGTGTATCGAAAAGGAATAAAGTATTTCATAATAGCATATATAATAAAGACATAGCTCATAAAATTCAGCTATGCTGTATGGAATAGGTTAAGTTATAGGGAGATTGACTTTGAAAAACGATTAAAACGTTCACATTTGTCAAACTATATGGCTATTAACCAGCTAACCACCCTATGCAAGATCGGAGTCAAAAATATTATTTAACGTGTTGTTAGTCAACTTTGACAAATCAACAATTCTTTTTTGCTTTATAAAAACATCCGTTCAAAAAAATATGTTTCGCTCATTGTATAAATGTAAAAAAATATTCGTTAAAAAATCTTAAAAGATTTATGGGCTGTTTACCAAACGCTTACCTGGGTAAGAGCTTACTAAGTTATATTACCTTACCGGATGAATGTGGTAAGGACCAAGAATCTTACCCGGTAAGAACGAGGCAAGGAAAAGGTTCTTACCCGGTAAGTGAAGGCGATGACTCTTACCACGGTAAGTAATTATCAGGTAAATTGTTGTATACCATGTCGTTTTTGTGAACTAAAATCTTACCGGGTAAGTAAATGATAGTGTTTGAATTTTACCGGTAAACGCTTACCGATTAAGTATTTGGTAAACGGTCCCTTAATCGCTCAAAACTGGATTTTCTCTGCTTTACTAAGTCCAAATATTTATTTAATTATTTCAATATGTTAATTAATTTATTAATTCAAAAAAATATTCAACTACTTAAGCTCTAAAAATAACATAAATACGTTTTACTTTTTGGGCTTTTCCCTTAAATGCATCCACTTAAATTTTTACTAGGCCCAAATAGAGTAAAAAAGAAATGGGCCTAACCCCTTATTATGGCCCAAACCCAATTGCCTCTAAAATCTGAGACCGCTTACTAAACACTTACTTGATAAGTGTTTACCGGATAAATTTTCTTATTAGATGAACATGAAAAGAGCCAAAAATCTTACCGGGTAAGAGCAATGAAAATGGTAGAGTCTTACCCGGTAAGTAAGGATGCCCACTCTTACTCAGGTAAGTACTTACCCAGTAACTTGTTGCATTCAATATGTTTTGATGTACTAAAATCTTAGGTATCAAAATAAATTATAATGTTGAATCATATAGGTAAGCACTTACCGGATAAGCATTTGGGTAAATGGCGCCTAAATGTTTAATCAAACTCTCGTATTGAAGTGTTGCAATTGAAATGAATATCGAGTTAAAAACGGGTATTCGACATAGGTGGGATGTGAAACCTGGTTTGAGACGGGTCTGAACTACTGGACTTGTGGCGAACATGTGTCCCACGGGTTGACGTAAAAGCTCGGGATAAGTTTTGCTATTTCGTAGAAAATATTTTGATGGATATGTTAAACCAGTTATGAAAACTCAGTTGATTACAATAACTTATAATGCACGATAAGTTACGATTTTATTTACTTAATATTTTATGAAACTGATAAGTTCAAGATAAGTTTTTCTATTTTCTAGAAAATATTTTGAAAGATTTGTTATACCGATTACGAAATCAGTTATAAATTCAATTGATTACACAGAGTTATTTTACAAAATCGGTTACTGGTCATTTAGTCAATATTTATGAAATTAATTTTATAACTTTTAGTTTTTTTGACCGTGATTTTGTAACCAATGTGTCGAGAAGAAACGTTCAAGGTAAGTTTTACTATTTTCAAGAAAATATTTTGATGGGTTTCTGAACCGATTATGAAATCAGTTTTAGACTCGATCTGTTACATTTAATTATTTTACACGTTTTTATTTTACTCCATATTTATTAAATTGATTTCGTAACCTTTTGTTTTTGTGAAATTGATTTCGTAACCGATGTCTCGTTAATTCAACCATCGGTTACAATATGTAGTATAAAAGCATCGTTGCAGTTTATATGAAGAACACACAGTTGCAACTCTTCATAGGCACACTGATACTGAAGTATAAACTAAAGGTATTGCTTAAACATTAATCTTCATCATAAGGTTAGCCCAAAATCTGTGAACCGGAACCGTGACCCAAATTAACCCGTTCTTAGAATATTAGGCGAACATTGGTTCTTGGAAAAATAACGAAATTGAACACATTTAGGGAATTTAAATTTAATAGGGTATTTAATGAGATTTTTTTTATTAACCTGGATATCTAACTCGCTATGCGAACCGACTAATCACAGGACGACCACCCGTTTCACCGGTAGCCTAGAGTCACTACATCTGAACCTTCGTGGCCAAAAGGGGGTTTTTATTCCTCCTTGGATTCGAAATTGAGACATCCAGACACTTTTGACATTTGGAGCCCAAGCTTAAACCAATCGGGCACCACCCTTGCGGTTAAGAGAGACTTTAAGTTTATAAGACCAACAATCCAACTTTTTATAAGATATAAGAACCATCTTATTAGCATTTTTATATACACGACACTTTTCAAAGAAATGTCTTAATAAAAGGGTAATAACCCGACTTACTTCTTGTGTCTTATTTGGTTGCTGTAATTTGTTAACATAACTTGTTAAGTCATCTATCTGCATTCAATTTATGTACAATACACACAATTATTGGTACTTTAAATCAAAAGTCCCATCTTGTTGTAGAGTCTATAATTGAATCAGTCACTATTGTGTATAGTAGTCGGGATCACATGTGGACCTTAAGTAGGTCGTTCTTAACGATGTGCTAGGTATGGCAAACGAAAATTGTAATTCCATGTTTAGTGTGATATTTAGATTGGGATAAAACAATACTGGCTGATCACCAAATTATACTGGTGGAATCAGGGGCGCAGTCAGCATTCTAATTTGAGGGGTGGGGTTTGAAGATCTTAAATTTATCTTGTCGATTTAAGTTATTTAAACCAGAGATTAATATAAGATATGTGATTAATGTTGGTTCTTTAGGTCTCATGAGATTTTGATGAGAAATTTGATTTATAATGTGTATAGATAAAAAAAAAACAAAAAAAGACGAATTTTTATAATCGAAAGTTAAATTAGAAAATTAATAATTTTGATAATTTTAACTTAAAATATTAATTAAGGGCATTTTAGAAATTTTATAAATATTCTCTCTCATCTCTCCTCTGTCCTCTCTCCGGCGAAACTTATTCGAAGAATCTTATTCGACGAACCTTATTCCGATGAACCTTATGTGAACACAAAATACACACTGTGATACCTACAAACGATACACACTATGATACCCAGATATGCATACAAGATGCACAATGTGAAACTCTTTGTAGAACAATGAAAATAACGAAAGTGCACACTATGATACATTTTATAAAACAATGAAAATACATTGTGATACACGTGAAACATTGTGAACATTATCACTATGATACACTTTGATTCACAAACGTCTATAAAATACGATGTATATTAGGTAATTGATATAGTAGGTAACTAATTTTAATTAAATAGTGATTAGTTGTCAGAAATAGAATTACTATATTACCATTTTAGCTAATTTAAAAAATATCCTTAAATATCTCAAACGAGTGGTTCATATTGGATCTCATGGTTAGCACAAACTAATCAGTTATTCCTTGAATGAGCCCCTATATGTGTATAAATATATATATATATATATATATATGTATGTATATATATATATATATGTATGTATGTATGTATGGTAAAAATTAGAAGTTGTAATTCGGGTGACAAAATATAACATTATAAAAATCTATGGTTTAAAATGTAATTTTATAAAGGCAAATTAATTAAAATAGCCATTTTTCATGGCGAGTTTCACCTTTTATCCATTTTTTTTCAAAATTACGAAAATAGTCATAGGTCAGCAATTTACGGAGGTATCAAAGTGTACAAAAAAAAAAATTTCTGAACCAGACCTGTAATTGTAAGGACCAAATATGTAAATTAGTTATATGTCGGCAAAAATATGTACGATGTGTTTTTTTTTACCAAATTTACATATTTGGTCACCACAATTGAGGACCTGCTTATACTTTCTTTTTCCTTATACTTTGATCTCTTCGTAAATTGCGAACCTGTCAATCGTTGATGTATGGCTATTTTTGTTATTTTAGGACAAAAATAATTAAGAGATAAAACCATCTGATCAAAATGACTATTTTAATTATTTTCTCTTTTATAAAACCTTGATTTTTATATTTTTTAAAACTTGTACGATGATATCAATGTTTAATATACTTTATTTTGATTTCTGATGTAATATTTTTTTTAATAAAATTTTAATAAATGAAAAGCATGAACAAAGTTGTTATTGGTAATATAAACGTAGGTACCAAGGGTATCTTTGTTTTTTTTAAATTATTTTTTAACATCTTTGAAGTCTGATTGATTCAGACGCTTAAGTATTAAGAGCGTTTTTCTTTAAATAAGAGTTTAAAAGCTCTAAATGTCTTCTGAAATTTTAAGTGGTAAACGTATCTCTTAATATCACTTAGTCCTAATCCGCCCTCTATCAAATGGTTTATACTTTGGAGGTTGGAAGAGATTTGTTAGCAAAAATTATTTGTCTTTTGTACTTTTGTAAAAAAGTATTTATCTTTTATACTTTTGTAAAAAATATTTATATTTTATATTTTTGCATTAGTTTGACCGATTCAAATTTCAGACTTCAGACGTAAACAATCTTATTGATCCAGATTTCAAATTTTAGGACAACCTCTTATTAGGGGTGTACAAAAAACCGTCAACCCCTAAACCTGCCAACTTAACCAACTAACAACCCAATTAAACCCAACTCGCCAAACCGCTAATTAGGAGACTTGAAATTGGGTTAACATAACTTAACCCAGCCCAAACCGCCAACCCGCCGTTAATATATATTATGCACACACACACACACACACACACATATATATATATATATATATATATATATGATATTTACAAAATTATAATTTACAGCCCAAAAATATGTATATTTTTTAGTTTAATGTACAACCCAAAAGTTAAATACATGTATCAGTTGTCTAATTTATAACCCAAACTTAATCCAACTATTGACTAGGAAAAGTTCAATAGGACCAATACTCCAATTCAATTTACTGATCATTTCTCGACTTCACGTTCTCCTATCGTCTACTCGTCTAGCGTCCCAAATCTACAAATCGTGACTGTCGATTGCCGATCGAACTGTGGTTGTTGGTTTGCTGCCGACCAGACTTGGTTGTTCGCTTGCTGCCGACTGGACTGCTCTCGTTGTCGTCACTAATTCGTACTCCCAATTCTACTTGCCAAATCCTTTTCTGCTTGCTACGACCTATGGGATTGTGGTAGCTTACTTGCTACGGGATTGTGGTTGCTGTGAGCCTGTGAGTAAATCATTTTCTGCTTGCTATAGGTATGGCTTCTGTAACTCGTTTTCAGCTAGTTCCTGCTTGGCTGCTTGTTTTTGCTGTTTCTAAACAACATTTTATTGAATAAAAACTCCTTAAAACTTGCTTTTCTATCATATCATATGCTTCATAGCTCATGTGGTTTACTGGTTTGTATATTTTCTGAAAATGTTACCCTTAATTGATTATGTATAGGAGCAATGGAAAATACACCTAAACCTCCAAAAATCGAAGACATGATGAACCAAACTCGTCTAAGAAAAGGGGTGGTAGAACTTCAAATGTTTAGGATCACTTTTCAAAAAAAGACTTTAGATGTGTCTGTAATTGTTGTGGAAAAGACTATGCTTACCATAGCAAGAAAATTAGCACAAGTTCTTTGTTAAAATAAGGGTTAATGCATGGAGTGGATCTATTCTTAATGGTGAGTACATGCATTTCACATGTGGTGCTCACATAGTAAATCTAATTGTAAACGAGGGGTTAAAAGATATGCATAATTCAATTACTGCAATTCGTAACTGTGTTAGATATATTCGTTCATCTTCTTCAAGGTTGCAAAAGTTTAAATCTTGCGTTGAGAAGGAAAAAGTTGATAACAAGGGGTGGTTGGTTTGAGATGTTCTTACACGATGGAATTCTACTTTTATGATGTTGGATGTAGCTCTTAAATTTGAAAATGCATTTGAAAGGTACGCGGATGAAGATGACACGTTTTCGAGTTATTTTGAGGAGAAAGAAAATGATAAGAAGAGGATTGGACCACCTAATTCTAGTGATTGGGAGTGTGCTTCTATTTTTTTCAAAATTTTGGCCACTTTTTACGAACTTACTTTAAAGTTTAGTGGCAAATTGCACATAACTTCCAACAATTTCTTTCATGAGCTTTGTGAGATTGATTCTCAATTGGGTTACTTGGCTGATAACAATGGTTCATTGTTATACACCATGACTACTAAGATGAAGAGTAAATATGACAAATATTGGGGGTGATCCAGATCGCATCAATTCCATGTTGTTTTTGGTGGTTGTGCTTGATCTGAGGTATAAGTTGAAGTATTTGAAGTTTTGTTTTGAGTCCTTATATGATGCTCAAACCGTTGCTAAGACTCCATCATTTGACGTCGGTTGATGGATCTATCAATCCAAAGACTCTATCATTTGACGTGGTACTTTGGTGGAAAAATAATACTAATAGGTATAACATTTTGTCTATGATAACTAGAGATGTACTTGCTATACCTATATTCATTTCACCATAGCATCTGAAACCGCCTTTAGTACTAGCAATCGTATTTTAGACTCATTTAGAAGCTCTTTGAGTCCAAAAATAGTGGATGCTCTTGTATGCAGTTGAAAGGGAATAACGAGGTGATTCAAATAAGTGAATTTTTAGATGAAATTTCATCTTATAACTTTCTTGAAGAAGGTAAACTTAACAATGGTTCTTTTTTCATGCTTATATATTATTAATAAAAGGTTTAATATTCTTTTTGAATTGTAAACAAACTCAAGGAGAATGCAACATCAGAGTCGGGAAGGTCTAAGACGGTCGTACTTGATTTTAATGATTTGAATCAAATGCTATCATTTAAGTTTTTGAAATTTGATTCCAAGCCTTGAGAATTTAGATATATTTTTGGATGATTGTAATAACTAATGACTTTGTTGGGTATATTTTTAGTATTATTTATCATATTTCATTTGCCAACTTTGTGAATTTTAGTAACCCGCCAAACCAACCAAACCCGCCCTAACCCGCAAGGGTTGGGTTGGGTTATACCTTTGAATGAGTTGGGTTGGGTCGAGATTTTCCAAACTGTTATAATTGGGTTGGATTGTAAAAATGTCAATAACCGCCCAACCCAATCCACATACACCCCTACTTCTTATAAAAAAAATCAGACTTCAGATTCTAACATCTTTTAAAAACAAACAACAACTAAAGTTACATGGATGTAAGTATTTTAAAAATTAAAAAAATATTTAATTAATGAAAACCATAAACAAATGAATTGACAGTCGAATAAAAATTTAATGTAAAAAAGAAATAAACTATCATAAAAAACCAATCAACAAGATTTGGACTTGGGATTTCTCGATACAAAGAAATAGTCCAAACCACTTAGGACTATAAGGGTATTTTTGTAACATTTTTCTATTATATACTTTTACCGTAGCAGTTACGGAGCTCAACACCAGCCTACCACTCTGTTGCCTTCGTTACTGCGTGGAACAAAGATATATAATATATGATGAAATATGATATGTAGATTATTAAACTAGCTATCAAATCAAAACCTTATATCAGTGCACAGTTTCTTCCTCTGCTTGTCTCTTTCTCGCACGTCTAGTCCTCTACCATCCCGTCTGTGTACAAGATGGTCCTAACGTCTAAACTATTAAGCGAATTGGGGCTGGCTAAACGGCTAAATATGAGTTTAAGAATATGTGAAATCTTCATTTAATTTAAAAGATAATTTAAAAAGGAACAAAAGAAAATATTGTATACATACATACATATATATATATATATATACATACATACATACATACATATATATATATACATACATACATACATATATATATATATATATCAGTAAATTGATATGAGTCTAACCGATGTAAAAGATGAATTTGAGATTTATTGTGGTTGAAGGACAGTTGAATTGGTAGCTTGATTTATTTAAGTGTTGGGCAGTTGTGAAAGGGTAATGCAATAACTATTTCCACATGTTGTGAGATATAAATGTTATATATATGTGTATATATGTATATATTATTTGCAAGATACATTTTTGATATTCATAATGAATATGGTCTCTCTCTTTCTTTTTGTTGTTTGTGTCTCTACAACACTTTCTTCTTCTCTTCCATTAGGGTATGATAGAATCTATAGCTTTGGTGACTCAATTGCTGACACCGGAAACTTCCTCCACTCCGGTGCATTAACAAATCCGGTCATCGGAAAACTTCCATACGGGGAGACATTCTTTCACCATGCAACCGGTCGTTGTTCAAATGGACGACTTATCGTTGATTTTATCGGTATAAACTCTATTAAGTTTCATTTTTCTTACTATAACAAAATAGGGTTTATATGAATCCCAAATATATCTGCGTATCCTAAGACATTTTTCAAGTAATGTCATATAAAAACACTAATATGACGTTTAATTTCAAAAGTATCCTAAAAATCTTGTTTAGAAGTCAAAAAACGTCGCATCAACTTATAATTACACCTTTACATAGGACACACAATTGTTTGTACTTATGAACTGAAGTCCTATAAAACAGTTTATCATGACAGTTAGACATATTTAACGTCCTATGAAACTAATACAATTGTAATGCATTTTTGCCCTTTTTGTTGTATGCATTTCTTATAACATTTTCTATATGATGATCACAAAACGCAGCTGAGGAATTTAGCATACCGTATCTACCACCGTATCTACAGATTGCCGAAAGTTTGAAGCTGAAAGCCGAACATGGAGTTAATTTTGCAATTGCCGGAGCTACGGCACTTGATGCAAAGTTCTTCTATGACCAAGGGTTTGGACAGATTCTTTGGACCAATGATTCATTAACCACTCAATTGGGGTGGTTCAAGAAGGTTAAATCAACCATGTGCACCACCAAGCAAGGTAATAAACATGTTGAGCCCACATTTGGGCCAGGGCTCAGCACATTTGGTTTTAGATAGTAGAGGTGGTCAAAAAATCAGTCCCGGTCCCAAATAGTGATTTCGTAACCGGTCCCGACTTAAATACGAAGGCCTTAAGGTGTATGAAGCCAGGTTATGAGAACCATCCCGCTCCCGGGCCGGGTCCAACTCGGTCCCACTTAATTTTAATTTTTATTTTTTAAAATTGATTTTTAACATATACAAAAAAAATATTTTTTGAAAAATTTGGTCAATCAAACACACTAACAAATACTTTTTTATTATAATTGGGTCAATTAAATACATTTTGGTCTTCGATCAAATACACTTAAAAATATATTTAAAGATAAATTTAAAAATATAACTTAAAAAAAATTTAAAAATAAATGTATAAATAAATTTTAAATAAAAAATCAGGCCGGTCCCAGATTGGGCCGGGCCAGACCTTGTTTTCTGTGGAATATCGTAATCGATTAAGGACCATCGGGCTGGTTCGGATCTCGGTCCTCTGCCAGTCCCATTTGGCCATCTCTATTAGGTGGCACACTTGCACAAATTGTGTTAAGTCAACATTTCGGCCCAATACATAGCATAGATGGTTTCGAGTGGTATACTTGCACATATAGCGCTTAGCCCACATTCGGGCCCAATGCATGGAAAGTTTATTTTGTGGTACTATACTCGCACCAAAAATGTTGAGCCCATGTTTGAGCCCAATACGTAGCATAGTTTGGTTAAATATGGTATATTTATACAAACAACGTTGAGTCCACATTTGGGCACAATCCATAGCATAGTTGGTTCTAGGGTGATATAATTGTAGAAACGAGTGTTGAGTCAACATTTGGGCCCAGAGCGTAACATAGTTGGTGTCAGTGGTATACTTATATAAACGGATATTAAGCACCCACATTTATAGCTTAAATTCGATTATTACATGATGGGCCATAGACAACCAGCCTGAAAAGATTATGCAACTACCAAAATTACTTGATGGGCATTAGTTTTCGTGTATCAGATTGTGATAGCTACTTCAAAAGATCGCTCTTTCTGATGGGGGAGATTGGTGGTAACGACTACAACTATGCTTTTTTCGTGGGCGGAACCATTAAGAAAGTAAAAAGAATGGTACCTTTCGTTGTGGGAACGATAATTGCTGCCACCAGCGTAAGTTGTAATGTTTCGAAGATTCTTTTATATTTCTTTTCTGTAGCTCTGTAAGCAGAAGTAAACCAATGTACTTAATGTTTCACAGATGTTGATTGAAGAAGGTGCAAGGGAGGTGGTTGTGCCAGGGAATTTCCCAGTCGGGTGCTCTGCAGCTTACTTGACGCTTTTTGGAACTCGAGACAAAGCCACTTACGATAGAAACGGATGTCTGAAGTATCACAACGCTTTCTCGAAATACCACAATGATCAACTTAAGCTAGCTTTGGATAAACTAAGGCAAAAATACCCACAATCTCGAATCATTTATGCCGATTACTATGGTGTTGCGAAGGCCTTGTTCCACATCCCGCACCATCTTGGTAAGTTTCTTTTTACGTTCCTCTAGTACGATTTTTGTGTGTGTGTAGAAAGCGCTTGAGTTACCCTCCAGAACACCTTTATCCTACTGGTCCTACGACCATTATGGGAATATATTACAATAATCAATTGAGAACCACAAAAAAATTACAAACCTGTGAGAAAACTGATATAAAAACTATTTTTTACGTTATTTTCTCATCAAAATGTACGATTTAAGGTACTATTTCATATATGTTTGTGTTCACATGGTGAAAAAAATTACATGTGAAACTATTTTTTTGGGTTCACATAGTGAAACGAAAAATACAGGTAAAAATGTTTCACATGGTGAAACAAATATATGTGAAAATATCATATTATGAAACAAATATATGTGAAATAATATTTTAAATCATATAACCTTTGACATTACAACAAAATTGATTTTGTAGGACGTCTAAAATTAATAAGCACCCTAAAAAACATTCATAGGTGTAAGTTTATAGGATCAAACAAAAAAACATCTGATCTAAAAGTGTTACAATAGGTTAATAGAACATTTCTAAACGTTTTAACAAGCTTTTTAGGAATCATTTAAAATAAAGTGTCATATTAACTATTTTATATGACACTATTTGAAAAAGTGTTTTATAGACACAAGTGTCCTGTAAAAAAGATATGTTTATAGGATCTTTCTCAAAAGTGTCATATAAAATAACTAATAGGAGACAATTTTAAAAGCATCCTAAAAAACTTGTTAAAACATTTAAAAACGTCCAATAAGCCTATTGTAACATTTTTAAATAGGACGCTTTATTGGTTTTATAAACCTAAGGGGTTGTTTACCTAAATGCTTATCCGGTAAGCACTTACCGTTAGAAGTCAACACTATAATTTATTTTCTAGGTAAGATTGTAGTATATCAAAATAGTATCGTGTGCAACAATATATATGGTAAGCGCTTACCCGAATAAGAGTCGCCACCTTCACTTACTGAGTAAAACTCTCTATCCTTATCATCGTTCTTACCAGGTAAGATTCTTGGGTCTTGCCATGTTCGTCCAGTGAGAAAAATTGCCCAGTAAGCACCTACCGGGTAAGCGTTTAGTAAACGGCCCCTAAGTTCTATATGTTATTTTATTAGGACGCTTGGACAATCTAGGCATCCTATAAAGTCAAATTTGTAGTAGTTTGATGAAAATAAATAATGTAAAAAAATATTTTTATATTGGTTCCCACGGGTTTGTAACATTTTTGTGGTTCTCATTAAATTTCCCCCCAATATATACATATATATGGTCGTGTTCCAGTGAGAATGACGTGAATTCTTCTAAACCATCAGATGAGTTGATTTTTTGATCTAACGGCTGAAAAATCGGCGACCAGTTGATTTCTCACCACAAACATGAACCTTCAATTACCTTCATCAATCTCAATTTTCACTTTCACAAACGTTTACGTATCTTAAATTACTTTCACACACATGAACTAGTTAAAGTCTTAGTTAGGGTGATAAAAAACAGCTATTCTTACCAAACATAATCTGTTTATCAGTTAATTTATTAGCCAACAATTAGTTTATTAACAGTAAACAAACAAAGATTGACCCATGACACTGTTAGTCCGGACGGTGCACGATTGCCAGTTCTTTTTCAGACCATATTTTCTAGAATTGGATCGGATCAAGACCGATTTTTTCGAATCAGATAAAACCCATATCAGATAATTTTATATAAATGGGTGCATGAATGCAGGACTCATGAATGGAGGTTTAAGTGCTTGTTGTGGAGGGGGTGGACCATACAACTTCAATTACACAGCAAGGTGTGGTCACATTGGGTCCAAACCATGCAAAGACCCTTCTACTTATGCAAATTGGGATGGGGTGCACCTCACTGAAACAGCTTATAGCCACATAGCCACTGGATTGCTCAAGGGAAATTTCACTTCTCCACCCATCTAAAATAACAAAATCGAACAAAATAGTTAATCTCTTCGATCAGGTTTATTTTTTAATCGAACTTCCGTTTTAGTCAGAGTTTGCATAAATATGCCACGTATCTGCGTAAAACTCAATTTCTAGATTGAAAAAACAAAAGAAAAACCTTTACGTAAATTTGCGTATAGATCCACATTTCCATAAAGAATTCGCGCAAGGATTCCCATTTACGTAATCTTTTTTCTTTTTTCTATTAATCTGAAAATAAGCTTTTGTGCAAATGTGCAAGGCATTTATGTAAATTTCGGCTAAAATGAGATTTCTGTTCCGAAAGTGGCTAAAAAGTGAATTTGGTCGGAGAGATTGTCTATTTTGGTCGATTTCCCGTAAAATAAATATTTATTGTCCCTAAATTCCTTGTGTTCTTAGTGTCTATCAATCATGTAAAACCACATCATCACTATTTCTTAGAGAATAAAAAGTTAGTTTATATTAAATAAAATAATGATGTGTCTTCACGTGATTGATATGATATAAAAAAAAGGGTATGAGATTTGGGTCGTACAAGAGATTTTTATTCAGCCATCTAAGACGACCGCCTTTAATTCAAATAACATGTTGTGTGTTGTAGTAAGTTAATAGCTAGACTTGTGGATTGTAAATTGATTATAGCTGCACGGAGTTATTTGCTCAATCAAGAATGTAATGGTTATCTGATCAGATGGAAAATCTGTAACGCATTTAAATAGAAATAAGTGAAACTGTAACAAGATTGATGTTGTAGTGTGTATATATGAGTCGATAATTCTGAATCCACTATTGCTTTTGTTCTTCTATAGAGTATGGACCCATAATATGCTCACGGGCTCCTTGATAGCGTTATAAAACGTGCTTATTATTTAAAAAAAATGCATCTATATTAATGTTTTATTTGTTGAATAGTGGCGAAACACAAGCGTTTTAACCATGGTGGCTGAATCTAATCTTTCATATAAGCTAAGTAGTCAACATGGTCAATTTTTCAATCACGATCAAGACAATAACTTGAAATAGCCGTTATCACGTCAGTAAACCGATAAAAAAGCACGTTCTTATAACAAATACTTATACGCACATAGGATAATCATATGATCAGAACCCCAGATTTTATGAGATCCTATAGATTCAGTGTAAGCCACCTATTTGATTTAATCCGACGGTAATATTTTTTATTCCGTATTTACTAATAAAAAGGTACGTTAATATATTGTTTTTTTATACTAACAACTCAATAAATAAATGAATCCATACCGTATAGTTACACGATTTCATCTATACCCTTATTACCTGTAACATATGTGTCAAAATAGACCACTTTATATAATCAAACAGTAAAACGTCATATCTAAAGATATAATAATAAGCTTATATGACGTTTTTATACGTCTTAACAAATTTTCAGGACACTTTTGAAATAAAGTATTCAATTAGCTTTTTTTATAAGATAATTTTAACTAAAAGGTGTCTTATAAAACATTTTTTTCAAATATTGTCGTATAAAAAGGCTAATAGGGCATTTTGTTTTAAAAGCGTTCTAAAAAGTTTTTCAAGACGGTTTTTCAAGACGCCCAAAAGCGTAATATTAACTTATTGCAACACATTTAAATATGACGTACAAGTGTTTGGTCCTATAAATCTAAGTTTTATAAAGTTTTATCATTAGGAGAGTTGAACATTTTTTGTGTCCTATAAACCCGATTTTGTTGTACAGAGTTGTTGGTTTGGGCGTGTGTTGTGTATGATTTGACGACGATGATAGAGTCTCAAAGAGAGTTAATTATACTACCCTTCTTTTTGGTATACCGAATACTAGTGAATTTTGTATCATGACACGACTTCGGTTAAAAACTCCAACCTAATCCAACCACAATCGAATCTAATTGTAATTTACATCGGTATCTTTCAGTATTTGTGCACAAGATAAAGTTTGAAAAACTAGTATCTTTGCTAATGCTAAGTTTTATTGTAAACATTGTCAACAACGTAAAATGGGCTTTCCTTCGTATACCTTACTTAGATGTAGTCTTCTTTTTCGATATTCTATGAATAGAATCCTCTATCGGGATTTAATTCTAATGAAAGTAACAAGACCGATATACTCTAAATCTTGAGATGAAAATTCCTAGACATCTCTTACCTCTGACTACTAGTTCTATTCTAAACGACTAATAAAAAAGAGACAAATGGACGTACTCAGCGTTTTTAAGGACAAAGAGTTGGCGGAAAAGGGGGGAAAACTCTCCGTTCCTGGTTCTTCCTGTAGCTGGATCATCTGGAACTACAAGAATACTTGATTAGAATTAGAATGGGATCAAATGGGAAATTTATCAAAAGTCACAGTCCTCACCGCGGAATAGTGCACCTACACGTCTTCATCGATAATTGTTTTTCAACCGGAAGGTCAAGAGCTAACTATCGAGACTTTGGACCATCCAGACAGATACTTCGTGAAATGGTTCATGCATGTTTGTTTCTAGGAACGACAAGATCAAGTTGGTAAGGATTAAAATATCTCTTTATTTCATTTCTATGATAAATGATCATAGACGACCTCTGTACTCCCCCCCTCTCTTTTTTCCCCCCTAATAATAGAGTACGACAATAAGCTTTTCAAAGCCCCAACAGACATGCCCATGGTACTTGTAGAGTAACTATATGTGTTTGGGTGAAAGTTTGTAGGTTGGGTGTAGTGAAAGCGAACAAGTACCTTCAATTACTGAACATGGGTTTGATCCTTTCTTTCAACGGCCATTAAAAGTTCCGTTAAATGAGAGGCATTTTCATCTTTTAATCGATTTCTTTGTCTTTTACTCAATCAAAACCACATAGACCAAAATCATAAAATGAATTTTGATTGGACTAGAACAATCGATTAAATGACAAAAATGCCTCTTATTTAACATAATTTTTAGCGGCGTTTTAAAAATAAGGATCAGATCTGGACATTTTTGCAAACCACGATGACTATCTTGTAATTTCAAAAATATAGGGACGAAAAATGTTAATTACAACAAAACACAAGGACCAAAATTTGTAGTTTACTCGAAAAAAATTGTAGCAGGAATTCTCGAAAGGATAAAATCGTCAAGCCTAGCAGCCCAGGACCAACTAGTGATGGCCAAACCGGCCCGACCCGGTCTGGGACTGCCGGAGAACCGGGACTGGTAGGGACTGATTATAGGACCAAAATCTGGGACTGGTTTATGAATTTGGGGTGTTTCGCGGGACCGGGACCGGTTATGGACCGGCCTGGCCCGATTTTTCAAAAATGTAGTTTTTTTTAATAGCCGTTATTTAAAAAAAAAACTAGCCGTTTATCACCGTTTTTTGGCCGTTTGTTTTTGTATTTTTTGCCTTCTAAACTCTATATACAAATGTCTTGGTTGAGTGGTTTACATACCAAGTTTTCGATTCGCAAAAAAGGCAAAAAAACGTTCACAATTCTCGGTTTCTCGCTATATTTTGTAAGACAATGTAATTTTAATTATTATAAAACGGATTTTTAAAGTGTACTTGAATGACCAAATTACAAATTTTATAATGTATTAAAAATATATATAATTAAAAAAATTAAAAAATATTATTTTTTAATGACCGGGACCGGGACCGGCGGCTCATAACCGGTTACAATAAAGCTTGACCAGGCTCATTTTTTCCGACCGGAACCAGTTACACCAGGACCGATTATGACCGGATCTTTTGAGACCGGGACTGGTAAGGACCGACCCGGCCCAACCCGGGACCGGTTTTTGGCCATCACTAGGCCCAAGTAGCTTGCATGGTTGAAAACTTGAAGCCCATTTCACAAAAAAGTTAGTCCAGCGGCTCCAGCCCGTGAATCTCGACTGCTGCTGTCCCTATTTTAATATTTTGTTTTTCTTAATTATTTAATATTCTCGCAATATTTTTTAGGGTGTTAAAAGAAACCCTTTGGACTAGCAAAATCGGTCAAACCGAACCAAACTAGATCATTTTTAACGGTTTGGATGGTCCAGTCAAGTGCAAATCGAATGGTCTGATCTGGTTTACGGTTTGATCGGTCTTTTTGGTAGTCTAAACCGACCAAAACTTTAGATTTACCTATTAGACTAAGGGTGTGTTTACTTGTGGCTTAATGAGCTTAATTAGTAAATGGGTTTATTCGCGCAACCAAAATGGTGTGTTTATTTTGGGCTTATTCGCACAGATCAAAAACAACACTTGCCCCCATTAAGCCCAAAAAAAGACCCTCATACCCTTGGCCATGAACCCTAGCGTATCTTCTTCCTCAAAACGCTCCCTCCCTGTCGACGATCATGAACCCTAGGTATCTTCTTCCTCGGACGATGTGTTTCATTGCTGTCTGTTTAGTTGAGGTCTGCTTCATTGCTTCTCTTTTTTCCAGAAAGATTTTTGGATTTCTTGATCATCAAATAATGAGATTAAAGGGTGTTAATTTGCCTCATCTCAATTTGATTTCTGGCAAAGGAAACAGTTGCATTAAAGGATAGTATTGTTCTTTGGTGTTTTTTAATGGCTAATCTACTTGTCTATTGTTATCTGTATCTATTGCTGGTATTTTTTAATGGCTAATCTACTTCTTTATTTTTCAGAAATATCATTTGCCTTTAAAAATGAACAACAATTTATTAAACAGTGTGTAGTTCATCCTTAGGGGTAAATCGGTCATTTTTGTTATTCAGACTGTTGATTCAGATAGAAAAGTAAACAACAACATAGATTTATGTAGACAGACAAATTTATCCAGAGAGAAATATTTATCCATACATGAGTTAATAAAAAATTTGGTAAACAGCCCCTAATAGTTATTAGCATTTTAAAATTTAATCGTTTTAATATTATAAGTTATTATTTATTAAATTTACAGTTTATTTGAACTTAGAATTTAATTTTCCATGCAATTACCAATTAGAGTATGTATGATGTATGGAGTAAAGAGTATGTATGATGTATGGAGTAAAGAGTATGATTGAAACCACAAGAGTGGTGCCTGATTGGTTTGAGCTTGGCTTCAAACGTCAAAAGTACCATGAGGTCTCAGGTTTAAATGATTAAATCCAAGGAGGAATAAAAATTCCCTTGTAGCCACAGAGGTTCAAATGCGGTGACTCCGGGCTATCTGCAAAGCATCTGGTCGTTTTGGGATTAGTCGGCTCGCATAGCTGGTTGGATATCCAGGTTAATAATAAAAAAAAAGTATGATTGATTTGTTGATTTTAGCTAGCATTTTTAGCTATATACATATTTGGTATATTTTTGATTTATGAAGATGAAGATTCAAGATTCCGACATATGAAATTTTTTATAGTAATACGTGCCGCAAAGAAAAACTGCGTTTTACGGTATATTTTTCTTTGTCTTTTACTTTCTTAATTGTAAACCTCGTTTTCGCATAACGAGGTTTGCTGCTGCTCGGTATGTTCATAGTTCGTTGCCAAGATTTGTGTATAATATATGATTACAGTGGAGCTAGTTTTTTTGTCGTAAAAGACCCGTACTTTTCTATTATTTTGAGGGCTTTCCATCTTAGAAATCTCGGTGCCCTATCGTTTAATTTTGCATCGTTCGTTTGTCGTATAATTTATTTGCTCCTCACTAATATTTGCAAGTTTAGGCGGATTTATTGTTATTTAACTTATTGTTTTAGATTGGTAATTAATACTCTTCTATTTCTAAACCAAACTGAACTGATTATATTAAATATATTCCATTCTTAAAGTCCATGAGGTAAGATGTAGGGGCCGTTTACTAAACGGTTATCCGGTAAGTACTTAGCGGGGTAATTTTCCTCATCGGATGAACATGACAAGAGCCAAGGATTTTATCTAGTAAGAACGATGATAAGGATAGAGAGTCTTACCCGGTAAGTGAAGGTGACGACTCTTACCCGGGTAAACGCTTACCAGGTAAATTGTTGTATATAATACGTTTTGATGTACTACAATCTTACCCAATAAAATAAATTATAGTGTCGACTCCTAACGTTAAGCACTCACCAGGTAAGCATTTACATAAACGGCCTGTAATGTAGATTATTCTTCTATATATCTTAAAGAGTATACTCCTCAATTTCTCAACAGGAAAATCAAGGGTAAATGGTTCTTTATGCATTATTTAGAAAACCAGATTAAGGAATTTTAATATCATACATGATTTAGAGTTGAAAACTAAAGGTGTCCTTGGGATTTGTCGAAGTGTACACAATCTGAACCGGACACGTAGGGTTAATATATATATATATATATATATATATATACACACACACACACACATACACACACATATAGGATCATGTGAGACCGACCTGTTTTTGTAAGACCCATGAGACCAATTTTTTACACTTAAAACTTTACAGCAAAACGCTGTAAAAGTAATTTTCACAATAAACGTTCGGCTTTTTGTTTTATCTTCACAGCGTTTTGCTGTGAAGTTTTAAGTATAAAGAAGTGGTCTCACGTGTCTCACAAAAACATGTTGGTCTCACGTGAACCCAACCCCATATATATATATATATATATATATATATAGGGTTGGGTTCACGTGAGACCAAGGGTTTTTCGTGAGACCCGTAAGACCAATTTATGTTCATTGATCAAATTTATAAACTAATGATCTAATGGTCTAAAGTTGCAAGGTGGCAATTTCGTAATTAGTGAGAAGTCTCGTGGCGTTTATGAATGTTCAGATCTGACGATTGTAAATCTAATCCAAAGGTTGAGAATTGGTCTTACGGGTCTCACGAAAAACCATT
>NC_037541.1:2405126-2416113 GCF_001531365.2 Cynara cardunculus var. scolymus
ACTCACCCATATATATATATATATATATATATATATATATATATATATATATATATATGATAAATCATACAAGAATATGAAACAAAAGCAACCCAAGATATACATCCAAAATCAATTGGAAATACCAATATCATACTTTGATAACATCATAAGCAATGCTGGATAAAGGAAGCTAGATACCAGGTGATGAACCCGACACAGATGAAAGCGGCATGCTGATCAATGGGGGCATGCTGACCACCTTTCATCAAACCCTAAATCAATTTCGTAAACAACTCCTGTTTTCAGATTTTTCTAACAAGTAGATCTTTTTAGATCGACGGTCACAAATTGATTTCAGTTTTTCCTAATCATTTAGTAATAGAAACTTGTAACAACAGGTTTTCATTTGGGAAGAAGAAACCATTTGACTTCTTTCTCGTTTTAATAAGTCAATAGCTTTATGTTGATTAAGTCATCCATAAAGCTTTTCTCATATATATATATATACACACACACACATCAAAATGACGTCGCTTTATATGCTAAAGAGGGTAAAGATGATATATTTTTGCCTTTTTTTGGCTGCAATCAGTCATGCTTGACTGTTTCAGCTGTGTAATAAGTTCCCTGCTGATGTAGAACATCCTTTTCCCAACATGATGATGATTATTTACCAACAAATAATACCTTAATTACAATGTCAACCCCACAAATTAATCGTTAAATTGATTAAACTTAACTTTCGATCACCTAAGATTTTTGCTGGGAGGATGCATCTTTAAGTCGCTCGATATGTTTTTAGGTGAGTTCCACCGTTGAGGGATGCTTTATACTTTTAGGTTTTTTGATTGACTTCGAGGGGTTTTAAAGTTTTCTGTCAATGTTTATTGTATTAATTTTCTAATAGCGTTTCTCCAAATATAGCGGGTGTACCTTCAATATCCAAAAAAAAAATTCTACTTATGGAAATAAGTTGAGCGAGTGCACTGGCCGCATGCTCGGGCTTCATAGGTCCGTGTCCCTGCTTTAGGTTGTAGCATGTCGTGGATGTGTATCCATCGAAATGCTTTAAATGTAAGTCATACAATGCATGGTGTTCGAATGGTCTTTCGTACACTTACAGGAAGCTTGAAGCAACTCCTCTTTCAAGAAGTGTAAGATCAACGAGCGTAAATGCATTTGAAAATGTGAGGATATATGGAAACCTTTGGATCGCTATAGGAAAATAAAGGTTTCGACACATATAGAGATTTGGCAGTCCATGTCTAGTCGTTAATTGGACTCGAACAAAAACAATGCATGACTTGGTGCTCTTGGATACTCCTTTTTGTAAAATAACTTGGATATTCTTTAGATCGTGTTTGAGAAATCAGTTTCTAAATATTTTATTTCGCTCCTCTAATGTCTTAGGTTTACACGAAATCAATACCGGGATAATCTAGAAAAAACATATACGAAATAAGACACCGATTTCGTATATTTATGTATTCAGATCACAAATTATGTATTTATTAGAGAAATCGACACTTACGATGGTTAACCGGTAGTAACCGTTAATGAATAAGATCGAAGAGCAACTATAACTGAATCAGAGTTCGATTCTAAGTCTGACTTCATTTGTCTAAGCCTTGAACACGTCTGAATAACAGGTCTGAACCCATTGGTCCAGACTTAGGACTTAATCTGGATTCAAGTCTGAACAACAATCCAGAGTTAGGTACTTAATCGAATTTCACTATGACTTTAGACCTTTTGATCTGATCAAATATCGTATTAGACTAGTCGATACTTATACTTAGCAAGATTTTCATTAAGTTCGACTCTTCATAATGCCCCTAGACCCCGCCCGTTGACCGGTCACTGGGACCATCACCAAGAGGCGCTTCCCCTCGAACTGCAAGGGGGGCGCTCCTCCTTCATCCACGACTTATGACGATTTAAGGTGATATGGACAACATTTGTGAGTGTGCACTCAACGTTCCCTTACTCACTTACGTTTGCCTCATCATCTTAGTAAATCATAACTACACCAAATGGTTGATGACACTAAAATCATCGAACACCTTATAATTAAGGGTTTTCCATGGATGAAAATTGACCCCACAAACTTATTTTTTAAAGGCAAGGAACTTAAGTTGCCAAAGAGCAGAGGATAATTGTGGTTGACAGATTCAAAGTTCAGTTGACACAAAAATAAGTTAGCCATCATATACACTACTAGAAAAAGGACTTTTGATGACGGATTTGATTGATCAAGGATGGTTCAGTGACGTATCCCGTAACTTTGACATTTTCTCACTTGTTTGTTGATTTCCGTCACTAATCATTCACTGATCATCGTTAATCAATGATATATCAGCTATGAATCTTAATTAAATAATCAAATAATTTTTTAAAGTTCGTTTGTGATCGGTCATTGATCCTAATAAATATCATTTCTTTAAATTAATCGAGGAAATTAATGAAAAACAGCCACCACAAACGGCATGATGATGCGACAGATTTGTACAATGATTCGATATTAATGCATTATTATATGTTATGAGACATTGATACATATAAAATGTTATTAATTTTCTACTACTGTTAAATCTTGGTTATTAATCAAATATACTGTTCAGTTATTTTAGTACCAAATCAATTGATTAGAATAGATGATATAATCGAACAAAAAAATAAATAAAAGGTAAAAATTAATTCTTTTAGATACATATAGCGATGACTTGTTATCCCAGTAGATAGAAAATTGAAATTTTAATACTACTGTTTCGACTTACGTGGCTATAGGTATAGGAACCACTTATTGTTGCCGATAGGTAATTTTTATTTATTTATAACGACAACATGTCGATTCAATAGGTTATCTACATCCACAAGCGAATAGTAGCACACCCAATAGCGATAGTTGTCGCAGTTGAGCACTAGTGACGAAATTTCTATTTCGGCAACGACCTTTGTCATTGCAATAAGGTTGATTTGTTGTAGTGAGAAAATACCAATGAATCAGTAGAATTCGATGTTTTTTCAAGAAAATACAAATAGATCACCTAGAAAATACATGAGTAATTTGTTACTGATTTTAGTTTTCTGCTAACAATTTTATCCACCAACATTTTGACAGTTTTGTGACGAATCACCACTCTAAACGATGGATTTCCAAAGGAAAATGCATAGGTAAAAGTCTTCCATTTAATACTGTATTACACTCTTAAGGTGATATATTATAATAATCGATGTTTATAGATCATTTTGACACTTAATCGATATCATCACATCAAATGTTACACACTCATATTTTTTTTGTTGATTTCTTTATGAAATTATTTGACTGAAATGAGAAATGTCACTACAATAAAATTGGGTTTATATGACACTCCTAATTTCTAAGCGTCCTAATAGACCTCTTTATAGGACTTAGTTTATAGGACTAAAAAATGTGTCCTATCTAAAGGTGTTGTAATAAGTTTATATAACGTTTTTTGATATCGTAATAAGTTTTTTTGGACACTTTTAAAATAAAACGTCCCATTAGCAACTTTATAAGATACTATTTGAAAAACCGTCCTATAAAAACAAATGTCCTATAAAAAATTGAGTTTATAGGACACTTTCGCAAAAGTGTCCTATAAAGTGGTTAATGCGACACTTTCTATTAAAAATGTCATAAAAAACTTGTTAAGACGCTCAAAAGCGTCATGTAAACTTATTACAACACCTTTAAATAGGACACTTTATATTTTGGTTCTATAAATTAAGTCTTATAAAGCGGTCTATTGGGACACTTAGAGATTGGAGGCGTCCTATAAACTCAATTTTGTTGTAATGTGTTCAGGAAACTACAATGTTAATTCTTTTTCGGTTCATAAGAACAACGGGTTTTTGCAACTTGAGTCAAGTTTAAGAAGTCAAGCCACTTGCGAGAATGAAGCAACGAACAAATGAATAATGTCGGCGAATAAGGACAAGGACTGCATGATCTTCGTATAATATATTGTTATGAACTTTGTCATCTTAAGTGATTTTTGTTTTATTTTAATTTGAAAAACGTTTTATAACGTATTTTTATAATTGCTTTATTTATTAGCTAGTCATCATATCCGTTTATAGTCTTGATAGCAAGGTTTCCAAAAAAACCGGAACCAAAAAATTCGGAAGAACTAAACTCCATTGACAAACGTATTCCTGATAACTACATATCGATTTCCATTTCTCCGGCCTCTCTTCTATCCTCCGAACTCGATCTTTATCCACCGCTCGTTGTCAAAATGATATCTCCTATTCAACATCGATTTGAATTAGGGAGGAACAGTAACGTTAGAGATCAAATGGCGTTTGGCCTAATGGTATATGAGCATTTGACTTTCCAAAAGGTTAGGGGCTCAAGCCTCACTAGGGTATGGAAGATGTGTGAGTTTATTTATTATATTTTTGTCATATGTAAATATTAAAATTAGTTGACTGAATATGAGTTAGTTCAGAAAATAACCAGATTTTGATCATAAATTGTTCGATAATTTAGGTTTTGACAACCTAGTACTACAAAACAAGACACTTTTTTCGGCGGATTTTCCCCCCGAAAAAACCCTCGCCGAAAATGTGATTTACTGGCGGATTTAACTCACTCGTTTTTTTTTTAAATTTTCATTTTCCTTGACTTAATTAGTTAAATTAGTGGCGCATTTTAATTAATATCCACCGTTGATTAATAAGTTTTTAAAATAATTAAGAATAGTTTGTGTGGCAGATTTGTCATGGAATTTTTAAAGTAGTAAATAAATAAATAATCCGTCAGTAAATTTGCCAGAAAATTTGTTTTTGTAACAATCAGTGAGGATAAGAAAGTTGACTTTTTTCATTTCGGGCGGATTTGTCATCTTTTTAGTAGTGTATATCAGAAAACAGCGTCTTCAACCTTTGACGAACGGATTATGAAAACCAAGAAAACCGAGAGGAACGATCAATTACTTTAACATGAATAGAACTTGGATGAATCGATGATAAACAATAGACGAGTCCATCCAAATCTTGGCAGAGGTTATATAGTCTTTTATAGAACAATACGTTGTATTTAATAAGCGAAACATATAAAGTAGTAATCGATTTATACGACCCTACCAACTACGGGAATCACTAGATACACCTCTACGGAATATATATATATATATATAGGAGTGATCATATGAAAACCGCCCTCATTTGTGTAAACCGTGCAAACCACCTTCATCTGTCGATTTCATTGTTTAATCTTATGAAATTTTTTCATGAAATTGTTTAATCTTGTGAAATTGTTTYATATAATACTTTTTTTGATGAAGTTGTTTCATATATGGTTGTGAAATTGTTTCATATAATACTTAATGAAACTGTTTCATGTATTTCTCTAACATTAATGAAACTGTTTCATGTATTTCTCTAAAATTAAAATAATGAAGATGATAATATCTATGATTAACACCCTCCACAATAAAAATAATTAATCAACATCTCATAATTACAAAAAAATGAACAAAATGAAAAATTATGATTGGTTGTATACGGTTTGCCCGGTTTATACAAATTGAGTGGTTTGCATTTGATCGCTCCCCTATCTATCTATATATATATATACTAACACTCTTAGAACCTCAAAGAGAAAGAAAGTTGTGAAAGGGCATCAACCCAACCTCATTTAAATGGAGTCCATAGAGAATACTTTAAGGGTGTCAAGACATGTCAGAATAAGACAAAATTGGACAGGACATGATAGAATAATTGTTCAATGTTTGATAAGATAGAACTGGACAGAACATAACAAGTAAAATAACCAATTTACCCCTGATGAGTTGTTTATTTTAATTAATTTATTAAATTATAATAAAATAACTATTTTTTATAACAAAATATATCATCTGAAGTTTTCGTTAAAATAATTAAAATGACACCAAATAAAAAGTTTATGTAGTTTTCTATTTTTATTTTTATCTCTTTTCTACATTATTGTTTATTATTAAAATATAATAAATTACATAATTTAATAAAAATATAGAAACCGTATAAAAATAATATTTTGAGGACAGTAAAATGAAAATTTAAGAAACGTAAAATACAATAAATAAAATTTAAAGAATGAATAAAATGTAAAAAAGAGACATATTTGATGTTTTAGAAAAAAATTAAGTTTTATTTTGAGGTTATATTGGTAAAATATAAGTCTGTTTCACCTTGTTCCATTGGGTAGGGATGGAACATGCATGTTCTACTTTGTTTTATTATGTTTATGTCTGTTTCACATAAAATTCATATCAAACATGTTACATAAATCTTTGTTCTGTTCTGTCATGTCCTATTTTGTCATGTCCCAATCCAATGTATCAAATACACCCTAAAAAAATTAATTAGTTGCATTATAAAAATCTTGTCAATTTTGCAACCAAACCAAATAACGAGAGCCTCATTAAATTCGTTGAATTAAGGCCATTATTGGCAAATTTTGTCCCATTATGTGGTCCATAAAAAAACCGTGTTTTTATCTCGGGTCATGTGCCATATCAATTTCCAAATCTTTTAAATAAAAAAGGAAAAATTGTACCATAAGTGTGTGTTTGGTATGCAGACGACATGGGACGGGACGAAACAAAAAAAAATAGTCTCATGTTTGGCATGCCATGGACAGAAAATGCATAGGACAAGATGGAACTATTTTTAAATTTCATGGGACAAAACTTGATAATTTTTGTTCCACCAAAAAAGGTGGAACAACATGGGACTAAATATAAAATGACTATGTTACCCTTTTATTTTTGATTTTTCTTCTTGTATTTCCTGAAGTTTTTTTGGTTGAATCATCAGTTATTCTTGTTAGTCAATGACGCTGCCAAAATGTCAATTCAATCTTTTTGAAATTGTAATTAACTTTGTGACTTAAATTGCTTAATTTTGATTTAACTTCTCAATAATTTCTTATTTAACTTTTGATAAAAAAAAAAATTCGGCATGTTGAAGTCTGTTTGTACTTTTAGCTTTTGTTCGTTATTTGGATGATTACTATGGGTAGCCCAATTATTTAAAATAACATTGATATAAAATAACATTGAACAACATTTAAGGGTAATATTGTCATTTTAACAGTTTTGTCATGTTCTGTCCTAGTCGTACCAAACATAGGACAGACAATTAGTCTTGTCCTGTCCCGTTTTGTCCCGTCCTGTCCCGTTCCGTCCTGTCCCGTCTAGTCTGCGTACCAAACGCTACCTAATGGAACGAAAACGTTCCCAAAATAAAAATCAAATAAAAGTTGGTTTCATTTTAATGCAATTTTTTCAATAAAAAACAATAAGACAACAATTTTCATTGATGAACTTTCAAAGGACATACATCGATAATAAAATGAGTCGAAAAACTTGGCATATTAAAATAAGAAACCCGACAAGATGACAAATGAGATGCTTGTGCAAGAGTGTAAGCAAATCCGGTTACTTTCTCGCCTAGTGAACATATAGAATGAGAGTTATCTTGAAGAAGTAAAAAGTGGTATTGCGAGATGATGTCCAAATTCCGTTCCATCTTCGAGAGAGAATTTGACATCTAATTTTGTACCCGATTCAAAAATCACTCTCGACCCAAGAGTCGTTGCTCGGGATGTAATCAATGTCTACGGTTAAAAAAACGTAAATCAGTGTCTAAATCATTTTCAAGCCAATATATTTTACATTTTCTTTATAAATTATTACTTTACATGCATGATCATTAGACCTTACACATCACACATACAGTCTTAATTACAACTGAATTGTGGTTTATGGTTTGTAAATCTTCTAAATTAATGTCTATCTAATTACGAATCCCATATAGGACCAAAGGCTGGTATCCCTTTACTCTTGCATGCATTCACCACATCCCTACTCCCTTCAGGATTACTCGTTACGATCACCACCTCCGCTCCAAAGTTCCTTGCCGCCGCGACACTCATCTCGGAGACATTCGGCCGCCCCATCACCGCCGTGTCATGAACTATCACCTTCTCCTTCGGATGCCGACTCACCCACTCCTTTATTTCTTTCCCAAAGTTCTGTTCGATCCCTTTTGCTACCCACAACAAACACACATCGGCTGGACCTTGTTGCAGCAAGAATGACAGAAAGACGCAAATACCAGAGCCGGTTGCCACCACCAACACTCGGTTGTACATGTTAACCAGGTAAGGTAGACCAGCGAAATGGACTTGCCGGACCCATAAGTGGCTGGGCGGGTTCGAGACTAGGGATTTTGTGAAGTCTCCCACTGCACCTGCTAGCATCATGTGCTCTTCTTTTCCATCTGAAATGATTCCAAAAGCATGCCATTCGGACATTGGTGATGGACTTATCCGACCTAGAATCCCTGGTTTCACTCCTCCCGCGAATTTTATAATCGAAGCATGACCTGATGGGGCTGAGACCTTGACGGCAACCCGCCTCACGGTCACCCATGGGATGATGATTAGTATGGTTGTGACCAAGGTGAACCAGAATTCTTGCTCTTTAACCAATCTTGATCCCACGTCTTTCYKGTAAGATTTGGTCTCRGGYWCATAAGWTTTTGTGAGYACAATAAAYRCCCARAGGAGRATCAAKGATAYCCAKCCTGCRAAYCGATGAGTTCTTTCAAACACATTATGGTGGAGGTGGCGGACGAGGGGGAACGCCGCCAGACAACACAGGCAGAGGAGGGAGAGGATGGCGTAAGCCACACCAATTATCTCATTAGAAGTGTTGTCTCTGTCTTTAAGGGTAAGAACTAAAGAATACGTAAGCCAWGMRACMGAAGAAASGCCACAACTACTGTGTATCCCACCTAAAGATTGAAGTAAAGAGGTGGTARCGGTTTTGAGGCATAARGGCACCCAAGRATGGCCGAGGAKRTTAACYGCGAGCCAGAACACGAYKCGTAAGAAKGCTTCGCTTCGACATAGTGTCARAGCCAGAAGGTTTCCGATAGAGAAAAGAGTGGCGTGGTTTCTTGCGTATGGAAAATGACCCGTGGCAGCAAGAGCTAACCCTGTAATGTTGAGAGCCAAGCAAACCATAAAGAGTCTCTTATAGACTGTAAACAAGCCTTGATCGAGCAATATCACTGACAATCTCGACCCTTTTGGTTTTGTTGGCTTAGAAAGGATCTTTTTGCTGGGAGCTTGTGGGAGTACTTCTGGAATTGAAACTGGAAGAGGCAGCTCGTACTTGTCGTCTAACTCGTGGCCTTCTTCTATGTTGATCAGAACGTCGTCCTCATCATCTTCATCATCGGTTTCTAAGTCACAGAAATGACTACTGGCTCGGCTATTCGACCTTGAGATGATAGCACCCGAAGTTGGCGCGATTTTGTTAGAAGACCCCCATGGAACCCAACTACGTCGACTAGCTCGAGGTGCATCAATGGCGAATGGATCCTTATGGGGTTGGATCTCAAAAGATACACCTCGACAACTTGAAAACCTCTGATCCATGGCTTCTTGATGCATCATATCTCTTTTCTTGGAAGTTCTTGAACAGAAGAATGGAATTAGAAAAATGCTTGCGGTCTATCTACAGTCTGCACACGTTTTCCAAATTTATAGATGGTAACCTGTGCATTAATGGCTTGGACAGTACAACACCAAATGATGATTCTTATTTCTTTTTGTGCACGTAACTGTCGAGAATTGGTCAGTGTGCTGAAAAACCGTTATTAATTATATCCATAACTCAAAAATATTCTGTTTTGAATAAACTACATTCTTAAAAAAGACTATACCGGAGTTCACATTGTTCAAACACAAGGAGAAATACAAATTCTTTTGTGGCCATGGATGTTCAAATACAGTGACTCCGGGCTATCTGCAAAACAGGTGGTCGTCCTGAGATTAGTCGTCTCGCATAGCGGGTTTATATCCAGGTTAATAAAAAAAACTAGATGATGATAGGTTAGCGGTTGATAAGAAATTAATTAAAATGCTATTTTACATGATAGTGACTACAAAAGCTACCTTTTACGATATGTCCAAATACGATAACTTTGGAAAAAGTAAGAAACCGTTTTGCCAAAACGTATATGAGGTAAGCGTTCATCGATAAGAGCTACTGCTCCAGTAGTCTTACGAGCTACGATTATTGACCAATAAAATGACATTACTGTATGCAACAATCTTACTCTGTAAATGATTACCGGTAACAATTGTCACCCTCGTTTACTGTGTAACTGTCATGTTAATCTCTGGTATATCTAAATGCTTACCCGATAATTAAACGTTTGGCAGATGATACCTAAGTGTAAGCGTCGTAACAAGTCTATATTATAAAAAGATTAATCGATACTTAAAATGGTATATAATCAAATATATAACAATATAATAGAGCTGACTTGGTATTCTATTGGTCGATTTGGAGGTTTCATTAATGTCAAACATCATATGTCGTCGACTCTACACGTATTAAAATTCTGTTGACTCATTCCTATATGTTTTTTCGATTTGTTTTGTCATTTTCTTAGAATAATGACGTTGATCAGAATAGAAAAATGTTTACGGGTTAGTTATTAACGTAATGTAATCGTGAGCGTTTGTGTTGTAGAATAATATTAGACCATTTTTACAAAATTTGGCAAAACTTTGGGCATAAAAATGTGAAGTTATTAATTTACCAAAATAAAAAGAAAAAGAAAAATGAGTGTTGTTATATGAGATTGACATTGAAGAGAGAGTATTATTCTTTGGGAAATTTCCTTCTCTTGTGATGTTGTAAATTGCCAAGAAAATATTGCATATAATGTTCGTAATCTAGAAAAATATTTGGAATTATATGGAATATCTGGAAGAGGAAGATAGAAGGCAAAGACATATTTGGAAGCTCATGGGGGAATGAGAGACAGAGTTTATATATATATATATATATATATATAGGGGCAGGTTCAAATGCGAACCGTCCAATTCTAAAAAACCGTGTAAACCAAATTCGACCAATAAGAAAATTCCATTTGTTTTCAATTAAATTTAAATAATAAGGGTATTTATGAC
>NC_037541.1:2417193-2418737 GCF_001531365.2 Cynara cardunculus var. scolymus
TTTTTAATTTCCTAAAATAAAATAATATAATCTAGGCCATTGATCAAGAAAATGGACGGATGAGATTGGTTTACACGGTTTACACAAATGGGTCAAGTTTTCATTTGAACGCTCCTATATATATATATATATATATATATATATACTAGTTGTGTACCCGCGCAATGCGTCGGGAGCCATGAATTTTAACGATTTTGAAGTTCCACTGGTTTTATAAGATAAGATTTAACGATGATATAGGTTACAATTGGTCTTTACATATTAATACAATTTGAATAAATAAGAGTTATGGTTTCAATTACAGAATATCGATGAAAAAAATTGTATGACAATTTAAAATCCAATATATTTAAAAATCCAACATATTTAAACGACTCCACAAATGTGTTCGATTTACACCAAGAGCAAAGAATCAAGAAACTTGAGTTTTAAGATAAACACTCAAAATCAATAAAGAAAAATACAAATTTGACAGATCATAGGTCATGAAAAGACAAAAAAAGATGAGTTTTAAAATGAAATTTCAACTGCTTACTCTATTTCTTGTCCAGAAACTCAGATTAAGTTTGAATTAATGCATGTATATATATTTCAAAAAACCCCAAGAACATATTAATTCAGAACATATTATACAATGCAATTTGGACAACCGAACTCTAAAATATATAGTATATATATAAATAAATAACTATAAAAGTATAAATCGTAAATATTAAAAATATTTTTGCACAGTATATATAATATATAATAATTTAATTAAGTCAAAAACTATTCAATACTGGACTCATTTCGAAGGTATTAACGAGACAATTATAATGGTGTAACTTGTTAAAATAAAAATGTATTTTTAAACATGTTTTAATTGATATACGATTATGTATGTTAATTTGATAAATGTTTAAAATGAAATATTTAAAAGTAAAGGACGTAAAAGTGAATGTGAGGAGAGGAGGGGGTGAAAAAGTGATAGGGTGAGTTAGGGGTGTGCAGAACCCAAATGATCCGAAATCCAAACCTGAACTCAAACTGAAAATAAAGTATTTGTGCAAAACCCAAAAATTCAAAACCCTACTTTTGGGGGGATATTTGGATTCGGGTTGGGTTGGGTTTGAATTTTAACCACCCGACCTGTCTGAAAACCCAAAATATTTATACATATATATCTCAAATCTTACATAAATATATTTATTTATCTAATTATTTTTTGAAATCTTAAATCGTAGTCAATCAATTGAATTCATCCTCAAAATAGACTGAATATATATTGCATTATGACTATACCTGAACCCGACCAACCCGAATCCGGAGCAACCCGAATCCGGGCTTGGTTTCCATATCCGAAATTCGATCGGATTTCTAGTTTGCCCACCCGAACCCGCCCGCCATTCCCGATGCACACCCCTAGGGTGAGTGTATGTGAGGAGAGGAGGAGGTAAAAAAGTGAAAAAGTGATATAAGGGTAGTATAAAGAGTATCTTGGTTATTTAGTTTTTAAAATTTTAAAACTTTTGCTAAATTTGCTTAATAAGATAGTATAGATATAT
>NC_037541.1:2419138-2438346 GCF_001531365.2 Cynara cardunculus var. scolymus
TTTTTAATTTTTTTTAGTTTGAAAAATCACTGACATAATATATTTTAAGTTTAATTAAAATAAATTTTATTAAAAATCTTTTTTAAATGTAAGCACGTTTTTATTATATTTGTTTAATTTTATAAATCTAAATAATTTTTAGTTCAAAAAATGTTTAGGGATTTAATCGTTCAAAATATGAATGTTTATTGGGTTTTTTTTCAGACTTTTTTTTCCATTATTTTACCACATTAACCAGTTGTATAGGTCATAAAAATGTATCTAATAGGTTTTAGAAAGTTCAAGAAATTATTTAACATGTTTTGAAATATCCAAGGATTTATTTGTTCAAAATAATTGTCTAAGGACTAATTAATCCAAACACTAAAGTCCATTGGGTTTTTTTAGATTTTATTTTTTATTTTTATCAATTCATAATCTAAAATTTAACCATTGACTATTGATTAAAAAAAACAAAGAACTCGGATGAGTTTGTAATTAAAGTTAGCACCAATTAATTAATTGGTTAGCAAAATGATTATGCATTTATCTCTCTCTCTCTCTCTCTCTATATATATATATATAGGAGCGATCAATTGCAAACACCCTCATTTGTGAAAACCAACCGATCTCATCTATCAAATTTCTTGATTAATGGTCAAGATTAAATATGTTTATATTAAAAATAAAAAATAAAATAAAAATAAAAGTTTGATTTTTAATTAAAAATAAGCAAAATTGTCAAAATTTTAATTTTTATGATTCTGTAAACGAGGTTACAAGATCGTGGATATCCTAACATTAATGAAACAAAATCATTGTTATAAAATCTCTATATATCATTACAAAGATTTTAACAAAAAAATGTTAGAATAATCTGACAAATTATATGTTTGATAAATATTATCTTCATTTTATGACTATTATAAAATAAAATAAATTGAAACTAGGTATATCGTAATAAATTATGATAAATAAAAACATCTTTTAATCAACAAAAAATAATGAAACCTTTTGAATACTAAATGAAATATTTTGTTTCATTAAATTAAATAAAAGAAACTGTTTCACCGTTTATGTTATGAACTCATGTGACTCCTTGTCACCTACAATGAAAGATGAACCATTTGACATGTAGTAGTGAACAATATATAAAACTATTTCATTAACGATTATTAAAGATGATTGGACTCTTAATAATTTCTAATCAAACTAATTTTAAAATAAGGGATATTCTAATAAACGATGAAACATATAAAGAATGAAACATTTTTGAAAACTGAATGAAACATTTTGAAAACTGAATACTTTAATTTCGTAAGTGAAATTTTTTCATGCATAAAACGTTTCGAAATATTAATAAATTAAATTCATCATTGAAATTGTGTTCATGGTCACTATTGACCATGTCATTTATTTCATTACTCAAACTACATATATTTTTTCAATGAAACGAAATCAAAAATTATATTGTAGTGCTTTTACAGTTCATATTTTAATAAAATTATAAAAACTATTAATGGTAAAAAAACTATATTAAGAAAAATTGATTTACCACTTTCTATATTTAATGTTTTTATTATTACGTTTCCATAATTAAGAGTAATTATTATCTTCCAATATTAACCAGTATACAATCAAATGATCATTATACCCTTACTTATTAAAATTAAAGAAAAAAAATGAAATTTTCCTATTGGTCGAAATTGGTTTGCATAGTTTTCATGAATTGGGCGGTTTGTAACGTAACCTCTCTCTCTCTCTCTCTCTCTCTCTCTCTATATATATATATATATATATATATAATTTAAACTCAAATTGGATCCAAGGGGCAAGAATGGTCTAAATGTTGTAAGATGTGATGTCATGGTGAGATTAAGCCTTAAATCTTACACGTTACGATGAGGACATAATGTTTTAGAGGTGTAACATAAGACGAAAAATTCGTATGTTACACACACATATACATATATAAAGGGCAAATCAATTAGAAACCCTCAATATGTTAGAAACTCAATGAACCAATATTGTCCATACATCTTTAATTTCCATAATTATCTTATCAATTATATTAATTACCTTAATTAATTATCACCCATTTCCTAAAAATCTCACTTCTTCTCATTTCAAATCACTTGACTGATGTAATGTTTCGTTGGTGAAATGATGTTATACTAAAAAAAAGATCAATCACGGATGTTTCATTGGTAAAACAACATTGTATTATCAAAACAAATCAATATGTGTTGTTTCATTGTTGAAACAAAACTACTGTAGTTTGAAAAGCAAAGGAAAGGTGAGTTTTTTTAAAACGCTGAGAAGATAATAGATATAGCGTATAAGATGATTATGAAGGCTACAAATGTGTGGTTGATGTATATTGGTTCATAGAGTTTCTAACATATGTGAGGTTTTCCATGCTGAGATTATATATATAATTATAGATATACATATATATTTTCCTACTTATTATTCAATGATATAATTATATGAAAAAATTACATTAATTTTAGAAGGAAAAAATCATATATATTAGTATTGTATAAAAAACATGTGATCAAATATCTAAAATAAACCTTAAAAGAGTTTTACAACTTCGTTTTAAGTGTGAGTTTGTAATGTGTGTAAATACTTGAAACTATGAGTAATGTGATTAGGTAAATATATAAAAGTGTACAATCTAAAGTTAAACTACATAACCTATGAGTTAAGAAAATAAATTTAATTCATTAATTCGATCCACCGGGTGGGCCTGGAAGTAGGGTCGTCCTTTAGCATGTTAAATGTGAGATTTTAAACAGGGCCTCCAAAATTTGGGGGACCAATTTTACATATGTTTAGGACATTTTCATTAATCTATGTAAAACTATAGCCCAAATTGTTTAGGTTTTATATAAATTATTAATGACTTAGGTTTAGGTTAGGTTGAGATTGTTGATTGTTTAGGATCCACGTCCTTTATTGCTTATATTTTATATATATGCTAATATCTGTTATGTAATCTCATCAAAAATTCTGGATGCAACAGAGTCTCCAAAAAGACTGGAACGTCCCTGCCTAGAAGCAATGGAATCTCACCCGCCTCTCCAACTGTTTCATTAGAATCTCTTCCTGGTTAATGGTTCCCGGGAACAGGGGAAGCTGTTAGTTACCAAACCTTCGCCTATGTCGTACTAGCATGCAATGTCTTCAAAACTTCGTTGTAGTAGTTGTCAGTCTTGCTAGCGTTTTTTTCATGCCTTGTAAAAACACACGCCGTGTTACTTTTCAAAGCACCGTGGTGTGAGTTACATCCTACAAAATGTTATAGATCGTATCATAAAGGCAAAGACGCATCTTACGCCATGATATGCCTTTTAAAATCGTGATTTTAGGTCATTAGACAAGAATTACAAGGGGAATCCAAACTAGGCAAGAAAATCTACCACCCCAAAATTCTCGATCCCTCCATCAATTGGATGAATACATATCCTCAGAGAGATAAGATAAACTTGAATTAAATAAAGTTTATTAAACACAATAATAATGTGTCTTCATTTGATTGGTGGAACAGACAGAAAGCAATATATTTATCCTTTAGAAAATAAAATTTGTTCGTAGCATGTTTATTGTTGCTATATGATTGAAATTAGGTGAAAAGGGGACCCTCTAGGGGTTCGAGAGATTTTTTGGGCGATGTAAGGAGCGGGAAAAGTCACCCAAGCTTCTAGATGGTTGGATGGAAAAATGCAGCTCAAGCAGGGATGGATCTAGCTCGAGTGACATAGTCGGGCAGTTAGTGCTGCATGGAGGGTGCCACGTGCCTGGGAAAGGCCTCTTGGGGTGTGCCTTAGAAAGTCGGACGACCTAAGCCGTCCTATCAATTGTGCCGCATGTCTAAGGCTCTGGACCAGTTTCTTCCTTCTTTCTTCCTCCTTCTCTCTTTATTTCTTCTGCTTTTTGATTGATTTTTGGATCATTTTTGGAGGGATCTAACCTAACGGTATTAAGAGATTTTGTTGGGGTCTTTCATGTCTTTGAAGAGGTAACATTTTTGGGTATTTTGAGATCTAATTAAGGTTTTGTTGTATTGTGGTTGTTTTTGGTGCATTTCTAGGCTTGGTTGTGACCTAGATAAAGTTTCTAGAGATGGTAAAAACCACAGATGCTCTGGAAAACCTTTTCATGGATCCCAAGTCTTCATCATTTGAAAACTAGAGGTGGGTTTGAAAACTAGGTTTAACCTAACCTAGGAATGTGAGTTCTGAGTTGCTTTGTGAAAACTTTGTACATACCAAAAATATATTTTCAGAGTTTTCAAGTGTTTTCCTTAATATTTATCAAATGTATTATTTTGTGGAATTTCATTTGATACATTTGATTTTTTTAAAATCTTAAGAAATGCTTACATTTGAGGTTTTTTGGACGTTTGGATAAATAAACCATAAAAATGTGTGGTTTTGATGATTCATTGTATTTATGGGGCTTATTTTGATTTATAAAATCATTTGAAAAACATAGATTATTGGATTATGAGCCATTTTAGATAGATAAATTGTATGATTATCAATTTGTGATGTTTTATATCTAGCAATGACAGGTTTATGAACTAATTATATTTTTGAAGTATGTGTTTGCATATGTTGGTTAAATGCATTTTATTGTTAATTTTGACTTTTGTTGAGTACCATAAGTGTGAAGTCTATTGTTCAATTTTGGCTCAATGGAGTTTTGGGGACACTTTCCCGGTTTAAATTGCTCAATGTTGAGCTTTAGACGTGATTTGCATTCATTTCATATTATTTGAGAATTACATGTTTTGGGTGCATTAGTCATTCAATTGGAGTCATGTAGTTTACACTCTAATGTATTCGATTCATAGAAATATGAGTCAGTCGTGTTTGATTAGTGAGGATTTTTAGATGTTCTCATTTGGTGACGAATGTTTGAGTAAACATTGTCATCGCCTCGGTATTACGAAGATGAACTCTTATGAGTCAGGCTCTGGGACCCTGGTATTACTAATGTTGATCTTTTGTTGAGTCGACTCTAGGACCCTGGCTAGTACAGTGATGAAGTTGTGTGGAGTCGGGCACTGGGACCCTTCTTTTGAGGCTTTGGCCTAGTTGGGATGACATTAAATCATTTGCGGGTATGGTAAGGATGAACTCATGTGGATTCGGTCCCCAAGACCATTAACTTTGAAGGTGCAACTCTATTGTGTGAAAGCAATCACTAAAATCAAGGGTGTAGCAAAGATGAATGCATGTAGGGTCGGGCTCCAGGACCTTGGCTATTACGGTGGAAACTCGTAAGAAGTCCGACACCGAGATCTGGATCTTGTAGTGATACTAAATAACGTTGATAAATGACTTACTTTAAGCCCTCATTTTACTCATCCGGATTTCCTTTTCATATAGGTGTTTACCCATATTTTCCGGTGCTTTCTGATATAGATTCTCATCATGGTTTTAATATTTTAGATAATATAGATTTATCTATGTTGTTAGTATTGAAATATAAAGCTTTATTTATATGTTGAGTGAGTATTGGTAGGTTTTGGTTTCATTTTAAAATCAGTGTCTTGGTTACCGAGTTTTCATCACGAAAATAGTGGTTTGGAAAAGTGTTGCTTTTATACTAAATAGTTTCATTTAGAATAAGCATTCTTTCACTTTTATCGTTTCATATATTTGAGATGAAGACTGCTTAAACTGACTAAGTTTTAAGCCTAACACTTTTTATTGTCTGCATGTGCATTAAGTCCTTGTTTGAGAATGATACTGGCAACACTATAAAGAGTTGAGTGCTGGTCAGAGGCACATGAAAGACTTAGCTAAATTGGGACCATCTGACTTCGGAGATGGCAACTGTTGTTATTTAGTTGTCGTAACATCCATTCCTAACTTATTTTTGTTAGATTTGGTTTGAAGTTGTGGACCTCTAGATAGACTCCTTGCAGTTTCATTTTCGTTAGAGATCATGTCTTTTGCCCCAACTCTTTTAACCTTATTTCATTAACGCATGGGCATTTTTGTCATTTTAGCCAACAATATAATTAAAAACTCATTTTAAAATACTGAATGAAATACTGATGAATTCAAGAACTCATAAACTCGAGAAACTGAAAGAAGAACTCAAAATCAACTTCAATCCAAAAACTGAAAATCAACTCAAGAAACCCGAAGAAATACAAGTAAACCAAACTTGAGAACTCAAACCCATTACTGTGTCTTCTGAAGAACAAACCTTAACCACGAGATCTCGTACACATACACAAGTTCTCGTTTCCAAATCAAACAAACCCCATTGGTGAACAAACCCATCATTGCGCAAATTCAGTTCAGACACCTTTTCTTCTTGTGGGAGAGGAGAGGGGAGGAGGTCTCGTTGAGGAGTTGCAGGTCTAGAGGGACCGGAAGGATTGCGCGAAAAGCTGTGGAGGGAGTGGTTGTTTGCCGGATCTGTCATTGTATATAGTCCTGGATGAAGCCTATCAATTCCCATCTTCAACCTCATACTTCGTATTCACTTTACGTTGCATTGCATCAAACGGATCCATGTGTTCGGTTTAAATCCAATAAGATCAGAATCGAATTCTAAGTTGGTGTTAATTTGCTTGGGATCTGAACCTAAATTTCCTTCCTAACATTTTGCCATTTTGGTTCGAGTTTTATCGAATTCTTTGTTTTCAAAAGGGGAAAACCCATATATAAAAAGAACCATTGGTAGAATTGAATTCTTCTTAACAAGAGATATTGCTACTAAATACTCGAACATATATAATCTAAAGATGAACGAAAACCATCGCTAACAATTGATGGAGAGCATAAAACAATATTGCCGAAGGTTTTCATCCAATTATTTTATATAATTTTATTTTTTTTAATTGCTTAAATCACTACTAGAAAACAAAGTATCCGCGGCGGAAAAGAAAAAATTCCGTCGCTGAAAGATTTCGTTGATCTGTCGCTGAAAGTTTCGCTCGCTAATCCGTCGCTGAAAGTTTTTGTCGCTGAATTCTATTGCTCATCCGTCGCTGATAACATTATCTACGAGCTTTTGACCGACGGACGATCAGCCTCTATTCTGAAATTAACTTTAGAAAAACCCGCCAAAATTAACACCATCCTCTATTCTGAAATTTATTATTTTCATCCTCTAAATTAAGCATGTGTTTATCCATCATTTGATCGAACGTTTCAAGCATGATCATTTCATCCTACACAATACAATGACGGAAAAATTCCGGGAATATGTCGCTAAAAGTGGGATCAGTTAGTAAAAGTATATTGGAAAGTGTATCGTGGGAAAATGCATCACCAACGGATATCACTGATGGATCATCAATGGTTTGAGATCACTGACGGATCACAACACCGATGGAATGCGGTATCGATGGATTTCACGGGTAGATTACCGATGACTTACTGACAATCAAATTTAAATTTACTGACTGAAATTCGTCAGTGATCCGTCGGTAGTTATTTTTGAAAAAGCATTTTTGTTATTAACCTGGATATCCAACCCGTTATGCGAGCCGACTAATCCCAGGACGGCCACTTGCTTTGCAGATAGCACGAAGTCACCGCATTTGAACCTCCGTGGCCACAAGAGGATTTTTATTCCTCCTTGGTTTTGAACCTGAGACCTCCTGGTAGTTTTGACCTTTGGAGCCAAGCTCAAACCAATCTGGCACCACCCTTGTAGTTAAGCATTTGAAATACATATATGATGTAAAAATAAACCGGCCAAAATACGATATAAATTACAGAATCAGTTTTAACAAATAATTAAGGGGCCGTTTACCTAAACACTTACTCGGTAAGCGTTTAACAATAGAATTCAACTCTATCGATTACTTACCGGATAAGATTTTAGTCTACAAAAACGACATCGTATGTAACAATTTACCCGGTAAGCACTAACTGTGGTAAGAGTTGTCGTCATCACTTACCGGGTAAGATTTTCGATCCTTGTCTTCGTTCTTACCAGGTAAGATTATTTGTTCTTGTAATATTTATCCGGTAAAGAAATGTGACTTGATAAGCACTTACTCGAGTAAGCATTTGGTGAACGGCCCCTAAGTCTGCCAAAATATCACACAAATACAAGATTTATTTTTATAAATAAATCTGCCTAATCCTATATAACTACTACGAGAGAGGAGGGTTTACACCCTGAAACCGTCTCATAAAAGCAAAAAACTACTCGATTAATGCCTGAAACTGATTTTTTTAATTATTTGAACAATTTTCGACAGATTAGCGACGAAATCTATCAATAGATTTTTGACGGAAAATATGACGAAATCCATTTAAAATCCATCGATAATTTAAGAATTTTTTTAATATTCTGTCGAAAATCCATCGAAAATTTTGATGACATTTTCCGTCGAAAATGTCCGTCGAAGATACCTAGTTTTCTAATAATGAAACAAGTGTCCTATAAAGAGATGTGTTTAGATGACATTTTGTTGCAAAAATGTCTTAAAAAGTTCGGTAAACAACTAAAAACGTCATATAAACTTATTACAGTATTCTTAGATAGAACACACAAACGTTCGGTTCTATAAACTTAAGTCCTATAATATGGTCTAATATGACACTTAAATAATTTTGATATCCTATAAACCCGATTTTATTATAACGTACGTAATGAATACGGTATTATACGCTCTTGGGTTATTCAAAGTCAATTTTCAAATTATTCTCATGTCAACATTACATTATTCCATTTAGAAATTTCCCTTTTTTGTCTAGAAAATAAATAGAACATATATATTATACAAGTTGTTCAGTCAAATATTCAAGAACTCGGTCAAAATTCATAATTGCATACAAAAATCTGAAATAATTTAAACCAAGTGGATCTTAAATACGTCAACGTATTTAAATATAGTTTAACTGAAGTGAATCGATCACGACGTCCAAACAACAATTAACATCAATGCCGGTATTTAATTTAGGGGTTGTTTGTTTACCTCTTAATAGTTTCATTAAAAGATAATCTCTTAATCGTTAAAAGGTAAATCTTGTTTTGCAAAAAAAAGTTTATCTCTTAATGGTTCTAAAGCTCTCTGAATGATTTTGTATCTTGAGCCTCTCTTAACCATTAAGAGTCCTAATTTCATTGTACACAATTACCAAACAATTATATTTCATTTTGCATTATATCATGAGAGCCTCTTAATTATTCTGACCACTTAATGATTCTGCATAAAACCATTCAACAACTGTCAAACAGCCCCTTAATCGAGAAAAAGCTTATATATTATGTAGTATGCATGCAATAATAGAGGAAATGGAATTGAAACGTGTTTATTATCATTTTTAGAATGGAATATTAAACCATTTTTCGGGTGAATTTTGTTGGGATATCATAAAAAATGTTGAATTTATCAGAGTGAATTCCATTTATGTCTACTGGACTATAACCTCTCACAAAATGTTCAAGAAATCGCAAGCCATGTCGTAAGTCACCTTTTGTCTTGCGATTTCTGAATTTTCGGTCACTTGTAGATTTCTCAAATTGCAAAATCATTTGACGTAGCTTGCGAAATCTTCTAACTTGGACTCACAAAAGTCTGAAAAATCAAAACCCGCTAGAGATCGCAAAATGAAAGTGGGTATGTAACATGACCTTGCGGAAAAATTGGCCGTTTTGTGAATATTTTGATACCGGTGGCTTTAAAATCAATTTGATTTGGAGGTTTAGACATTTTTCCCTACCGTTTTACGTTGTTTTTTTTTTTCATTTTCTAATAGAAATGGAATGCAAAGTGTTGGTGATTTGTATGACTAATATCATTTAAGTGTGAAGAGATTAATTTGTTGACCAATGTAATTATGATAAATATCGAACAAGTAAGAAAGGTGCGAAGTGCACACTTGTTTGAATTTATTTTGATTTAGGGGTGAAGCCCTTAAATAACGGGGGTCCGGGGGCAGCTCCCCGGTGGCGGGGTCCAAGGGGCAGAGCCCCTGGCTTTGACTCTGTGAAATTTTAAACCCGGTTTTGACTCTGTTTTTGAAAACATGGTTTTAACTGTTGTATGGCCGTTTTCGACCGTTTTGAGGGAAAAGCTACGTTTTTGGTCTTTTTGATTTTTGGTACACAGATTCAAAACAAGAAAAACTCTCTGTTCGGAAAAACCACTGATTTTTATCCGATTAATTTTCAATTATACCATTGAAATACTTCAATCTGAAAGTGATACACGACTTTAAGTGAAATCCACGCAATTGAAAACCAGGATTTCTAACACAAAGAATAGAATGCAGCCCACGTTTTAAACTCATTATATGTAAAATATCTATAAATAGTTACAATAAATATGTATTTGACATTTTGAAGGTGCTTCTTGGAGTAAATTATGTTTTTGGTACATGTGCTTTGTTTAAAGTTCTCATTTTCGTCCCTGGTCTTTTTTTTTATTACAATGGTAGTATGTAGTCTTGTGGTTTGTTTATTTTTTGGTCCCGAGGCCTAACAACCGTTAATGAAGGTCCGTTAAATAAAAGTCATTTCGGTCCTTTTATCATATTAATTTTTTCTAATTCCAAAATCTAACTTTTGATAATTAGGAAAAACGGTTATAAAATTTACTTGTAAAATAATATCTCATATTTTCCACTGTTTTATCTTATATTTATAGTTAGGCATGTAGGGGTAGGTTTATGTGAAACCAACATGTTTTTTTTGTAAAACTCGTGAAACCATTTTTTTACACTTGAACTTCACAGCAAAATGCTGTGAAGGTAAAAAAAAAAAAAAAGCCAAGCCTTCACAACAAAAACACTGTGAATATTCACAGCGTTTTGCTGTAAAATTTTAAGTGTAAAAAAATGGTCTCGCGGGTCTCACAAAAACAGACTGGTCTCATGTGATCCCAAGTCTAGGCCTGTATTCTTTAACAATATAATATTTGCACTTCAATTCTAAGATGAACAGTAGTTTTCATATTGATTTTATTGTTATATGTACATAGGAACTATGAATACATATTCCAATTTCACTATAACAATATTAGGGTTTTAGGACGTAATTTAATACTTGAGACTTTTAAAAGTTTATAAGACCAACAATTTTAAGTCTTATAATAACATTAAAACAAATTGTTAACAAGACTTACCAATGAAGTTGGACTAAAAATATATATTTTATCAACCTTTTTATTTGCCATTTTTGGAAGGTTTCTTGTTATTTTTTTTTTTGAAGTATAGATAATATTTATATACGGTAAATAGAACAAATAAACTCACACACCATCTTCACATTTGATGAGGTTTGAACCTCTGACTTCTTAAGAAGCCAAAGACTTTTTATAATTAAGTGTCATTTAAAAGGTTAATTAATAAGACTATTCATTTATTGCGATCTATTATATTACCTAAAAATTCGTCGATAAAACTTGTTAAGCCACCCAAGTTTATCTTATTATATCATGGTAAAAATAGACCTTAGACGTGTATTATAGTGCTTATATTGAAAAACCTACTTAATTTATAAAACTACATTTTGATGTTTGCAACAAAAAAGTTACAATTATATATACAAGTAGATTCATTTAGAAAAAGTAAATAATTTGAAAACCACGAAAATCAACAATTCATAAATATCATAAAAAATGCATGATATATATATATATATATATATATATATATATATATATATATATATATTCATCATAGATGGTTGATTCTTACGGTTTTCAAAATATATATGGTTTTTAATTGAGCATACTATGACGGAGAGGTATGGCCTAGACCCTGGCGCTCGTTCCTCACATAATCCACAAACCCATGGGATCGAGCAAAGTGTTAAGAGGTAAAAAAAGGTTGCTTTTTCCACTTCGCCACGACTCAAGATTCTGGCTTTGCATGACGCATGAGATATCCGGTTGCAACACCAGGAGATTGTATGTTTGCTAGTCCGTCAATGAAGACATGTTTCTTCTACTATAGTTAAATTAAATAGTAGTTCGTTTGTTTTAATATTATGTTGTTAATATTATGACCAAATGGAAGCAGAGCGAACAACATGGGAGGTTGAGTTTAAGGCAGAAAGGGCAGCAGTGCAGCACATGCAGCTGAACTAGAGGCCGAGCAGGAAGATCTGTTGAGACGACCTTTCTAGTGACGAGATTGCATACGTTCATGGACCCAATCTCAATATTCGCACCCCTAATTAGTATAGTGACTATCTTGTCAATATTTTTATCACATAATCTAAACGAACTTTTATAAAATTGATTTTGACCATTTAATGCATTATATACAATAAATGTCCATCTATACATGCGAATAGGGAAAACTTTTGAATTTCTATCTTAAATGAAAATATTACGGGCAAAATATCCATTAGTAACGTGTGTCGTCAATAATTCATCAATTGAATTTTGTCAGTGATCTAATACGAAAGTAGGAATTGGCAGGTAAATAATCTATCTGAAATCCATGGTACCTTAATCTCTTCAAAATCTGTCTGTTAAACAACGTTGTTGCAAATCTTTCAATTGTTTGTGGATTGTCAGAGAGACGTACGTAAAGTGGTCCTTCAGTAGACCATCGGTGATGTGTAGTTGTTATGACCAAGATTTCACTAACAAAAACTTTTGACGGAATACTGACGGCTATCACCAGAATGATGGATTTGAGACAAATATATCGGCTTGAAACCTTATTTTTTTGTAGTTTATAGATATAACTTTTTTTAAGAAGAAATACTATTTATTTAAATAAATTTAGCAAGTTGGGGTTTCTAAGTTTCATTATGATCACAGATAGGAGTCTAAAAAATCGAAACTGAATGAACTGAAAAATGCAGATTAATCGAATATAGGAAATAGTTTCTTCAACTATTTTCTATGGTTTCGGTTAATTTATAAACTCTTCAATTAATTCATGTGATTCTCATTTTATAACCAACCTGTAACCCTTTTTGTTTTTTCATAGTTTATCCAGAAAAACTGTTTCCGACCTACTTGTATACCAAATTTCCGGGGAAAAAAACAAACAAATCTTGTTAAAACAAAAATCCTTATTTAGTTTACTCGATAACTTAACCAAATATGCCAAATTGTATGAAAAAGTAATATAGTACTTTAACTTGATTTTTATTTTAGGTAACGTACTTTCAAAACTTCCATTTTGGTATCTAAAATGTAAAGGTTTAAACATTTAAGTACGCGAATAACCGGTTGAAGGATAATTTTAGATTAAAAAAATCCATGTGATGTTCCAATCTTTTTGGAGACCCTGCTACATTCAAAACTTTTGATTACATTGCATAAATGATATAACAGAAAATATATGTTAAGAACAAAAATGAGTTAAACCTAAAACGATTAACAATCTGAAACTAAACCTAATAACGATTTGAACCTAAAACCAAACAATTAATGGTTTGAATTTAAATAATTCCGGCTATAGTTTTATACAGATCCATAAAAAGACTCTAAACACATGTAAATTTGGGCCCCAAAATTTCATGGAGGCCCTATTCAAAATCTCGCATTTAACATGCTAAAGGACGGCCTTGTCCATGTTACTAACCACGTCAGCAAATAATACTGAGTTGGATACCACATCGGCATGATAGCCGGTTATTGCTTCAACCGGTTACTCGGGTACTTAAATGTTTAAAACTTACATCTTAGGTACCAAAATGAAATTTCTTAAAATACGTTATCTAAAATAGGAATCAAGTTAAAGTACACTACTTTTTCATTCAATTTGCTCATTAAAATATTTGTGAGTGGTACCTGATGCATAATATTGGGCATACATTATATTATGCCGTGTAACAAAAACTATACTAATGTATTTAATGCTATAAAAGTCTTAGAAATTAATAGAATTATTTATGCAGATTTCGTTTGCAAAATGATTTATGCAATTTTATCTTATCTAATGAATATATTGGATATTCAGGTTAAATGATTTTAATACCGTCCTCTTTATTGTCCCAAGATCGAATGAACATAAACCGGGACCCAAACTTCTGTATTTAGGAACCGTTTACCTAAATGTTTACCCGATAAACATTCAACGTTAGGAGTCAACACTGTAATTTACTTTACCAGGTAAAATTGTAGTATATCAAAATGATACCGTGTACAACAATTTACCCGGTAAACACTTATTCGGGTAAGAGTCTTCACCCTCACTTAACGAGTAAGACTCTCCATCTTTATCATTGCTCTTACCAAATAAGATTTTTGATCCTTGATCGTTTATCGGATAAACGTTTAGTAAACGGCCCCTTACTCAATTAGTTGATCATTGTCCAAGAAAATAATCTTAATCATATAATGTAAAATTGCTTTGCAAGGATAATAATATTATATATGATTGAAACAGGAAATAACTTTTGCATAATTAATTGGAATTATTGGTATGACAAAATGTCAAACAACCATTTTTCTTTTAGATAACTTGGCTCGTGACCATGTTTAAATAATACAAACGTCTTTATAACATATAAACAACGATATCATCCATTGGAATGGGTCATGAAATACATTTACGACGGTCGAACTTTGAGCATCAGATCATGTACGGAATACCAGTCGAATACCATTTGACCACATAGGTTCAGAGCGAGGATTTTCAAGAATCTCCACGACGTGATACAATTAAACACCATGGCGGCTTCTCAAATTCCTATTTTAAGGGTATCGTAAACGGATGGTAAAATCTTACAACTAAGGGTAAAGTTGGTATATTTTAATATGTTATAATTAACCACGAATCGAATCATTTGACTATATGGAGAAAAGCAAGATAAGGTGCACATGTCACCATTCTGGAATTGTTTCATATATGAGAGAACACATGACTTTGAGGTGAGTCGAGTTTTTTTTTCAAGTTTTTTACATACTTGTTATAATGATTAAATTTAAATCGTCGTGTATATCTAGTTTAGGTTGTCATTTGTTGATTAAATATTAAAATTGTTTAAGTTTAATTTCCTCATATATCTAGTTTGGGTTCCAATTCATTTGGCACTCGTTAGGATTGTTTAAGTTTAATTTCACGTGTGTGTGTATATATATATATATGTATATAGTTTGGATTACCATTTTGATTAGAATATTTTTAGAACCCAACAATACCGCATTTGTGTTTTTAACTGCATATTGCTCTTTTATTTTTAATGCATGATATTTAGGTTTACGTTTGTTTGTTTGTGTCGTGTACATTTTAATAGTCTTATTATTATTATTTAGATGAAACTAAATTAGAAAACAATATATATATATATATATATATATATATATTTTTTTTTTTTAACTGTTTAATTACCTGCGGGTTAGTGTGGAAAAATTCGCCATTGAGGATAATTTGTTTTTAAAAAAAATTAATAAAAAAGAACATATCTTTCAGTAAATTAATTTAATTACCGGCAGCCCATGAGAACTGTCAACAATCAACTTTTTCGGCGGATTTCCAGCAACGCTGTCTAGTAGTGGGACCTATGTGTTTAGTAATGATACAAGTTGACGTATACACACACATACATATATATACATATACATATACATATATATACATATATATATATATATATATACAAATATGTATACTAGTTATACTCTACCAAAATATTAGGTTTACAAGACATGTTTCAATAAAATAAACTATTTTATAGGACTTAAGTTTATAGGATTACATAAAATATCATATCTTAAAGTGTTACAGTAAGTTTATATGACGCTTTTGAATGTTTTAAACCAGTTTTAATTATGGGTTGTTTTTAGAATAAAACATTGTATTAGTTATTTTATACGACACTATTTGAAATGAGTCTTATAAGAACAAGTGTCCTAAAAAATTTGTATATTTATTACATTTTTTAAAGATGTCATATAAAATAGCTAATGCAACGTTTCTTTTTAAATGTAACAAAAAACTTGTTAAAATTCCTAAGAACGCCCTATAAACTTATTACAATTACTTTTAGGCATTTTATTGTTCTGTCTTATAAACGTAAGTGCCATAAAACAATTTATTATCCCACACCATCGTTGGAATCAAGATTTTTTTTACAATTTTCACTGAGGAGCTTTCTCGCGAGCTCTTTCTTCTAGAACATCTCGAAACCTTTTGAAGGCTAGATAGCGTCCTTAGGAAAGGAGGGCCTTAGAACACTACTAGAAAACAAGGTATTAGCAACGAAAATCAGCGAGGAATCAACGAGGGATTGTCTAAAAACATATTTCCTTGCTAATCCCTCGCTGATATGCGAGGGATCAGCGAGGGAATGAGTTTTTGGCCAATCCAGACAATCTGCCTCGGTAGCCGAACATGCCAGACAAGCTGTTGCATTAGCCGAATAAGCCGCCTTATCGGAGCATTTTGTTGTGTTTATGTGGCAGTTAGGATACGTTTTCTCCCCTCCCACCTCCCGATAGTTAGATTGTATGAATTTGAAGATTAAATTGTATAAATTGGATATGTAAATTGTATGAATTGGATATTTTAAATCGTATGAATTGGTTAGTTTTAATTTGTTCACAATTTTGGTTTGTTATATTATGACCGTGTTTTGTATAACTAATACAGGAATTATGTAATTTCAAAAAAAAATTAGATTAATACAAATTAGCGAGGGAAATTCCGTCGCTGAAAGTCCCCGAAAGTTCCCTCGTTGATCCGTCGCTAAAAGTTCCCTCGCAGATCTGTCGCTGAAAATTCCCTCGTTGATCCATCGCTAAAAGTTCCGTCGCTGATACATTGCTGAATCTATTCCCTCGCTGATCCATAGCTGAAAGTATTCCTCGCAAATGCATCGTTGATTTCCGTCACTAATCCGCCGTTGATAGCATTACCTACGAGTATTTGACCTACGGAGTATCAGCGACGGATTACCCTTTTAGCGACGGATTTGCGAGGGAAATGTCCCTCTCTGATACTCTGCATTTTTGTTGTGGAATTTATAAAGAGGGTGTTAGAATTCAAACTAGAGATCGAATATCTTCTACGGAGTTAGAATTCAAACTAGTCAAATCTGATGATATGCTTTGACGATCTTACCTACCAAATAAAAGGCTTGCTAGGTGATCGAAATCGCTCAGGAAGCTATTATTAGTTGGTTTTTATAAGTCGGAAAGTTGGGCTTCCAGCTATCTTTAAACTATAAATGTGTTAACCAAATCAGCAACGTTTGAACCAGGTAAATTACCCGACAACAAGCCTTACCACAACGTGACTAGGTTCTGTAAAGCAGCTGTAAGGGTGACTTATATCTGCTAACTTTTTCCTATTTCAACCCTGGTTTAGTGGCTTAATGGCTAGTTTCTCTTAACAAGATGTCGTCGTACCATAGCCCAACCACTTACCACCACGGCTAAGTAGCTTCTTAACCTTGACATAGTGCCCAACAGAAAGACTCGTTCCTTTTTCGCCCCCATGTTGCCATCACAAAAGACCCCTAGACATTGTTGGCGTCATATAAACTTGGTTTTGCTACAGTGATACATAGTTACAAAGCTGCATATATACATAATACATGTGTATAGATGGAGACATATACACATGTATACACACATTCATATCCACATACATATGTAAGTATTTTTTGTATGTATTCTTTATGTATGTGTTAGTAAGTAACATATTTTTTTAGTTTTTTCATATTTTCCATCGGTAATACATGGTAATAATTAGGGCTGTAAACGAACCGAACATTCAACGAACCGTTCGTGAACCGTTCGGCGGGAAGTTCGTTTATTTAATAAATGAACGAACATGAACTATTTTTTTGTTCGYTTAGTTAAACGAACGAACATGAACAAGAGTCTCGTTCGTTCATTTATGTTCGTTTATATTCGTTCATTTATGTTCGTTTATATATTAAATTTAATATATAATATTTTAGTTATTTAGTTTGAATTCAAATAATATTTATTTAAGTTTTAACTTTTTAGAATTTATTTAGATTTAAATTTTACCATTATTTTGTCTTATTTAAAAATTTTACCTTTTCACTTTTCACTTTTCACTGTTCGTTTATGTTCGTTTCGCCTGTTCGTTTGTTTACGTTTGTTTAACATGTTAACGAACGACAATAAACGAACACGAACAAACCTGATTTCTTAACGAACGAACACGAACACAAAGATTTTCGTTCATTTACAATTCGTGTTCGTTCGTTTGCTCGGTTAAGTTAAACGAACGAACAAACATGAACAAGCCTCCGTTCATGTTCGCTCACACCCTCATTTGTACAAACCGTGCAAACCATCATCATCCGTCGATTTCATTATTTAATCTTATGAAATTTTTTCATGAAATTGTTTAATCTTGTAAAATTGTTTCATATAATATTTATTTTTGATGAAGTTGTTTCATATATGGTTATGAAATTGTTTTATATAAATACTTAATGAAATTTTAATGAAACTGTTTCAAGTATTTCTCTAAAATTAAAATAATGAAAATGATAATATTCATGATTAACACCCTCCACAATAAAAATGATTAATCAACTTTTCATAATTACAAAAAAATGAAAAAAATGAAAAATTATAATTGGTTGAATAAGGTTTATACGATTTATACAAATATATAACGTGGTTTTCAAAGTAAACCTTCTATATATATATTTGTATGTACATACATGCGCTGATTTTTTTCGTTTTATTTATTTTTTTGTCAAATTTATATTGTCTTTATCTAAAACATCTCAGCAAAAGGGGAAATTTCCAGAAGGAATATTAATGCAACGTTGACGAGTAAACAATTGAAAATTGACTTTAATTAAACCCCATGAAATATATGTATATGGTATACATATATGGGGGAAATTTATTTAAGAAACCATGTAATTTTTCAAACTTTACAAATCGATTTCAATCATACATATAAATAATCAACAGTGTCGATTAATTCAGTTCCTAAATTTTCTTTCAACTGCATTTTATAACTGTATCTAAATTTCAAAATAAACAAATCAGTGGTTAAGATTAGGTTTGTAAGAATTATATGTAAGAATTATATGTATATATATACATATATATATATATATATATATAGAGAGAGAGAGAGAGAGATGTTATTCTACACCCTTTGACATTCCTACACCCTATACAACCTTCATCTCAACCATTCAATTTTTAATCAATTAATTGTTTCCTAATATAAACTATTAATCATAATTAATAAACTCTATTCATATTCCATAAATATTAAAATCATAATAAATGAACTCCAATCATTTCTATAAATATCTCAATTAATTGGGTT
>NC_037541.1:2441111-2447549 GCF_001531365.2 Cynara cardunculus var. scolymus
AAATTTCAAGATTACAAGTAATTATGCATAAGTACAACTTATTAAAGCTCGATGTTTGAATTCGTATAAATAACTGCGGATAAACATAATTAAATAGATGATGAACATCTCATTTTAAAATATAAAAAATCTAAGATATAATTAGAATAATTATCGAGTTCCAACAAAATAAATAATTATTATCTTTAAAAAAATTATATTATTAAACCAAATATAAATTATTTCGTTATTGTACATAAATTAAATTATAAAAAAATTGAATTAAAAAATTACACAGAAAAATGAGGAATTTCGAATAGTTAATTTGATACTAATATCGATATATTTTTGTCAATTTTTTATGATATTTTCAAACATATATTTATTCAAAAATAAAAACATCATCGTTTTCTCAAAATCACATAAATCCATATTATAACATCGACTGAGATAAAGAATAAAATAAAATATTAAAATCACGATGTATCTCGCTGCATTGCGCGAGTACGCTTCTAGTATATATATATATATATATATATATATATATATATATATCGAGAGAGGGGCTATAAAAAACGAGAACAATAACTAAACAACAAAAAATGAAAACGACTAAATCACGTGCAAAATCACATGTGATTGTACAATAACAATCAACGTAAGGATGGCGAGTGATGTGGCCATGCGATCTCAGTTCACGATCAAAGTCGCATGAATTACATATGATTCAATCGTTTTCTTATTCTTTTATTTGGTTAATGTTCTTATATGAATTTGACTCTCTCTCTCTCTCTCTCTCTCTATATATATATATATATATAGTATATTTCAAATGCAACCATGTCCATTTGTACAACCAATGCAACCCAAATAATTGAGATATTTATGGAAATAAAGATAGTTTATTTATTATGATTTGAATATTTATGGAATTTGACTAGAGTTCATTAATTATGATCAATACTTTATATTAGAAAACAATCAAAACTTTTATGAAATCACATATTCATCAAATTAAATGGACGGTTAAGATAGAATTGTATTGGTTGTACAAATGTAAAATGTTGTATAATAACTCACATGTCTCTCTCTCTCTCTCTCTCTCTATATATATATATATATATATATATATATATACACACACATATATTCTCTTTCTTTTGCTAACCATCCAAATAATACAACTTTGTCAACCAATCTACACCCTTAAATGATTTAATCAATGGCTAATAATTGAGTGGTGACATAAATGTAATAAATGAAACTATGAAGTGGTCATTTGGCGTGAAATTAAGGAAACAAGAGTAAATTAGTAATGTGACTTTCAATCAAATTTTAGGAAATGATAGAGAATTCTTCCTTTTCTCCATGGACCATCTACATCTTCTTCATTGTCTCCATTTCCTTCCCCTTCCCTCATTCGCCATCGCTTCTCTTGTAACCCCATCAACCATTTGGGTTTCGTTAACAGAGATGAACAACAATCGTTGATTGTTCACACAAGGGCCATTTTGATCATAAATCATTGTTGCAGATGCTAGGTTGGGACAGTGAACCCCCTTCAGTCCATACAACAGTGGTTTTGTTCTGTTTATTCGATCAGCACGAGAATATCGGAGAGGGAAAGAACACAAGAAGATCTCGATTTTGATTGCTAAGTTAGGTTATTTTAGGGTTTTCTATTTTTATGCTTATTTAGGGCTATGGTGATTCATGATGAATATGGTATTGTACTTGAAAGTTAGTTCTAAATCCCATCTCCATTTTTGTGTTTTTTTGAAGTATGTTTCATAGATGAACAAGGGTGATGTAATGTTTCATATGTGTATTGTTTCGTATGAACTGGCATCTCTCTGTATTAAGATATTTGATTACTAACAGAAAGTTATTAATTGTATATGATCAAAACAAACGTCAGTTTTTTACAAGGATGAATATAAGTACAAATAATGCATTATTGCGTTAGCTTCCCGTGTTAACTTATATGCTTAAACCAGCTAAATGATTACAATCGAGTTGTGTACATAATTTATATAGCTTCGACTTGTTTTGCAATCCGATAGAAAGGCTGCGTAATTCCTACTAGATTCATGTCCAAAGGGTGGTGGCTTCATAGGACACCTTTTATCGACATGATCATGCAAGATACGTGCCCTAGTGACGCAAACAGGATCCAAAATCTAGATGATGCTACTATGAAACAATGGGAAAGATAAATACACTGGACAGAAGTGCAACTTAAAACGGACATAGTTACTGATCTGTGAAAGTTATGGGACTCGTACGATATACATATAACATCATTCGTATTTAAAATTATATGTATGTTTGAAGTTTCTTTGTTTATCCATACGTTTGTCACGTCAACATTTTTAACCCCAATTAACGAACCTGATACCGGCATCTAGGCCGTCAAAGTATTTCTTAGTGCAACCCTATTACGTATCATAGATTTTTTATTTAAATATGACGAATCAAAAGGTTATATAAACTTGGAACCAGTGATCCCATCCGAAAACATACATCAGACCAAATAAAAATGACACTACAACAAAATCGGGTTTATAGGACACTCCCAATTTTTAAACGTCTTAATAGACCTCTTTATAAGACTTAGTTTATAGGACCAAAAAAACAAAGTGTCCTATATAAAGGCGTTGTAATAAGTGTATATGGCCTTTTTTGATGTTGTAATAAGTTTTTACGACACTTTTAATATAAAACGTCTATTAACAACTTTATAGAACACTATTTGAAAAATTGCCCTATAAAAAATTAAGTTTATAGGAGGACACTTTCTATAAAGTTGCAAATGCAACAATTTGAATTAAAAATGCCTTAAAAAACTTGTTAAGACGCCTAAAAGCGTCATATAAACTTATTACAACACCTTTAGATAAGACATTTTATATTTTGGTCCTATAAAGCGGTATATTGGAACGCTTAGAGATTGGGGATGTCTTATAAACCTAATTTTGTTGTAATGTGCATCGTAACAGTGACTGTGAGGTTGAAGATGGGAATTGATGATGGGTTTGAGTGATGTGGTTTCCCTGCAACCATAATCGGTTGATAGTTGACTTCTATATATGTTCGTAAGCATTCATCTTAATCGCTGTACATGTTTGAACATGGCGGCTAATTAGATTTCTTCGTTAAAGACCAGTGAAGTTGACACATTCAAGATCCACTTGAAAGTTGCAACCGTTACAACGACATTAGTTTTATAGGAAGCTTTTGAGGATTTTAACACATTTTTAGTACATTTTTAAAATAAAATGTCGTATTAGTTATTTTATACATGACTATATTGGGAAAAAGAAATGTTATATAAACACAAGTATCCTATAAAAAATGAGTTTATAGAAAAATTCTCAAAGTTAACTTGTTAAAACATTCAAAATAGTCCTGTAAACCTATCATAACACTTTTAGATATTACGTTTTTTTATTAAACTGGATATCAATCCGCTATGGGAGTCGACTAATCCTAGGGAGACCACCTGCTTTGCAGATAGCCCGGAGTCACCGCATTTGAACCTCCGTGGCCACAAGGGGATTTTTATTTCTCCTTGGATTTGAACCTGTGACCTCCTGGTACTTTTGACCTTTGGAGCCAAGCTCAAACCAATCAATCACCACTCTTATGGTTAATATTACGTTTTATAGGTTGATACTACAAGCGTAAGCCCTATAAATATTTTATTAGAATGCTTATCCTTTTTAACCATTCTATAAACCAGAAACTCAATCATATTATTTATATAAACGATTAACTTACTACAACAAAAAAAATCGGGTTTATAGGACACTCCCAAATTCTAAGTGTCCTAATAGACCTTTTTATAGGACTTAGTTTATAGGACCAAAAAAATCAAGTGTCCTGTCTAAAAATGTTGTAATAAGTTTACATGACGTTTTTTGGCGTCGTAATAAGTTTTTTAGGACATTTTTAATATAAAACGTCACATTATCAACTTTATAGGACACTATTTGAAAAACCGTCCTATAAAAACAAATGTCCTATAAAAAATTGAGTTTATAGGACACTTTCTCAAAAGTGTCATATAAAGTTGCTAATGTGACACTTTGTATTAAAAATGTCCTAAAAAACTTGTTAAGACGCCCAAAAGTGTCATATAAACTTATTACAACACCTTTAGATAGGACGCTTTATATTTTGGTTCTATAAATTAAGTCCTATAAAACGGTCTATTGAGACGCTTAGAAATTGGGGGTGTCCTATAAATCCAATTTTATTGTAATAACTTTGATGTATGATGTCAAAGGCATTTTCCTCTTTCTATATGTAAATAATTTATACACTTTTTGACCTTGTTAATTTATTTCGGTTTGAATAAATAAGTGTAGATTGATGCGTGAAGCCGTGAAGTATGCTGGTCCACTTTCCAAGTATAAGACCAAAACCACCATGTTTGCATGTTAAATCTTGATGTTTGTTTTATTTACCTGAATATTCAATCTGTTATGTGAGTTGATTAATTTTAAGACGACCATTTGTTTTGTGGGTTGTTTGGAGTCAGCGTATTTGAACATCAATGGTTACAAGAGGATTTTTATTTCTCGTTAGATTTGAACTTGGAACCTCCAAGCATTTTTGACATTTGGAGTCAAGCTCAAATCAATCAGACACCACCCTTTTGTTATTAAAATCTTGATATTTGAATATCACCTTCAAAATATTGGGACCCAAAAACACTTTTTGTTATTGATTTTCTCACTTTTTCATTTTAAGTATTTTTTGTTATCTTGATTTTGTAAGATTTTAAATATGATATGAAATTTTATATTTTAGTTTGTTTATTACTTATTTCAAATATGATCTATAATTTTAATACGAGTGTAACAACGTAACAAGACCTCCAAAAACGAATTGGCCGGCCCTGAACAATTGTACATCCAACGCAATACGTTACAATAAGTTGTTAAAACAAGTTAAATCTCCTAACAAGTTGTATCGACAAAGTTGGACAAATTAATATAACACAAAAAAGGTAAATTGAATGATATACTTTTCGACTAAACATTCGTTGACCACGTCTTCAATAGACCTTGTTAGATCGTATAAATTCGTTCTAATAACCTGAAATAACATCATTACACAGGTCATACACAGGTAATGTAACTATGAAAGTTATGTTATTACTTTATTAGGACGACCGAGCTATAAACTTAAAATCATACAATTACCTCATGCCATAAATAAACTCGTTCACTCAAGAAATCCATTGGACAGACGGATTCACATCTCTTACAACCGACACAATCCTCTGTTTTATTAGGACGACCAAGCGCAGTTGAGCGTCCTAAGATGTCCCATTTGTTGTAGCTTGGTAGAATGATAGGTGCTAAAGATCACTCGTGCATACACATGATTTCTCTTCATTGAATTGTGTTTTATCATCTGTTAATATCCAAAACAATGAAATAATCGGAGATCGATAAATCCTTCAAATTCGCATTCCTGCAATTTATTCGACAAAATTGTATTGCGTGAATCCTTACAGTTGTGCAATTGACACTTATCCATGCATATGATAAATTAGGAGGGTAAGAAAAAACATCTAACCTTTCCATACAAAATTGGAAAATTAGATTCAGACCGAGTTGATTGGTTTGAGTTTGACTCGAAAGGTTGAAAGTATCAGGAGGTCTCAGGTTCAAAACCAAAGAGTAATAAAAATCCCCTTTGTGGCTACGGAGGTTCAATGTGGTGACTCCGGGCTATCTGCAAAGCAGATGGTCGCCCTGAGATTAGTCGGCTCGCATAGCGGGTTGAATATCCAGGTTAATCAAAAAAACAATTAGAAATAGTTGCATAATTAACGTTATCTTTAAAAATCGAATTGTTATGGTATATAAAACCAATAATTAACCACAAGGGTGGTGCCCGATGCGTTTAAGATGGGCTCCAAAGGTCAAAAGTGTTTGTAGGTCTCAGGTTCGAACCCAATGCAGGATAAAATCCCCTTGTGGCCACGAAGGTTCAAATGCGGTGACTCTGGGCTATCTGCAAAGCAGGTGGTCGTTCTGGGATTAGTCGGCTCGCATAATGGGTTGGATATCCAGGTTAATAAAAAAAACCAATAATTAACGACAAGGGTGGTGCCCGATGGGTTTAAGCCTGAGCTCTAAACGTCAAAAGTGTCTGCAGGTCCCAGGTTTGAATCCAATTAGGAATAAATATCCTCGTGGCCACATAGGTTTAAATGCCTATGACTCCGGGCTACTCGCAACGTTGGGTGGTCATCCTGGGATTCACTACAAGAAGAAGGAGTTTTAGAGAAGAAATCTTCAGAGAAGCTTTTAGAAGTGTATCTAAAGCTCCATTATAGAGAAGGATTTAAATGACAAAAATGAGAAATGTAACTAAAGGTTGGACGACATTTAAAGAAAGATTTATAGTCTAATTATACGGTGTAAGAAATGTTGTTAAAAG
>NC_037541.1:2452693-2458002 GCF_001531365.2 Cynara cardunculus var. scolymus
AACTTTTACAAACCGTCACAAATACTTGAAAAGTGTCACTAATATATATACTTTTAGAGAAGCTTTGCATAAAAAATTGACTAACCTTTAGAGAAGTTTTGAAAGTGTATCTAAAGCTTCAAATAAGCGTCTCTAATGGCTAACAAAAACACACCCTCCGAAAACCCTCTCTAAAACCTTTACCTACCGCTACACAAAGAAGCTCTTTGACAAAATTGAAAAGCTTATCTAAAGGCTTTAGAGAAGCTTTTAAGACTTTTAAATACAAAACAATACCTTCTCTGAAGGTCATTTTTCTTGTAGTGATTATTCGGTTCGTATATCGGGTTGGATACAGTGGTTAATAAAAAAAACAATAATTAGTATTAGAGTTTTTAAATAACATAGAACTGTTTATGACGAGTACTTAAATATAAAATAATCAGGTTAAAAATACATCAAAACTGCGCTAAAGTGTTGTAGAAAAGGATGGCATGCTTTTCCTAGAGTTTCTTCATGAATCCTCAGTTTTGATTTGTTTTGATCCGGTTTTGGCTTCACTTTTCATCGAAGAGACCAACCAACTACCTAATATTATGTACGTCGCTCATTAAACAGAGTTGTTTTCATGTTTTTACAAATTTTGGTCAATGGTTATCTTATTAGCGAGTTCAAACACGTGTTGGATCGAATGTTATAATTTTTTGAGTCGTGCGTAATTAATATAAAAAGGGTTACGTGCAGATAAAGGATAAAGGTGATTGATGCTTTTGTGTAATACATTACATGCCATTGATTCATAGGTTTTGTAGCTATAAATATGGAAAACGTGTGCAGACTGCAGATAGACCGCAAGCATTTTTCTTATTCATTACACTGTTCAAGAACAGCATAGAAAAAAGATATGATGAATCAAGAAGTCCTGGATCAGAGGTTTTCAAGTTGTCGAGGTGTATCCTTTGAGATCCAACCACATAAGGATCCATTCGCCATTGATTCACCTGGAGCTAGTCGACGTATTTGGTTTCCATGGGAGTCTTCTAACAAAATCATGCCAACTTCGGGTGCTTTCATCAGCTCGAGGTCCCCTAGCAGAGCCAGTAGTCATTTCTGTGACTTAGAAACCGATTATGAAGATGATGGGGATAGCATTCTGATCAACATAGAAGAAGGCTACGAGTTAGACGACAAGCACGAGCTTCCCCTTCCAGTTTCAATTCCAGAAGTGCTCCCACAAGCTCCCAGCAAAAAGATTCTTTCTAAGCCAACAAAACCGAAAGACTCAAGATTGTCAGTGATATTGCTTGATCAAGGCTTGTTTACAGTCTATAAGAGACTCTTTATGGTTTGCTTGGCTCTCAACATTACAGGGTTAGTTCTTGCTGCCACGGGTCATTTTTCATACGCAAGAAACCACGCCACTCTTTTCTCTATCGGAAACCTTCTGGCTTTGACACTATGTCGAAGCGAAGCCTTCTTACGCATCGTGTTCTGGCTCGCGGTTAATATCCTCGGCCATCCTTGGGTGCCTTTATGCCTCAAAACCGTTACCACCTCTTTACTTCAATCTTTAGGTGGGATACACAGTAGTTGTGGCCTTTCTTCGGTTTCATGGCTTACGTATTCTTTAGTTCTTACTCTTAAAGACAGAGACAACACTTCTAATGAGATAATTGGTGTGGCTTCCGCCATCCTCTCCCTTCTCTGCCTGTGTTGTCTGGCGGCGTTTCCCCTCGTCCGCCACCTCCACCATAATGTGTTTGAAAGAACTCATCGGTTTGCAGGCTGGGTATCCTTGATCCTCCTTTGGGCATTTATTGTACTCACAAAATCTTATGAGCCCGAGACCAAATCTTACAAGAAAGACGTGGGATCAAGATTGGTTAAAGAGCAAGAATTCTGGTTCACCTTGGTCACAACCATACTAATCATCATCCCATGGGTGACCGTGAGGCGGGTTGCTGTCAAGGTCTCCGCCCCATCAGGTCATGCTTCGATTATTAAATTCGCGGGAGGAGTGAAACCAGGGATTCTAGGTCGGATAAGTCCATCACCGATGTCCGAATGGCATGCTTTTGGAATCATTTCTGATGGAAATGAAGAGCACATGATGCTAGCAGGTGCAGTGGGAGACTTCACAAAATCCCTAGTCTCAAACCCGCCCAGCCACTTATGGGTCCGACAAGTCCATTTCGCTGGTCTGCCTTACCTGGTTAACATGTACAACCGAGTCTTGGTGGTGGCAACCAGCTCTGGTATTTGCGTCTTTCTGTCATTCTTGCTGCAACAAGGTCCAGCGGAAGTGTGTTTATTGTGGGTAGCAAAAGGGATAGAACAGAATTTTGGGAAAGAAATAAAGGAATGGGTAAGTCGGCATCCGAAGGAGAAGGTTATAGTTCACGACACGGCGGTGATGGGGCGGCCGAATGTCTCCGAGATGAGTATCGCAGCGGCAAGGAACTGGGGAGCGGAGGTTGTGATCGTAACGAGTAATCCCGAAGGGAGTAGGGATGTGGTGAATGCATGCAAGGGTAAAGGGATCCCCGCTTTCGGTCCTATTTGGGATTCTTAGACATTTAGCAAATAGGATGAAACTTTCAAATTATTTCATATATATATATATATAACTTGTGGCTGTATTGAGGAATGAGAAGCAAGCAAATAATACGAATAAAATCCATTAGAGAATGGATAATTCCATTCCTAATTAAGTGATAAAAAACAATGCTATATTCTGTTTTGTTTGATTCCATATATATATATATATGATGATGATCGTTTTAATTCTGGTAAATTACACAAAAATAATTTCATTTTTAAAATTGCTTAATTCGTGGTAATTCATGAACTGGTCCACACCACTTAATACGTCCCCGAGATCCGATTTCAAACATTAATGTTTCTCTCTTAATATGTACCGTGTTCTTAGAAACACTGTTGTTTTCTAGTTTCTATGAGATATGAGCATAGACAGACCTAGAAGGGTAGTTAGGTGGCACATGACACCGTATTGTTCTTTCGTGGTAAGGTAAAAAAATTTAGGTTCGTGAAAAGTACAACCATTTTATTGTAGAAGGTGCAACCGTTTTATATGGTACCACCGTATCCAAAAATTCTTGGATCCGTCCCTAATATGAGAATTAGAATAAGAACGAATTAGTTACATACTTAATTTTATGCTATCTTTAGGCTTCAAACATAGTAACTTGTTTCGAACAAAACTCATAATCAGTATTACGTCTTAAATATACATAATTAGCTTAAAAATACATTCAAACTCCCTAAAGTGTTGGTGAAAAAGAGCACATGCTTTTCTATGGTTTTGAGGGTTTCTATAACGAAACCCTTTTAAGTAGTTTATATATTTGAAATGATGTCATATAGGTATGGTTGAAACCGTTATAGCATCTTCGGATTCCTTTCGTCACTTTTCATTCTTGCTCCAACATGACCTAAAATTCAACGATTATCAATGGAGCTGTTTTACCCTATGGATCGACTTCAAGATTAGAATTTATGAAACAATTATATTAAAACTTATCTTATTATCATCGTTCAACATGTGCTTCCGCTACCAAAAAAAATGGGCATATGTTGACGTGAGACCAAGGGTTTTCCGTAAGAACCATAAGACCAATTTATGTGCATTGATCAAGTTTATAAGCTGATGATCTGATATGGTTAAAATCTAGCATCAGTTTTGAATGTGCAAGGGTGTTATCAACCATCTAGTTTTCCTTTTTTTGACACACGATAGAAAATAGGCGATTGAATATCTCTATCGATGTCGTCTTGCTTCTTTGATTGAACATCTACGATTCATTACTCTCGGCGTCATTGTTTCTATCACCCACAATGCAAACTTCATCCACGATGTTGATTTCAATAGAAAATTACCATTGATTTTGCCTAAATTCTGCACTAAACTACTCTACTTTAATACAAAGTAAGAAAATATTGTACATATATATATATACATAATTTGTTTATCTTTAAGTTTCTTGCTTTCTTCATAAGATAGTTGAAGAGAATGTCTGCTTTAATCTAGGGTTTACGATATTTGAATTTTAGGTAAAAGAATGTCTAATGATGGTGATCAAAAAATTATCTCGAATAACAATTTAAACAATGCATAGGCTAATCATGGTCATTAGTTTACATTGAATAATCGTTTTTTTTTTTTGTGAAGTTTCATTAATAAATGTTTTTACGTATTTTGGTTCAAGGGGAAAGAATGTCTAATGAAGATAGTCTCGAAAGCATCTTAAATGATGCTTATGATGGTGAACAATGTAATCAAGGTCATTGGTTGATTTTGATTGATTGTTTCATTGTAAAGGTTCTTATATTGAATATGCTTGTGATCTTTAAGGAATATCTTAACACTAAAGCTTTCACACACATTTTAGTCCCTCTTAGTACAAGTAACCACTTGATTAAGTGTAACAATTGGATCTTTGGTATCTATAATTTCAAGTTTTACATGTATTTTAGCCTTACAATCTTCCACCGTCGCTATGCATGAAACGCAAATACATATTTTGATGTCATTGCTAATTCAGGGTCCCGAACAACCCAAGAATGACATTGATGTGTATTTGGCCCACTAATTGAAGACTTGAAAGAATTGTGGAATCAAGGTGTTGAAGTGTATGATGCATATGGGAAGGAACGTTTCCTACTACGAGCCATGGTATTTAGCACCATAAATGATGTTCCGGCTTATTGGAATTTGTCGGGATACAACACCAAAGGAGAAAAAGCATGTCCTTGGCACTACGAACGTTGACTAAAAAGTTGAAGCCCTTGCCGAAAGAAATACAAGATCAACCAACTGTGATGAAAGACTTGTTTAAACGCCTACGTTCCAACCCACAATGGGTGAAGAATGGGGTTACGATTCAGGTGGAGGCAAGGGTCTTTGGCACTACGAATATGTCAATTGGAGTTATTAATAACGAAGGATTAGCTCGATCAGAATATTATCACTTGGTTCATGACGCAAGTTATTACTTATGTATGTCTTATCTATTATTGTGTGTACATATGTTCACAATCCTTTTAATCATATTGTAATATTTTTTAGGGATTTATATATGATGGTATCACAAAATCCAAAGAACCGTTATGCATTCATTGCCCTGGGAGCAATTAATGAACCAACGATTGAACAAGAGGGTCCCTTTGCCATGGAGACAATTTTCAAAACGATGATGCACAACATAGATAAGGATTTTTTTTTCGCACCGTAAGGACAAGGGTGAGTTATATATATATATATATATATATATATATATATATATATATATATATATATATATATATATATA
>NC_037541.1:2459277-2461675 GCF_001531365.2 Cynara cardunculus var. scolymus
TATATATATATATATATATATATAGAGAGAGAGAGAGAGAGAGAGAGAGAGAGAGAGGGGGGGGTAGGTTCTTTTGTTAACCAAATTTATGGTGTTAACTTTGTGAATTTATCACAACCATTCATTTTGTAAATCAATGAATGACATTTATGATGACAATTTTGTAAAAACTCATAATATAATACATTACTATCTAAAATGAACATATATGAACAAAAGTATTATTGGAAAAAAATCATAACGATATGATGTGGATGTTTGGTATCTGCCCATGTGTATATCAATGTTTTATAACTGCACTTTGTATATTAATCTTTGTCATTAATAACAAAATATTCATCATTATGAACATTAATATACACATGGGCATCTCCCCCATGGGTTCATTCATGAATAATTATGAACAATGGATTCACTTATGAATAGTGTGTTTAAATGTTCATGTATGTTTACATGTGTTATGTGCATTGCTTAGATATTCACATATATTCACAAAAGTTCATTTGGTTGTTCCATCTTTTCGTATGTTAACAAACAATGAACATTGTACATCTATGAAAAATATGTTCACTTATATTAACAGACAATGAATATTGTATACCTATGTAAAATATGTTCACTTCAATACCGAGTCTCCTCCATCAGTCACAAAATTATAAATATTATAATAAAATTATGTTACTCAACTCTTAACCAAATCATTAAAAATATGGGAAATTAAGAACAATATGGAGAAAAAAAAATCATGGGATTTTATGATAACGTAACCTCCATCAATGATATATGAGTTATATAAAAAGAAAAATTACACACATACCCTTAACATTAATTTCTTGGATAGAGTTGAACCTCATACTAAGAGATCGATGATTTGAAGTGCACGGAAGATTATTGACCTAGCTGTCGGAAGAAACCCAAGTTGGGCATTAACAAACAATCGAGAGGTAGAATTAAGCATTGATGTTGATGATGTCTTCGAGAAAACAAGTTTATGAATTTATTACATGTGGCGTTCTATTTAGATGTACATTGATGAAATCAAACCGTGTAAAAATGTGACTTTTTTACTTCTTATCTTTTTAAATGGTGCATGCGCTTTTAAATGGTTGTAAAACCATTTGAAAATGTTCAAAACAACCGTTTGAAAAACCCATTTCGGTAGTAGCGAGAACAATCATATGAAAAAGTTTCTTGAAAGTTTACGAAAAGGAAAAATAAATTTCCAATAGAAATAATACAATATAGTGTCAACCTCGAGTCAGCTAACATAGACTTTTCTTTTTCTTTTCTTTTACTTTAATACATAATTCATGTCAATTGAACCAAAAATATGGCTACAGTTGTTGAAGTGTTCTAAAATTGTTTAGTGTCACAAAGGTTTCTTGATTACAATCACTACAACAAAATCGGGTATATAGGACACTCCCAATTTCTAAGTGTCCTAATAGATCTCTTTATAGGACTTAGTTTATAGGACCAAAAAAATAAAGTGTCTTATCTAAGGGTGTTGTAATAAGTTTATATGACGTTTTTTTGTGTCGTAATAAGTTTTTTAGGACACTCTTAATATAAAGCGACTCATTAGCAACTTTATAGGACACTTTTGAGAAAGTATTCTATAAACTCAATTTTTTACAAGACATTTGTTCTTATAGGACAATTTTTCAAATAGTGTCCTATAAAGTTGCTAATTGGACGCTTTATATTAAAAATGTCCTAAAAAACTTATTACGACGCCAAAAACGTTATACAAACTTAACAACACCCTTAGATAGAACACTTTATTTTTTTGGTCCTATAAACTAAGTCCTATAAAGAGATTTAATAGGACACTTAGAAATTGGGAGTGTCCTATAAATCCGATTTTGTTATAGTGAATATGTTAATAACCGATCGACCCTTCAACATTTTATTTCGATGTATATCGTTTTTCATGTTCAAAGGAAATTAATATATAGATCAAGCCCATAATTTGAACAAGTCAAAAGAATATTAACACATACATAGTCAAGGTCATATGAAGCTTGACACAATTGCAAATCGATATAGTCAAGTCTATTGACATATATTTCCTCTATGGAAAATTAACATCTTATTATAAAGAATTTGACAAAAACTCTTAAAAAAAAATTATGCATAAAGTACTGTTTATTAATGCATGTTACTTAAAACTCAAGATTACGAATAGATTGTGCGTAATTACAACTTATTAAAGCTTCATATCTAAATTCGTGTAACTAACTGCAGATAAACAAAATCAAATATAGGATAATCATCTCATTTTAAATATAAAAAATCTAAAATATAATTAAGATAATCATTGAGTTCTAACAGAATACTTAATTATTATCTTTATAAAATGTTATATTATTAAACTAAAAATATATTATTTCATTAT
>NC_037541.1:2462820-2464863 GCF_001531365.2 Cynara cardunculus var. scolymus
TATATATATATATATATATATATATATATATATGGGAAGGGTTCAAACGAGAACACTTCTACTTTACAAAAATGTGGGACGCTTTAATTTTGGGCCTCCAAATTAATTAATGCATAATAAAAATTAGAATAAATAAAAATAAATTAGTATTTATCCATAACTTTCTGTTATCCTAGATTTATTTATATCCTTTAAATGTTGTTATATCGTTGGAGACTTTTTATGTTGGTGTTTAAAACAATATTTTTTTAAATTAATAAACCTCACTCCACCTATTTTTATTCAGAAAAAGACAAAATATAAACAAATATCAAGGGAAAATAAATTACACTAAAAAGTCATATTTTTCTCACTAATTAGACATCTATAATGATATACTATTTCATCCGTTTTTCCGTGGTTTTCCGGATTTTCATTTATTTTGCATCGAGAGAGAGAGAGAGAGAGAGTTGAGTTCAGGAAAAACGCTAAATAAATGAAAAACTGGAAAATCACGAGAAAATGATGAAAAAAAAAAATATATCAATGTGATGTAATTTATTTCGCTTGATTTTTGTTTATTTTTTTGTAAAAATTAGGGGTGATGAGGTTTTTTTTTTTTTTTTTGATGGAGGTGAGTTTCATGTAAAAGGTTGAACCTCCCTCTATATATATATATATATGGGCACGTTCAAATGAAAACCGTGCATTTTTAAGAAATCGTGTAAACCAATTTCGACCAATAGGAAAAGTCCATTTTTTCTAATTAAATTTAATCAATAAGGGTATAAATCTTAATTAAGAAAACGTAATAAAGAAAATTGTATAAATGGTAACATTTAAATATTTAATTATATTATAATATTACAAATTTGAATTTGATATATTGTTATGAGATTGAATCTGCAAACGGGTCTTGAAGATTGAATTGCATTATGGAATGAAATCGTAAATTATGGTTCAAATTAAAAAAAAAATAATGTTAATGAAATAGGTTTCATGAAGGTGAAACTGGTTCATGATGTAATTGATTCATGAGTAATATGAAATGGTTTCATGGTGAACCACGTTTCAGTAATGGTGTAGTTGATCCGTTTAGTAGAAAAATGGAACATGAAATGGGTGCATAATTTATTTTGTTCGTCATGACATAATTGCATGATGAAACGGGTACATGATGAATCTACTTCGGGATCTTGAAGATTGTAATCTGCTCCAGAATCTTGAAGATTGTAAGGATTAAAGGAAAAATGCATCAAATCATGAGTTAAATAAAAAAATTAATTTACATGAAACAGGTTTGAAGAAAGTGAAACTGGGTCATGACGTAATTGAACAATGAGTGGTGAACTACTTTCATGGTGAAACCCGTTTCAGTGATGGTGTAGGTGATCCATTCAGTAGATGAAATGAACATGAAACAGGTGCATAATGTAAGCGGTTCGTCATGAAATAATTGCAAGATGAAAAATAAATTAGTTTCATTAATAATAATAAATGTTAATATAAAAATGTTAATGTAAAAATAATAAATTACGTTACAAAAAATAGATTAGTTTCATTAATAATATGATATACATGATATGGTTTCCTTGAATAAATGAATATTTGGTTTTACCCTTTTGCTCTTATCGGTATTATAAAATGTATTTTCAATTTTTTTTATTTTTAATTTCTTTAAATAACATTGATTAATCTTAACCATTGATCAAAAAAATGGATGAGTGAGATAGGTTTATACGGTTTACACAAATGGAGACAATTTTATTTGATCGCTCATATATATATATATATATATATATATATATATATATATATATATGGGGGTGGCTAATGGCACCCCTATCATGTGCTAATGCCACCCCTAAGTAGCTTTTCATCATTTATGTTTTATGATTTTTTGTGTTTTTGTGATTATTACTTTTTATTTTATTATTAATTAAAAAAAATTTTAATTAATATATATTATTTATTTTATTTTCTGTTTTATTTATTTATTTATATTATATTTTAATTAATATAAATTATTAATAAATATATATTATTCATTTTGTTTTCTGTTTT
>NC_037541.1:2466563-2471380 GCF_001531365.2 Cynara cardunculus var. scolymus
ATATATATATGTATACACACTTGTATATACTTAATACGTATTTTTAATGAAAATATATTATATATTAAAATTAAACTTAAAGTATAATAATTAATATATGTTAAATTATAATAATTAATTAATTTAATAAAATCAAAGTATAAAAAAACTTATATATTTTTTATTTTTTGGACTTAATTACAGATTTGGTCTATATGGTTTGTGTGGTTTTTATAAAATTGGTTCCTCAAATAAAGACAAAAAAAGAATAAAAATGCTCTCAAGATTAACAGAGAAAGTGGACAACCGTTAGAGGGACGAAGCAATTCATTACAAACCCTAATTTATAATAAAAAAAGTTTAGGGAACATTTTTGCAAATACCACTGAATCACATGGACAAATCCGTAATTTACATATAAAGAAAAGAAAATGAAAAACTTAATTAAATAAAATGCTAACATACGTTTACTTAATTGATGGACAAAAGGTCACAGACAACTTTGAAACTATAGATTTTTTTTTTCTATTGAACACATATTTTTGTGGTTCGTAATTAGTAACGGGTTAGAGCGGGCACTTCTCTGCACTTACATGCAGATTGCAGAGAAAATAGTAGTCAACTTTGTGCAGACTGCAGATGGACCGCCAACCCCGCAAGCATTTTTGTGTTGTACAATACAACCCATTACTGCACGGATTTGCATCTATAAACTTGCAAAATTTGTGCAGACTGCAACGTATTCCTTTCACTGTTCAAGAACTACCAAGAAAAGAGATTTAATGCATCAAGAAGTCATGGATCAGAGATTTTCAAGTTGTCGAGGTGTATCGTTTGAGATCCAACCACATAAAGATCCATTCGCCATTCATGCACCTCCAGCTAGTCGACGTGGTTGGGTTCCAAGGGGGTCTTCTAACAAAACCGTGCCAACTTCGGGTGCCATCATCTCGAGGTCTTCTAGCCGAGCCAGTAGTCATTTCTGTGACTTAGAAACCGACGATGAAGATGATGAGGACAACGTTCTGGTCAACATAGAAGAAGGCTACGAGTTAGACGACAAGCACGAGCTGCCCCTTCAAGTTTCAGTTCCAGAAATGCTCCCACAAGCTCCCAGCAAAAAGATTCTTTCTAAGCCAACAAAACCGAAAGAGTCGAGATTGTCAGTGATATTGCTCCATCAAGGCTTGTTTACAGTCTATAAGAGACTCTTTATGGTTTGCTTGGCTCTTAACATTGCAGGATTAGTTCTTGCTGCCACGGGTTATTTTCCATACGCGAGAAACCATGCGACTCTTTTCTCTATCGGAAACCTTCTTGCTCTGACACTATGTCGAAGTGAAGCCTTCTTACGCATCGTGTTCTGGCTGGCGGTAAACCTCCTCGGCCATTCTTGGGTGCCGCTACGCCTCAAAACCGCTACCACCTCTTTACTTCAATCATTAGGTGGGATACACAGTAGTTGTGGCGTTTCTTCTGTCGCTTGGCTTACGTATTCTTTAGTCCTTACTATCAAAGACAGAGACGATACTTCTAATGAGATAATTGGTGTGGCTTCCGCCATCCTCTCCCTTCTCTGCCTGTGTTGTCTGGCGGCGTTCCCCCTCGTCCGCCACCTCCACCATAATGTGTTTGAAAGGACTCATCGATTCGCAGGCTGGGTATCATTGATTCTCCTCTGGGTGTTTATTGTGCTCACAAAAACTTATGTACCTGAGACCAAATCTTACCGGAAAGACGTGGGATCAAGATTGGTTAAAGAGCAAGAATTCTGGTTCACCTTGGTCACAACCATACTAATCATCATCCCATGGGTGACCGTGAGGCGGGTTGCCGTCAAGGTCTCAGCCCCATCAGGTCATGCTTCGATTATAAAATTCGTGGGAGGAGTGAAACCAGGGATTCTAGGTCGGATAAGTCCATCACCGATGTCCGAATGGCATGCTTTTGGTATCATTTCTGATGGAAAGGAAGAGCACATGATGTTAGCAGGTGCAGTGGGAGACTTCACAAAATCCCTAGTCTCGAACCCGCCAAGCCACTTATGGGTCCGACAAGTCCATTTCGCTGGTCTGCCTTACCTGGTTAACATGTACAACCGAGTCTTGGTGGTGGCAACCGGTTCTGGTATTTGCGTCTTTCTGTCATTCTTACTGCAACAAGGTCCAGCGGATGTGTGTTTGTTGTGGGTAGCAAAAGGGATCGAACAGAATTTTGGGGAAGAAATAAAGGAATGGGTGAGTGGGTATCCGAAGGAGAAGGTGATAGTTCACGACACGGCGGTGATGGGGCGGCCGAATGTCTCGGAGATGAGTGTGGCGGCGGCAAGGAAGTGGGGAGCGGAGGTGGTGATCGTAACGAGTAATCCTGAAGGGAGTAGGGATGTGGTGAATGCATGCAAGGGTAAAGGGATACCAGCCTTTGGTCCCATTTGGGATTCTTGAACCAAGAATTGTGTTGTAATATTGTTTGTGAAATGACCGGAAAGAGTGGTATCCAGAATGTAATTCTTGGACTTGTAGTAAGCTCATGGTTTTTGTAGTGATGACACGTTACACCGGAATAGTAACACGTATTTTTTATATATGGCCCACATCTTGGACTTGTAGTACTCACTAAAGCTCATGGTTTTTGTAGTGATGACATCTTCACCAAATGCCTTAATAACACAAATTTCCTGGTATTATGTTTTTGTTATAATGAAATGTAAAATAAATTTGGTTCTAATGCAACTCAGTTTAGGTAGATGAAGCATAAGCATAAGCTTTCTGTCTTTATTTCGTGGTACAACATTTCTGTCATAAGTTGCATTTGGTTCTAATGCAACTCAATTTTTAGCTAATAGATATGTCTGAAATGATCAGATAAGCATGCCCTAGTGGTAAACCCTACAGCATTTAGGGGTAATATGGTCATTTTAACAGTTTTGTCATGTCCTGTCCTAGTCGTACCAAACATGGGACAGACAATTAGTCCAGTCCCGTCCCGTCCTGTCCTGTTCTGTCCCGTTCCGTCCTGTCCAGTCCAGTCTGCGTACCAAACACTACCTTATTGTTTAGTGTTTTTTATAATCTCAATGAACATCGACACTAAAACACTAAACCTAAGTTTACGTGAATACATTCAATACATACATATATATACATACATACATATATATACACATATATATATATATACATACATATATATACATACATATATATATATATATATATACATATATATACATATATATATTAGGGGTGTTTGCATAGAGGTATTATGGGGTATTTGAGATTGTTTATTTAAACTGTTTATAGACTTATTTTGATGTGGTACCGGTAATAAACAATTTTTAGTGTTCGGATGGGAAGAAAAAAAAATGTTTATGCCGGTGTCAAACCGGTAATAAGGAGTTTTTGATAAGTTAATCATTTCTGACTTATCAAAAACAACTAATCATCTATAAAACTAAATTACTTTTTTAACCCCAAACCTAATCTATACTCTCATCAGTCAACTTTCTTCTCTGCAAGTTTCTGGTTGAAAGGTATTTTCTTTGTGAGTTGCAAGGCTCTGTAATTTCAACTCGGTTTTGATTTCCGATTATATGTGTTCTTGATTTTTTTTTCTTCGTCAATCAAGCAATTTGTGCTTTATTAATCATTTCAAAATAGATGAAGTTTGATTTGTTGCTCTATTAGAAACAACGATACCAAATTCTTTTACATGCTTTCGATGTCCATTGAAATGAGTCAATGCCCTAACTAGATTTTCGAAAATTACAAACCCTGATTTTACTTATGTCTTGCTAACGTCGAGATGCTGGATTGATTTGATTTAAACTAAATCGTTGTATGTTTTCTTAAAGCTATAGACACTAATTTTTAATGGGGTTCCCAGTTGTTTCTAATTGAAGTTATATTATTTTCATCTGAAATCCTGGAGATGAATACTGATGTATCGTGATTACTTTGGGGAATGGAGAATACCCAAGAAATCATTTGTGGAGGTTAAGGGAGATGGCGAATGTCTTTTTTTGGTCATTTTACATGTATAAACAAATTTTCTCAAACACTAAAAAATAACTTATCAGTTTATTGCGTTTTGATACTGTCATAAGGTAATCCAAACATTTTTTATAAAACTCCGATTTAACACCACATAAATTAATAAGCACTTTTACAAAAAAAAAAAAAAAAAACATAAGTTGTTTTAAATAAGCAATCCCAAACATCCCCTTAGTCAGTAATCAATGAGAATAATAAAAAAATAAAAAAAAAACTGTTTGGTTTTATGTAATATAACCGGTTAAAAAAAAACTATTTTGTTTTATGTAATATAACCGGTTCATACTCCCATAAGCCCATATTTTCTTTTCAAGTTTAATTGGGAGAATGAAAAAAGTCATTTTCATTTTCATTCAATGTCATTTTCATTCTCTATTTCATTCCGCAACCTAAAACAAGCCGACGCTTAACGCTTATGTAACCTTCGTAGTATGGAGATTTGGTAAAATCAAGTCCCTCAAGCTTAGGGGACTTGTCATACAATCCCTCCAGCTTACATAATTAACATTCGACCCATGTATTATAAACTCTCAGAATTTCCACTTTTAACCTTGATTTTTAATATTTCTTTTTCGTTTGGTCCAATTTTATATTTTTAGGTGTGTTATATTCGTATACTTTTATAACCATGGTAAGCTACCAAAGTTTTGCTAGAACATGGGCATGTCGAATCGCCATCTTTTAAGTGCAAATAATTTTACATAAAAGGAGTAGAAGCATATTACCATATAATACAAGGCACTACAACAAAAACAAGTTTATAGGACATTTTTTTGGGACACTTTT
>NC_037541.1:2472255-2493158 GCF_001531365.2 Cynara cardunculus var. scolymus
GTTTAATCTCTTAGTCTCGATACGAATTCTGTGACAATTTAACTCAGAGATGATTTCTGTTTGGTAAAAAGTTAATCGGCTCTGAATCATTTGATAAATTTTGTATTCTTTTGTGAGAAAGGGGCGGTATATTAGATGCATTCACCTCTTCAAAGGTAAAGAGGCTAATAGACGCAGGAAGTGACGAAAACTTGATAGCATGTATAACAGAAAGAAGATCGTTTGCATCAAATTGGTAAATAGTATACAAGCCAAATTTAGGTTTGGCCTCAAAAGTTTATTTGGAACTTAGGAGCTGATTGTTTCTCTTTAAATGGTAACTCAATAAATCTTGTTGATTAAAATTTGTTAGAAGACCTAGCATTGGTATTGGCATTGTCCCATCCTTTACTTCCTCCATTTTAGAATTAGTCTTAAGTTCCATATCCATGGCTGGCATAGCTGTTGCAGGTCTTGCAACTACAAATAAAAAATGTATTTGTATGATCTGCAACAGAAAAGAATTCTATTTCTTCTTATCTTTCTGGGACGGAGACAGTGGCAGTTTAAGTTCTTAAAGAAATCATATTATCATAGTGATGATCTATGTCATTTTATCGACCTAAACTGATCTGTATCTAGATAATAGTATGTGCATTATTCAGTGTATTGCTAATGGAACACTGAATCTGAACAATGGAAGTAGTGGAATAAGTCACAACAGTGTAAACTCTTGAGTCCCTCTCTCTCTTCATGTGCATATATAGGAAAAGGCATCTTACTCATCACTCCATCTTATTATGGCAAATTTGTACCTAAATCTCTAGCTGTGAAACCCATTTTTGACCAAAGGGTATTAGTATTACAGATGAGTAGAAGTTTCCCAATGGGAAGGAGGTCAGTTTGGTCTTTTTGATCAACTATAACACACTTGTATTCTAGTTTTACATCAGAAGAATCGGGTTTTCTATCGTTTACTATATAGTTAAATGATGACGGAATTTGGTTGGCCTATTTATTGTTGCATTTCTTCCTAGTAGAACAATATAATCCTATTCATACGGTGTGATGTAGAATTGATCACTCTAGTACTACTTTCTGAAGTAAGGGTGCCTACTACTTAAACACCTATCTTTAAACAGGTGAAGAATAACYTGTTGCAATTCTTGTGCAATGGATGCATTGGATGATAAACCCTTGTCGTAATGATAATCATATAAAGCATGATGAGAAACTTTTAACTTACTTGCATAAAAATACTCCCATCTATGACCAAAGGATGATTGTGCAAATCAGTACCAGGTGGGAGAGACAATAAATCAGGAATCATGTCATCCTTCTGAACCTGGAAAGAATTATAAGCAAATAAAGTAAGCAAGCAAGATAACTAAAATCAGAAAAGCGAAAGATATAAAGTTTTGTGCAAGACCTTGCCAGCTGAAATACAAGGTGACACTGAGCAGAAAGCTAGAAACACTTGGCTGTATACAGGTTGACATCAAATATCTACAGGATCTTCTTATGCAAGCCTTAATTATTGCTGAGTTCTAACATTTCACAGGCTAAGAGTCTTAGAATGACAKGATTAAGTGGACATTCCCCATGATGCAAAAAATATGTTTAAGAGGAAGTACAGGTTAAAAATGTTCTATAGGCTTTGCTACAACCGATTTCTAGAAAATAGGATATGTGATTCACTTACTTAAAGAGTTCACTTATCAAAGTATTTGAAGTATAATAGTTTGCACCTTTTAACGATGTTCTCTGCCACATTCATTGCTTTGTGATGATATATTCAAAATTAAAAAAGTTCAAGGTTTCACTTGGCAATAATTTGTTTGTTTTATGCTGTACTTTGAGATCTATACAAATAATGGTCATAACCGAACCAAAGGCACACAGTATATCGCACTCAAAAGCAGGGTCAATGAGGTGGGATGTACACAGACCAACCCTAAACCTCAAATAATGCTCATAAGCATTAGCATTAAATCACAGCAAGGTAATCCCTCCTCTAACTAGAAGAGAAGAGAATGATGAAAGYCATATTCATTGCTGCATAGAGWGACCCAAGACATTATTGCTAATAACAAGGATAAAAAAAGCCATCTTTGTTGCATGAATGATATGCATATGTTGAAGAGGCTACCTCATTCTCTTTGCCTAGTTCACACACAGCAGTTTCAACATCCAGTTTCAGAGTATTAACACGGACAAAGCAAGGTTTCTTAGCATCTGCAACATAAACCATAAATCATAAATATCGTGACGAACATAGTAGCACAAAAACAAGTAAATAGAACATTAGCAGGAGGAAAAAAAAGCTTAAAACCACAAACCAGGAATCTGATATTGAGCCATCGAATCTTCTACATTTTTTGCTCCCTTCCTTGCTAAAATCTTTGCAAGAGCTGATTGTAGTGGACCTTTCCTGAGGATGAGATATTTTTCTGCATCTCCTGTTAGAGATGCATCCTATGAAGTGTTGAAATCATGTAGATTATCAATTTAGAGAAAAGACAGCAACCAAAGTGCCAATTATTTGGCTACATACTCTAAGAGTATCCACTGTAATTCAGGAGGTAATATACAAAATTAAAATCACTACAATGGCAATCAATTGCAAAAATATTACAGACAATAGCAAACAAAAAGTTCTGCATAATCTTTAATTTATAGCAAAAATAGTTTAGAATACACCATAAAAATTGRAAAAGGTCAACCAGCCAATCTACAAATAGAACACATAAAAACAAGCATACACAGACTATAGGCGCTATAGAAAGAGATAAATGTTCCAAATGACATAATATAAGGCTCTAAACAACCTGTGATAGGAACTCATGTTCATTATGGTCTACAACCTTTACTTCTTGAGTTCTTATATGCATTCAAATTGCTCGTTTAATATTGGAATTGAATTCAATACATCTTTCTTTACTGAAAAAGCAGAGTTGTGCATTGTCTAATAGCTTTCTGTTTTTGATTTATGGCTCTAGGTCAATGAGACTGCCTTGAACAAGGACCTGGACAACTCATGGGAGGTGCTTGCCGAACCAATACAAACAGTACATATCTGGCTTCCATTGCAATGGTCTCACATTGAAATGGTCTCATTGCAGTACTGGAAATTACAAACAACTTGTCTTATAAATTGTATCTATAATTGGATGATGCGTCTCGCATTATAGTTATTTAGGACGCTTTTAGTGTTAATTATTATAGCCTATTAGGACACTTTTTTTAGTATTACTTAGTTCATTTTATAGGACACTAAATAGTTCATTTTATAGGACACTAAAATTTGTTTCATAAAAACATTTTTTGGGACATTGAATTTCGTCCTATAAAAACATTTTTTGGGACGCCCATATTTGTTTCTAAATGTAAACATTTTGTGACAACATAAAGTGTCATATATTATAGTCTATTAGGACACTTTTTAGTGTTACTTAAACCATTTTATAGGACTATGGGTTTTGTATCATAATCCTAGAGTTTTTTAGGACACTCAAATTCATCCTATTAACCTAATACAACACTTTTAGATGAGACACACATATTTTTTGTCCTATAAACTTAAAAGTCCTATTAACTACCTTATTAGGACACTAATGACTTTTTGTTGTAGTGAGGGTTGATTAATTTTACTACTTAAGGGTCGAGCGGTGGCTCGTGCCATCACTAGACTTATCCGTCATCGTAGTGTAAACATTAATATGACCAGAGTCAGACGTCTTGTCAATATTTTCTTCTCTTATAAGACCTAACAAGGCACTCAAGGTGGAACGAAAGAAAACATGTTGACGTTTGGAAGACCACGACACAAGATTGTCACTAAGGAAGACACAAAACCTAAAGGTCGACCGATGTGTTTGAGGACAGCCATCCCAGTTAGCATCGGAATAAGAAACCAACCTATCAACGGATGATAGATGAATATGAAGACCATGTGAGAGCATACCCTATAGGTAACGAAGAATACACTTTAGGGCTAGAAAGAGCGGTTCACGAGGATCATGCATATAAAGGAAAATTTGTTGGACTACATATGTGATATTAGGACGAGTGAAGGTTAGTATTGCAGCGCCCCTGCAAGGCTTTGATATAAGGTAGGATCAGAAACAGGCTTTCCTAACGGTGAAAGCTTTCACTTAGTGTCCGTCGGAGTGCTACAAGGATTGCATGTTTCTATGTCAGCATGAGCAAGAATCGCTTTGGCAAAGGAGGTCTGGGACAGAAATAGGCTATTTGCATGGCGAGTGGTAGCAATGCCAAGGAAGAACGAGAGGGGACCAAAGTCAGTCATATAGAACCTGGAAGAGAGACGCTCAATGACCCTGGTAATAAGAGAAGAATAGGAGGTTGTGAGAATGATATCATCAACATAGAGGAGAAAGTAGATGGTCTTTGAACCAGAGTGATAAGTAAAGAGAGAGTTATCTAAGTGACTACTACGAAAGCCAATAGAAGAGATGTAGATAGCAAAACGGTGATACCAGGCTCGAGGAGCCTGCTTGAGTCCATACAAAGCTTTACGAAGGTGACAGACATGGTCAAGTAATTGAGAATGAACATAACTGGGAGGTTGTTTCATAAATACCTCATCGGTAAGATCACCATGGAGGAATGCATTTTTGACATCTAGTTGATGAATTGGACAACGACGAGAAACGACAATGTATGGTGGCAGGTTTGACAATCGGGCTGAAGGTGTCATCAAAGTCTAGACCAGGTTGTTGATAGAAACCTTGTGAAACCAAACGATCCTTATACCGTTCTAAGAGAGCATGACTGTCAAACTTGTGACGTTATAACCAATGGCAACCAACAATGTTGGCATGTGGAGGTCGTGGAACAAGATCCCATGTGTGATTGGAAGAGAGAGTAGCCATTTCAGAGTCCATGGCATCCTTCCAATTAGAGTCACACATTGCCTGAGCATTGGAGCGAGGAATAGGAGAGAATACGGAAGAGGAAAAAGATTGAGGATCTGACGAGGCTTTAGAGACCCCATGTGAGATCGTGTAACCATAGTATGACCAATAGGAGCTGTAGGAGAGGGAGGGAAAGGTTCGGTCACCAAAGAGAAAGCAGATGGTGTTGGAGTGTCAGGGACTGGTGATTCGGTAAAGGTGACATAGGGGGAGTAGGTAGAGATATGGGAACAAAATCCTCCTCAGATACGAAGATATTATAGTTTGAAGTGGAGGGAGGAGCTAGAAAGTCTGAAAAAGGAAAATGATCTTCATCAAAGAAAACATGTCATGAGATAATGACTTTCTGTGTGATGAGATCCAGACATCTATACCCACGATGGTCGGGAGACAATCCAAGATATATACATGAAGACGAGCAAGGTGCTAGTTTATGAGCAACCGTGGAAGAGGTCTTAGAATAACATAAGCAAAGACCATAAGATACGAGTAAGAGGGGAAGAAATCGAAAAGCATTTCAAACAGTGTTTTGAATGAGAGGGTAGAGGTAGGTTGAAGATTTAAGGTATGAATGGAAGTGAGGAGAGCTTCAGTCCAAAACTTGCATGGAAGAGATGCCCGAAACAGGTAAGCACGAATGGTGTTGTTTATGGTGAGAATGGTGTGTTCAAATTTTCCATTTTGTTGAGATGTGTAAGGACAGGAAAAACGAATTTTAATACCAAGAGTTGAAAAATTAAAGTAAGGTTTGGTTATTAAATTTGCATCCATTATCACATTGGAAAAGTTGAATGTCATTTTTAAATTGGTTTAGCACATACGCATGAAAAATCTTGAAGACAAAAAAATATCAGATCTAGCACGTAAATGAAACACCCACAAGAAATGAGAATAATCATCCAAAAATAAGATATAATATTTCTAACCACTAATGCTCACAACTAGAGAAGTTCATAAATCTGAATGAATTAACTCAAATAAACAAGAGGTTTTTGAAGTAGAAGGAAAAAAAGATAAGCGACAATATTTGCCAAGTTGACATGTATGACATATGGACAACTTATTTGCAGTACTAGAAATAAATTTGCGAGACTATAAAAAACTTAAGAACGGAAGAACTAGGGTGGCCAAGACATCGATGCCAGGTAGGAAGCGACACGGAGGTACGAGTAGTGGCAGAGAGGGAAATTGTGGAAGACGGAAGAATCGGGTACAAATCATCAGCACCGTCACATCGTTGAATAATAGTACCTGATTTTAAATCCTTGACAGAAAAATCGAAAGTGTCGAATTCAACAGAAACAAAGTTGTCTGTGGTGAAACTGACGAATCGACACGAGATTTTTAATCATTTAGTCAGAAATGAGAACATTATTTAAAGCAAGACGATCGTTGGAGTGAGGAAAAAAGTTTGGCCAATATTATTAACTGGCAGTAGAGCACCATTATCAACCACTATGGATTTAGAATTACAAGGTGATAGAGAAAACATGTTACCTTGATTGAAGGACATGTGCAAGCTTGCTCCGGAATCCATGTAGTAGTTGTTGTATTGTGGTTGCTAAACAAACATAGACTGGAACACCGAGGCAAGATCGGTAAATTGTGAGGGACTTGGTTGAGTTGCTACATGACCCCCAAATGATGATTAAGCCGAAGAGGGTTGTGGGGCCGGAGAAGTGGGCTGAAATTGCCAATAATTGGGTTGTCCAAGTTGAGCCGTAGAAGGTGCTGGCGCGAGAAACTATGGTTGTTGGGACGTAGGTGACATCATGAACTGAGGTGGATTGAAAGTAGGCGCTGTCACAAAGGAGTTGGTGGCGTGTTGTTCATGTGGGACCGAACCGTGACTGATTCCGGTGTTACTAAAGTATGCTTGACCATTACCCAAAATACCTGCATATTATGGTTGACTTGGAGAAGAATTGTTTGTAAACGGATTAGTAGTAGCGGAAACACTAGAATTACATCCCCCCTTAGAAACACTCTTACTATTGTTTTTGTTTTGATTCCACTTATTTTTCGCTTTTCCGAAATTATGGGAAGAAGAGTTTAGGGCAGCGGTGGTGGAGTAGGTAGAGTCTGTAGTGGGCTCAATGGTTTCTTCCCGAGATTCATGCAACAAAAGCATATTTTGGCTTCTAAAAAATTGGGAAAGGGTTTGGTGTTAGTGATAACATCAACTATACTATGATAAAAAGGTGGTAATTGGCGTAAGATTTGCATGACTAATTCAACATCTTTTATGGGTGAGTCAACATCAGAATCGGTAATAGATGAAGAACCTTTCTTGGTATTTCGAAATTGATATTGAAGTTGGAGAATTATAGACATCTTATTATTCAGAAATTATTCATCCAGTTTATCCCAAAGATCTTTCACGGTGCAATCATCACAAGTAGGGCTGTAAACGAACCGAACGTTCAGTGAACCGTTCATGAACCATTCGGCGGGAAGTTCGTTTATGTTCGTTTATTTAATAAATGAACGAACATGAACTAATTTTTTTGTTCGTTTAGTTAAACCAACGAACATGAACAAGAGTCTCGTTTGTTCATTTATGTTCATGAACGTTCGTTCATTTACCGTTCGTTTACGTTCGTTTATATGTAAAATTTTATTTCTTTACTTTGAATTCAAATAATATTTATTTATGTTCTTTTAGCCTGTTCGTTTATGTTCGTTTAGCTCGTTCGTTTATGTTCGTTTGTTTACGTTCGTTTAACATGTTATTCTTGTTTACCCGGTTCTTCATTTTGTTATGTTATTTTTTAGGAATGAAATGATAAATAATGGTGGATGCTTTTATTATATTTGTATTCGTTCATTTATGTCCATTTACTTTCATTTATGATTGTTCGTTTGACATCTTAATGAGCAAACACAAACAAAACGAACACGAACATACCTGATTGTTTGTGTTCATTTATGTTCGTTCGTTAACATGTTAAACGAACATAAACGAACACAAACACACCTTATTTCTAAATGAACGAACACGAACACAAAGATTTTCGTTCGTTTACCGTTCGTGTTCGTTCTTTTGTTCGGTTAAGTTAAACGAACGAACATGAACAAGCCTATGTTCGTGTTCGTTCGATTTGTTTACTGTCCTAATCAGAAGAAATTATTTGAAGAAGATTAGGATATTGATTTGACACGGGAGTCAATGGATTCTCAATCTTCATCTAATCACCGAATGGTTTTGATGTACCATTATTGTGACCTAGAACCTTAGCACCTTTATACATGTCTTGAAAGATACAATGCCAACGTTTATACTTGGATCCATCAAATAGTAAGCTTAAAATTGGATTGGGAATAAACATTGGTTAAGGCATAAACTAGTTGTTGGGTCGTAGGTGCAACGGCGGAAGAAGGTGTAGGGTTAGTCATGATGTGGGAAGTAGAGGAAAAAACGAGAAAAATAAGTGAAGTGGAAAATAGAAACTTAGGCCAGAAGTACTTATCGCGGGTAGAAAGATTGTAGTGTACGAACTACATTTTGTCGTGTATAACAAAGATGGCCGGCAGCAAAAGTATGTGGGTGAATGGTCTATCGAATTCCTTCTGTTCAATAGAGACTGTATGACCACTGGACCTCTAATCGACGATCTAACTTGTGAAAACATAGATGCAAATGTTACGGACCTACTGTCCGGAAATCAAGACGATCCGACCGTTCAATCTCAGTAATAGGAAAAGTGGTGCGACTGTGCATTGCCCAAATATGGTCTGCTAAATTCCTTATGTTCGATAGATACTGTACAACCTCCGGACCTCTAATTGACTATCTAACCGGTGAAAGAATAGATCCAAATGTTATGGACCTACTGTCCAAAATCAAGACGATCTGACCGTTTAATCTCCGGAAAAAGCAAAACGGCGCGACTGCACGTTGCCCGAATATGCTGCCGGGGAAAAAAATGTATGAAAAACCTCAAAGACGGAGGCTCAATACCATGTTGGAATACGTGAAAATCCCGTTAGGGTTTGCATATTATTGCTTAGTATATATAGAATACAACGTTACAATAGAGTCCTTATACTATACAGATTAACAAATAGGAGATAAAAAAATGCATGCTTTAACGCAATTAACTAAAGCTTGCATATAGAAGTTGGTTCCAAGTATCGGGCAACCCAGGAACACACCAATGACTGCAGTCTATGCCTGAGCCGCCACCGTAAGACGACGGATGTGCATCCTTCCTTAATTGTGATAGGGTTGTGATATCAAGCAATTGAACTGGATTCTTTACACTCCCCAGAACTCGGTTCAGAACACCTTGAGCTTCAGGTAATCCTGCAGGATATGTTGATCCTAGTAACGGTCGTAGTTCTCCGTTGCAGTTCTTTGATGATGATCCCCACTCCTTTCCCCTAATTCCAAAAGCATTTCAATAATCCTAAGTACCCTTGTTCTTGAAAGAACTTACTTAATGACCATACCCTTTTCGTTGTTTTTTTGTGTAGGGTGTTTCTTTTAAAATATGGTGGATTCTGAAAACCTTTGTTAAAAAAAGGTAATTTGCAAATGGATATTCATAAATAGGGCTGTGGGACCCAAAACCAAAAAGGATCTTATTTTCTCTACCAAAAATTTCTAACTACACGTGACTTTCTCAATTTCTAAGTGTTTTAATAGATTTTTTTATATGACTTAGTTTATAAAACCAAAAAATAAAGTGTTTTATCTAAAGAAGTTGTAATAAGTTTATATGACGTTTTTTTTTGGCTTCTTAATAATCTTTTTAGGACACTTTTATTATAAAACGTCTCATTAGCAATTTTATAGTACACTGTTTGAAAAAATGTCCTATGAAAACAAGTGTTTTATAAAAAGTTGAGTTTATAGAACATTTTCTCAAAAGTGTCCTATAAAGTTGTTAATACGATGTTTTGTATTAAAAATGTTATAAAAAAACTTATTATAACATCCAAAAACGTCATATAAACTTATTACAACGTCTTTAGATGACACGTTTTATATTTTGGTCATATAAATTAAGTCTATAAAGCGATTTATTGGGACGGTTAGAGATTGTGGCCGTCCTATAAACTCAATTTTGTTATAGTGACCCTTCCTATTTTTCAAACAATTTCCAATTATATCCTCTCTTTTTTTACGTTTTTATTTCACATTTATTGTTATAAATTTAATTATTGTAAAATATATAGCTAATATTTCTTTATTACTTTTTATAAACAAATTTATTTAAAAATCTCATAATTTTTAAGAAAATTCTATTAAACAAAAAAAACTGAAAATATTAAATAGATTGCTTTTAAAACTGTAAAATTGTATAAAAAAAACGAAATTTTTAATGAATAATATCAACCGAAAAATTATAAGAAATTATTAAACATAAAAAAATTAAAAATAATAAACATATTTTTAAAAAGTTGTAAAATCACATCAACCAAAAAGTTTGAATATTTAATATTCAGTGTAAAATTGTACAAATATATTAATTGAATACAACAAAATCGGTTTAGGACTAAAGATCACTAAATGTATTACTAAAATTGTTTTATATGATGTAAATTATAAAATCAAACAAATGGTTGGGTTCATATGAGATCAAAGGTTTTTCGTGAAATTCGTAAGATCAATTTATGTTCATTGATCAACTTTATAAGCTAATAATATCATAGAAAGACAGAATAGGATTCTTTATTTCAAAATTGTGCTAAAAAGAGCTTGTTACGATGCTTTATATATCAATTTATTGTAACACATTTACATAATATGTACAGTTATTTGATTTCGTCAACTTAAGTCCTATGTGTAAAACGTTTATCAGGACATTTACACATATTTGATGTCTTATAAATTCGATTTTGTTTAGCTATCTACCATTGTTCACATCTTGTGGTTCCTAACACCGTTGAATGTTCTAAGTTTTATGAGAATCTTGAGGCTTGTTATGACAGTTCCAATTTCTAAATGTCATAATAGACCTCTTTATAAGACTTAGTTTATAAAACCAAAAAAATAAAAACGTCTTATTTAAAGGCGTTGTAATAAGTTTATATGACGTTTTTTGACGTCGTAGTAAGTTTTTTATGACACTTTTAGTATAAAGCATCCCATTAGCAACTTTATAGAACACTATTTGAAAAATTGTCCTATAAAAACAAATGTCCTATAAAAAGTTGAGTTTATAGGACACTTTCCCCAAAGTGTCCTATAAAGTTGTTAATGCGACACTTTGTATTAAAAATGTTCTAAAAAATTTGTTAAGATGTCCAAAAACGTCATATAAACTTATTACAACACCGACGCTTTATATTTTGGTCCTATAAAACGGTCTATTATGACACTTAGAGAATGGAGGTGTCCTATAAACTCAATTTTGTTGCGATGGTTGTTAGATGAAGCACTTACTGATTATGTGAAGGAGAGATCCCTTGAAAGAAGACTTTCGTTTTGGATGGGTTGACATTGAGATCAACCCATCTCGCCCATGTCATCATGCCCTTATAATATGCCTCTAGACGATTCATGTCCTTCAGGATAGTTGATCCATATTGCACATAATCCCATCTGTAAAAACACCAAAATCATATCTCATACGATCGATCAACGTATTGTACGTAAAGGAAAAAGGTTACGGAGACGAATAATACGGTTGTAAGTGTCCCGTATGCGTCCACCAATGCCACGAATTGAAAACCAGCACATCCATCCCTTTCCATGCATTCCCGCCTTGAATCGAATTCAGTTTCAGTACCCGGCCAACGTTTTCCCTTACGATATCGACCAAATACGTTGATCGATACAAGTACAACGTTACTCCGTAATCCTGCACATCGCAAGTGATACAGCTTCAGTCCATTGTTTGTACAAAATGTGATATCATGATTGAATTGAATTTGAAGATTTGAAGGTTAAGAGACATACCTGAAAAGCAAGGGAAGTAAGAGAGTCCCTACTCAGAAAAGTGGTTTTGGATTTGGGTGCAGATGCATGAAGCAAACAAGCCAACGATTGCCACTGATTCTCACTCAGTGAGTCACCGACAAACATCACTTTCTTCCCTCTCCATTTTCTCAACAAATCCAACCCATTAAACCTATATTAATAACCCATTTATATGTCAATGATTTGTTTCATCGAAAACCCCAGATTCTTTACCACTACAACAAAATTTAGTTTATAAGACACCCCAATCTCTAAGTGTCCTAATAGACCTCTTTATAGGACTTAATTTATATGACCAAAAAAATAATGTCCTATCTAAAGATGTTATAATAAGTTTATATTACGTTTTTGGGCGTCTTAACAAATTTTTTAGGACATTTTTAATACAAAGTGTCGCATTAGCAACTTTATAGGATACTTTTGAGAAAACGTCCTATAAACTCATTTTTTTATAGGACACTTATTTTTATAGGACAATTTTTCAAATAGTGTTCTATAAAGTTGATAATGGAACACTTTATATTAAAAATGTCCTAAAAAACTTATTACGACGTCAAAAAACATCATATAAACTTATTACAACACCTTTAGATATGACACTTTATTTTTTTGGTCATATAAACTAAGTTTTATAAAGAGGTCTATCAGGACACTTAGAAATTGGAACTGTCCTATAAATCCGATTTTGTTGTAGTGTGTAGTCTATCACATAGAGACGTGGCCAACCTTTGATGCGACCTAGATCGCAGGCCAAGTCGCTTGCACATCACAAGTCCCTCGTGTATATATGTGACATGAATGTTCTCGTAAAATAGTGATGTTCTCGTTTAAACATATCCCTATATTATATATACATATATATATATATATATATATATAGAGAGAGAGAGAGAGAGAGAGAGAGATGAGCATGGACCTGGGTAAGTTACAGGAGTCTGGTTGCCAAGCATACTTGAGATACTGTGTATCTGAGCGGCCATGTTTAAGGCAATTGAATCCAGAGTCAATGAAGGGGCAGCTTGAAGCTGCATACAGTGGGTAAGAACTGTCAACTACCCATTTTCCCTTGAACAAATTACACCCCAATAACTCTCTTCCTCTTAATGAACCACTGATATTATAAGATGATGACGAAGGTACATGTGTTTTAGCTAAAGTTACAACCAACAGCAGCTGCACTTGAAGAAGAAAGATGGCACCAGTCAACAAAAGGCATCTCCTTTGGGAACCAAAACCCATATCTTTATTGGATTTTGGAGAAGGAAGAGGACTCAGAACTATGCTTAACCAATAATTAGTTCTGTATAGACAAGCTGTCTTTTTGCCCCTTGGTCGCTCATGCCTTTACCCCATTCAGCACTAGATGTATATATAGAACATACATCCGCATGCACACATACATACATACATACATGCTGGCATACATACATATATGAGAAAACGTTAGGAAAGTGATGCATGCATGATACATAGAATATGGCAGATTGAAAAGGATAGAAAGGGAGAGAATTGAAGTTTCATCTGTATGTACTTTTGATTTTGGAAACTTAACTTTTCTTGGATGCACATGAAGTGGGAAATGGAATATATCTTGGAACATATGAATTAACCCAACAACAACCAATACTTGCACTACCAAAATAAAACTAATGCACAAAACGAAGCCCGAAGCAAACCCGAGCCAAGAAGAAACCAACAAAAAACCTCGCCGGGCTGTGCTAGAAAGCACAAGACGGAACCGACACATGAGAACCACATGACAAACACTTACAACCTAACTAAGCCACTAATCTATGTCTCTTTAACTTTGTTGCAAGGTGATGGTTGGAGTAGCCTGGCCACAAACATAGTTGAGACTGAAAACCGAATCAAACGTATTTGGTATATCGAGCAAGATATGAGAGGGTACGAATGATATTTAGAGACCTTCTCATCTCTACCCAAGAGGTAAGATATGGCTTGGAGGTTGTTTGTTTACCTCTTAGTAGTTTCATTAAGAGATAGTATCTGAATCGTTAAGAGGTGAATCTTGTTTGGCAAAAAAAAAGTCTGTCTCTTAATAGTTCTAAAACACTCTGAATGATTTTGTATCATGCGCCTCCCTTAACCATTAAGCGCCCTAATTTCATCGTAAACAATTACCAAATGATAATATTTCATTTTTCCCTATATCATGAGAGCCACTTAATCATTCTGACCATTTAATCATTCTACACCAAACCATTAAGCAACTGCCAAACAATCCCTTACTATCTCTTCTCTCTTTCTTAGATTATCCCTAGTGTGGTCCTTTTCCTTCTCATGAAAGCATATATATTAGATCTGTCTCCCTTTCGTGTGCTAGCTACCTACACCTTTGAGTGCCTCTGCATATGGTCCTCTTGTCCTTCTCAGTTATAGCTTGTGTTCAATTTCCCATGGCTGCTATCGTTGTAGTCTCCCATTAGCTAAACTTCGACCTATTTTACTCATCATATGTTTGAACATCGTCCGTAAGATCACCATTACGTTAATAGATCTATACAAATAAGTACGATGTCTCCGAGCCATCATAACAACAAGATGGTTATATGATGTCTCGCTACGCAATGAGGACGTTGTGAAACATGACCAACTTTAAGATGGTTTTATAGTGAATCTCCAAATGTTATAAGCATGTGATTCAAGGTACGAGTTATGATCTCCCAATGGTTATGGGATTCTTATACGGAGAGAATATGACGAAACACGATAACTTCACAATGGTTTTATGATAGGTCTCGATATTATGTCGACATGTTCGATTTTGAAAAACAAGCAACTTCGAAAAAGTTATTTTAAATTAAATACGAGTGAAAGTTATAGTGTGTAAATGATTACATGATGCTTACACTTTAAAGGACCATAAATTTCCACTATTAAATAGAATAGAAATGACTTTTCTCAAGGTTGCCAATAATGGTGCATACAACTTGCATCAACTTTGGTCATGATGAAGCCAAAAATGAAGTGGTGGCTTGCTTTCATGATTTCACCAGAGTTAATATGCCTGACAAGAAGGTGGGGTGGGGGTGTTTAATACGTTTTTTTTTTTAAGAGGTGTTGAAGTCTAAAGTCTTATTTTACTTATGAGTTATAAGAGATGGTTCTGAAGTTTGAAATCTGGATTGGTAAGATTGTTTGTTTTTACGTCTGAAGTCTGAATTCTGAATTGATCAAACTAGCGTAAAAATATAAAAGATAAATAGTTTTTTTAATAAAAATATAAAAGATGGATAGTCTTTTCCTTACAAATTTCTTCCGGTTCCCAAAATATGAACCATGTGACAAAGGGAGGATTAGGATTAAGAGGTATTAATGGATATATTTACCACTTAAAATTTTAGAGAACATTTAGAGCTTTTAAGTTGTTATTTTAAAAATAAAACAAATGCTCTTAATACCCAAACGTCTAAACGAATCAGACTTCAGAGGTATTAAGAGGTAATTTTGAAAAAACAAACAGACCTTAACTTTTCTCATTGTAACATATTCGGTTAGATTTGGATGATTTCATAGTTATATATATTGGAATCTTCTTCTTTTTTTAAGTTTTTTGAAAAATAATCTAATAAGATTTTGCATATTTTAACATGGTATCATTGTCAATGTCTATCACTGCACTTTATGGATTTGATACTCTGGGACAATATGTACTCGTATAGCCCCCTCTCGACACTCTGGGACAAAATGTGTTTGTCTAGTCTTCATTGGAAAGGATGTGTTAGAGTCTCACATTAACTAGGTATGTATTATTTCACCTCTGTAATTTGTTGAAACCCCTTTTCGCTTCTCAATAGCTTTCTTAAAGATTAATCTAATATGGTTCTATATATATATATATATATATATATATATATATATATATATATATATATATATCCTCTATTTTATATTACACACATCCAATTACGTATAATTTTGCAAATCGTCTTGAATTTAAATCGGGACTGAATTAACATGTCAAAGTGTCGATCTCCAAATCTGGTTTAATTCTCGGGATTTACAAAAATATTCATATGTCCAACGAAAGAATATATGTATAATTTACTAAAAAAAAAAAGAACATGTGTGTCAACAATCCTAATTAAACACGTTAGAATCGAAGCGTTAAATCAAGCAATTGTGTCATACTAAAATGAAAACCTGTATACTAACTACGTATTCAAAACAGAACTCATCTTACGATTCAGAAGAAATTTACAGATCTTTCCAATGATTTAAGTAATAGAGACCGATAAAATGATTTTTATCGATGTTGTTAAGAAAGTTTCTTATAAAACACAGAAATTTTATGTTTTAGTTCTAAAATCTAAAGTGTGAGTTGTCTTTGGGAGATATTAAAGAAGTTGTTTTCTAAGAGGTCCCAAAGCATTAAAGTCGAAGTTAAATTACATAAATAGTTATTGAATTTAAAAATATATATTTAAATAAATAAAAGAAGATTTCTTTATTATATATTTTATAAGAAATCGGAGGAAGACCCGACGATTCTTTTCAGAAAATCGCCATCGAAAGATACACATTATTCTGTATTTTCTATCAAACCAATCATAACCACTAACTACATTCCGCGAAATTGTGCACCACAAATAGGAGCTAATAAAAAAAACCCACAATACCATAGAAAGACATTACAATTCCTAGTGGGAAAAAAAAAACTATTTCCTAAGACGGAAATAAAGATATCAAATTTCTACCAAGATAACTGAAGGTTCCAACCAACAAGAATCCTGATGAACCTAAAAAAAAAAGATAACAGCCCAGCAGAAATTACTTGTTTTTCAAGCCCCTGTTATAGGTTCTATCCATATATGTTATTAAGCTTGATAATTGAAGTCAAGTTGTACCGTAAAGATTATATTTGATTATCATAAGAAAGATAAATCTCTGTTTTTTTTCGGATCGAATTGTCAATGATTTAAAGCAAATAAGCTAAATAGATTGAACAATAAAAATAAATATCATTGTTAAATATTTAAATTATAATATTTTAGGGATGCAAATTATTTTTCACAAAAATAGAAATATTATTGTCACTGAAATAGGATAACAATACATACCTATAGGCTAAGCACTTCGTAAAACGTATTCTCATATTTTGTTTAACCTAAAGTTAAGTAATCTTTCAGCAACTGTGATCTATGTCCCATTTTATCTGAATCACAGAAGGATTCAGTTACATTTGGATGTTATACTTATATTTTCATAAATCATATTTTAATTTTTTATTTTAATCATATCAACTTAAATGATTAGTTTAAAAAATGATTAATTCATATTAAATACTTTGATTAAAAATAATATTAAAACTGTGTAATAATCATTGGCTAAAATGTGACCGTTTATGATCAAGTGTTTATCTATACTATATTATAAAGCATTTGATAAAAACTCTTAAAAACCACTTTTTATACGTAAAGTACTGTTTATTAATGTATATTACTTAAAACTCAAGAATGCAAGTAGATTGTGCATAAGTACAACTTATTAAAGCTGCATATCTGAATTCGTGTAACTAACTGCAGATAAACATAATCAAATACAGAATAAACATCTCATTTTAAATATAAAAAATTTAAAATATAATTAGGATAATCATTGAGTTTTAATAGAATATTTGATTATTATCTTTATAAAATGTTATATTATTAAACAAAAAAAAATTATTTCGTTATTAAACTTAAATTAAATTATAATAAAAAATGAGAACTTTTAAATAGTTGATTTGATATTAACATTGATATTTTTTTTCAAATTTATATTTTATTCAAAAATAAAATCATTATTGCTTTCTTAACAACACATAAAAATCGTATTATAACATCGACAGAGACAAATAATGAAATAAAACATTAAAATCGAGATGTGTTTCGTTGCATTACGCGAGTACTCTTCTAGTACTTTATAATAAGCATTGACTAATAGAAAATTACTTACAATCTTAATCATTTATATGAAATGTTGAATGAAATATAAGTGTTTACAAAATTAAGTATTAAATGATAGAAAATTTAATTTTCATAATTTAAATATATTTAGACGATAATTCATTGATATTCATTTCAATTTCAATACAAGTGGAACATCAAAAATCAGTATTAATTTCAATACAAGTGGAACATCAAAAACCATTATGTCATTGATGTATTCCACAGAAAAAATTGGCCTTGATAGTACATGTCTTATCCTGATAAGCAATATTTAGGGGCCGTTTACTAAACACTTACCCGATAAGCACTTATTGGTAAAATTAAACACTCTCACTTTCTTACCCGATAAGATTTTAGTTCACCAAAACGGCATTAGATGCAACAATTTACCCGGTAAATGTTAACCGTAGTAAGAGTTGTCGTTCTCACTTATTGGTAAGACTCTCGATCATTGTCTCACTCTTATCGAGTAAGATTCTTGGTCCTTGTCATATTCGTTAGATGCACAAATGCCTTTTGTCTTTTTCTTTTGTTTTTGTTTATGGTAAGACCAACATGTGAATGGTCACTATTCAATCATATGCTTACATTTGAAATACTTTGTGGACTTGGATCCATTACTTTATCGAGTTTAATAGGATTAAAAGATGACACTTCATGCTGTCCCTTCAATTGCAACTCATACAAACCCCACCATTAACATACACAACAAAAAGAAGAGTATCACTAAGGGAAAATTTCCTTGCTCATACGTCACAAAAGGGGTATTCTGTTGTTGATCGTTCGTCGGTCAAAAGCTCGTAGGTAATGCTATTAGCAACTGATTAGTGACGGAATTCATCGACGAAAACTTTATGCGACGGATCAGTGAAAGAATCTTTCAGTGAAGGAATCTTTCGGCAATGGATCATCAAAGTATTTTGATAAGGGTAAGAATCAAATTTAATGATCAAGAAATTAATTCAAAGTTATATTAAATACCATTTAAACAAAAGGTTACTCGGTGGATGCAATTATTACACTCTAATAAAAAAAAATGGTTATATCTTTGTTCAGTTCTTAAATTATATCTTTGATGTAAAAGACCAGGGCCTCGTTGTAATGGAAGTTCATGATTGGGTTAAAAAAGAGTGTCACGTTTAAATGCACATAAATTTCGTTACAAAACTTTGTTTCAAGCTCATCAAATCGAATATGAAGCTTAAAAACGCTGTTTAAGCATGTTTTTGGTCATTTATTGTGGTTTTTGCTCTTTTTTGCATTTTGTTTAAAGCTTTTATGTTTAGACCATAATCGGTTTTCAGACCCATTTTGTTTTGGTCTTCCTTTTACATGGTTTTTGTATAATTTAGATGGTCACAACTAGAATTCAGAAACTTTGATTTTTTTTTTCCCACATACTGTTAACGTGAATTGGAATTTGAAGTCTCGGGTTCGGTATTTATCGAATCAACAAACCTGATAAAAAATTGTCTACGAGTATTCGTAAAATCAATGTGTCCAATTTTTTGTTCGATTTTATTTGTTATATCAGTTGTTCTTTCCATATTTTCATATATGTCTATGTATATTGCATGTTTTCTTTATTTTAAATATATATATATATATAGAAAGAGAGAGGGGGAGATTTACTTTGCAAACCACGTTATTTGTACAAACCGTACAAACCTAATTCAACTAATCATAATTTTTCATTTTGTTCATTTTTTTTGTAATTATAAAAGGTTGATTAATCATTTTTATTGTGAATTATGTTAATCATGAATATTATCATCTTCATTGTTTTTATTTTAGAGAAATACATGAAATAGTTTCATTAAAATTTTATTAAATATTATATGAAACAATTTTATAATCATATATGAAACAATATCATCAAAAAAAATATTATATGAAACAATTTCACAAGATTAAACAATTTCATGAAAAAATTTCATAAGAGTAAACAATGATATCGACGAATGAGAGTGGTTTGCACGGTTTGTACAAATTGGATGGTTTGCATTTGACCTTTAATTTCTCTCTCTATATATATATTCTATTACAAAAATTAATTCTTATAATTAATGATTGTGTTGTCATTTTATATATAATATAAGTATATGTATGTATTATATAAATAAATAAGAAGAAAATATCATAGTGGTAGGTTTTAACTCGTTATCATACACCTCATATAACGTTGGCTTTTTGTGAAGCATTGAAAGTTTTAATTATTAAATATAAAATAATAATATTATTTGAGTTTATGTTCTTCGTATTTTCATCAATGCTCTATGCTTTTAATATTTATGTTGTAAATTCAATTATATAATTGTTAGAATCATCTAAAAATATATTGTCGCATCCTAATCCTACCATGAATTTAACACACACATATAGGGTTGAGTTTACGTGAAATCAGCTTGTTTTTGTAAGACATGTGAGACGATTTTTTTATATTTGAAACTTTACCGCAAAACATTGTGAAGGTAAAAGAAAACTGAAACACTGTGAAGGTTATCCTTACAACATTTTGCTGTGAAGTTTCAAATGTAAAAAAATAGTCTTACGAGTTTTATGAAAATAGGTTGGTCTCATGTGATCCCAAGTCTCTCTCTCTCTCTCTCTATCTCTCTCTCTCTCTCTCTCTATATATATATATATATATATATATATGAGATTTACTTTGCAAACCACATTATTTATACAAACCTCATTCAACCAATCATAATTTTTATTTTGTTCATTTTTTTTATAATTATGAGAGATTAATTAATCATTTTTATTGTGGAAGGTATTAATTATGGATATTATCATCTTTATTATATTAATTTTAGAGAAATGTATTAAACAGTTTCCTTAAAATTTCATAAATATTATATGAAACAATTTTATAACCATATATGAAACAACTTCATCAAAAAAATATTATATGAAACAACTTCATCAAAAAAGTATTATATGAAACAGTTTCATAAGGTTAAATAATTTAATGAAATTTTTTCATAAGATTAAACAATGAAATCGACAGATGAGGGTGGTTTGTCCGGTTTTTACAAATATGGATGATTTGCATTTGATCACTCATTTCTCTCTCTCTCTCTCTCTCTCTCTCTCTCTCTCTCT
>NC_037541.1:2494803-2516733 GCF_001531365.2 Cynara cardunculus var. scolymus
TTTTAAGTAATATGCATTAATAAACAGTACTTTATGCATAAAAAATGGTTTTTAAGAGGTTTTGCCAAATGCTTTATAATATAGTATAGATAGATATAATTTAATTTAAGTTTAATAATAAAACAATTTATTTTTGGTTTAATATTATAAATTTTATAAAGATAATAATTAAGTATTCTGTTAGAATTTAATTATTATACTAATTATATTTTAGATTTTTTATATTTAAAATGAAATGTTTATCATGTATTTGATTGTGCTTATCTGCAGTTAGTTACACGAATTCAGATATAGGATGAAATCTGATAGAAATGAAATCGTTTAGGGCTGAACGGGTTTAAGAGTTTTTAAGAGTGTTAGCCAAATGATTTATAAGATAGTATAAATATATATATATATATATATATATAATTTTATTTAATTATGTTATATTTTTTTTCTATATATAATGATGTGTATTCAAGTGATTGTTGGCTATAACGTCAGAATTTAAGACAAAAAGATTCTTATCCGTATCTTTCCAAGACTTCCAACTATATTTCCATCAAAAATCCTAACTATAAGGTTGAAAATCGGTATATTCTTTTTGAAGAAAATGTATTAAAATGTCACGAAATTTGTCCTCTTTTATTTAATGTGACAGATGATTTTCTTTTCTCAATTACTGTAACAACCCTTCAATTTTTACTATTTTCATACCCATTTTACTTCATTAACAGATCTTCAACGTACGTGATTTTCACGTCAAAATCATTGATAGTTACAAGATATACTTATTATAGGTCTAAATGGGTATGAAATAAATATATAAAAAAACTGAATATTTATTACGCTAATTAAGATATATATATATATATATATATATATCACAAATAAGAACTAAGTCAAATTTTATTCTACTTCACTTTAATAATTTTTTAGGGAACAGAAATGGTCCTAAGCATTATCTTTAGATGTGAAGACAAAAGGTCACGATTACTACAAACCATACAAACTCATTTTAAAAGGGTTGTGTAGGGACTTTGAGTTAGACGACATAGAGCCACTTTGGTGTCATATATAGTCAACGCTGCAATTTTCTCTATACCAACAAACTTTAATAATGGCATTCGTCTTTAGGCATGTGAACCGAAAGTCTGATTTAACTTCTACGTAATACGTTTTGAACTGTCCTAGAAGAAGAGCTTATCTTGGGTTGTGGATCTTAATACAAGAATGCCTTAACGCTGAACATCAAAGGGTTCGCCGTGCTTTAAAATATAACGTCAAAAAACTGAATATTTCTAAATGTTTTTAGTTTTGAAACCTATTCTTTGTGTTTTAGACAAAGGGGTCGTTTACTAAACGCTTACTTGGTAAGTGTTTAACGCATAAATTTTCTCATCGGATGAACATGAGAAGGGCCAAGAATCATACCGGGTAAGAGCAATGAGAAGGATGGAGAGTCTTACCCGGTAAGTGAGGAAGTGCCTATCTAGTAAATTGTTGCATTCGATATTCTTTGATGTACTAAAATCTTACGCATCTAAATAAATTATAGTGTCGACTCATACTAGTAAGCGCTTACCGGGTAAGCATTTGGGTAAACGGCCCCAAAGTTATTGATGATGTTACTTTTAACTGTGAATCGTTTTGGTTCTGTATAGCAGCTCTTGTAACCTTTCATTAATCATATACAACCTTGTTATTACATGTTAGACATGGCCAAAAACTGGGCCTTAACCAATTCGATATGAAATCATGAGTGATGACTTTCAGGGGTGGAGCCAGGATTTAAAATTAGGGGGAGTCAGAGCATCGAGCACAAATAAATCAAATACTATTTATTTGTCAAAAATATTTTCTTTCATAAACTTGTCATCTGTTGGAGTCTTACATCGGCTAGATTTGAGGCATTTTTCCTCTATATATGTTTGAACATTCCTTCTCTCTTCAAGATATATATTGGAGAGTAATCTAGGGGTTCCACATATTCACAAATGGTATCAGAGGGAAGGTCTATTATTCTAGGGATTCGACACTTTAGGAAATTTGTACCCTTCTATCCCCATCTTGACACGCTAGGACAATCAGTGGCGGATTGGACGAAAATCCGCTGGTATATAAAAAAACCGATTTTTTAATTTTAATTTTTTAAATTTGGTAGATTAGTGACGGGACGGATCCTCCGATCCGCCACTAATTAAAAATTATTTTTTTTCTATTTTTAAAAATTAATGAATATTAATTAATTTTCTAACATTTCCAATCCACCACTAATTCGTTGGAAATTTGATTTTTAATTTAATTTTTTTTCCGCTTTTTTGTGACGGATTTGTGATGGATTTTAACTTAAAACTGCATTTTTGTTTTTCCTTTTGCTTTTTTCTATCCGTAAATATTTATTCTCATTTTATTTACGTATTTCATATTTATATATCTGTAATATACTTAAATAGATGCCACGTACGTATACAGGTACATACATATATGTTTGTATATATATACAAATACGTATGTTTCAATAGGTGTTAATGGGCTTAATAACCAATAAAAATGTCTTATTTGAATTTAATGGGTCTTAATGTCTTTAGTGGTTCTTATCGGGATAAAGTGGATCTTACTGGTCTTATCGAATCCAATACACCACATGCATATATACAGTACATGCATGCATACAAACACGTAATAAGTCACCATTGGTGTTATTGAACTTTAATGGTTCCTAACAAGCTTTAGTGGTTCTTAATAGGCTATAATGGGTCTAAGTGACCTTATTGAGTGCAATACACACCACATGCATATATGCAGTACATACATACATACATACAAACACGTAATAAGTCACCATAGCCTTAATGGATCTTATTGGAATTTAATAGGTTTTATTAGTCTTTAATCGATATTATTGGGCTTTAAGGATTCATTGGACTTTGATGGGTCCATTGGGCTTTAGTCGGTTTTGTTGGGTTTTAATCGGTTTTCTTGGGCTATAACGGGTTTTATTGGGTTTTAATAGATCTATAGGGGTTTAATGAGTTCTATTGGGTTGTATTAGGTATATGAATCAAGGCCCAATACATTTCATTAAGATTCAATGTAACACATCAAGGCCCAATATATTTCATTAAGAGCACTGAAACTCATGAAAGACCAATACAATATACTAACCACTGCTGAGTCTAATACGATCCATCAAGGCCTAATACAGTTCAATAACAGAGGACCGCCCACCAAGGCACAATTTACAATTCGTTAATTCAAGGAATTGAAGAAGTTGAAAAAAATCAGTGTTGGATTTCTAGCGGCCGGAATCCACTGGAAACATTCAATCTGCCAAAGAAAATTCCGCCGGAAATAGTGTTTTCTGGCAAAAGTTTTCCCGCTCAAGGAAATCTGCTGAGTACAAGGAAAACAGGCTGAGTCTTTTTTATTAGAACTGGTTACCATAGGACTTGTTACAAAAGAAAAATCTTCAGACCGAGACCGATTTAGAATCTCTTCAAGACCAATTCTTGGCCATCTCTTTGGCCCACCACTATATCATTTTTCATTAATTTCAAGAGGAGCATGTGCCCTTTTTGAGTTTCCATGTGGCTTTGCCACTACTGAAAATCGCTCCTTCTGATCCTGGTCCCTGACCTAAATATATTAACCGATAATAATCGATGTAACCGATTATATTGTAACATGTCCCCATTAATTAATTCCTTAACTCGGCCCCCCTTTTTAGAGTTGTTTTTTAAACATTTTTATAACAATTATTTTTTTACAAATTTTTACTGCATTTATGTTTTCCCAACCACTGAAATACACCTCCAAATTCATTTCTATTAAATTTTATTATTTGACATCGTTGAAGTCTTCTTTTACAATGGTAGTTTGAAATTGAGGCATTGGTATTTAGTGGTCGTTGGAATACAATGGGAAGGATTCGTTTGTTCATATTTGTCTTCAATCTTCTAATCTTCGTGAGTCTCGTTTTTAATCAATTGAGTTAGCATTTATAGCTGATTTTAGCACAACACATGATTTCTCGATATGATGACTCTACATTGAATTTTCTTGAACCGTATGGAAACATTGACACCTTTTGCATTGCGTCTCTCGTTTCGCACTTTAAAGTATTACCAAGTTGAATCCATAAAAAAACACTAGATTTTTCATAGGGGTGTTTATAAGTTACGTTGGTCGGGTTGAAGGGATTCGAACAATTAATGTTTGCGGTTTGAAGATTTTACAACTCGATTAGACATCGGGTTACTTCGAGTGGGTTATTTCTTGTTGGGGTTGGCCGGTTGGTCAGGTTGATCGGGTTTTGAAGCACCCAGCTCAGCCGCGATTTAAACAATGGGATCAGGGGGAGATGAAGCATCATGATTGTTGGAGGATATCGTCTGTAGGAAAGTACGTGAAAACACAAATACGATATCAAGAGAGCAAAAGCAAGTGAAAATATGAACCGAAACCAAACCATGAGCTGAACGGATTATAGTGAATTTTAAGAGATATTTTTTTTGATTAACCTGGATATCCAAACCGCTATGCGAGCCGACTAATCCCAGGGCGACTACCTACTTTGCAGATAGCCCGAGTCACCGCATTTAAACCTCCGTGGCCACAAGGGGATTTTTATTCCTCCTTGGATTTGAACTTGGGACCTCCTGGTACTTTTGACCTTTGGAGTCAAGCTCAAACCAATCAGACACTACCCTTGTGGTTAATTTTAAGAGACATTTTATAACTTGGTATCCCCCCCCCCCCCCAAAAATATGACTTATTTATACTCTAGGATGCTTAATAAGCCAAAGAAAAAAGACTCTAAAATTTTAATTTGGCTTCTTTAACTGGCGAGCTAACTTAAACTAGTCCGTTAACCTGTTCATCTAGAATATCCATAATTTGGCTTACTTGACCGGACCTAAACCAGTTACCACATGTTCCGGTCCTACATCAAGCCCAAACATCTCTATTATAAGTAATCGGGATGCCATATCTACCTGATTACAAACCCTTTATCTAGGGGACGTGCACGACCCAAATTGAATAAACTAACCGTCCAAACAATTTGTCTGGTTTGAGCATTTTGAATATTTTGGAATCACATCCTTTGGTTCAGCTATCGGTTTGTGCTGAGAAACTGACTATCTTGGACATAATGAACTGTATCTATTAAACTTATCAAAAGATGTTTGTATGTAGTCTAATAGTGAGTTCATACGAAATCCAAAAGGAAAGGGGTTTGAATCCCTTTTTTTCTTTGAAGTGTATTTTTGTCTATTTTATATGTTAACAATAACCAGATAAATTTGTGTTTCTATGTGAAAACACCAATTTCCATTTATGAATGGCCCAAACTAGGGGCCATATAGTTAAGCCAATTTGAATAAACCGCTACACAAAGCACTTTGGCATGTTTGGCTGGGTTGGATCTTTGTCGATCAACCAGTTTGCAACCAAGTTACTCGGTTCAGTTTGTGGATTGAAGTGGTATACCATCATTTCGGCAAAATCGAACCGTATTTAATAATAACATACTACATTGCGAATAAATATCAACTATTGTTTTGGTCGATTTGGTAGGTCCAATCAAGTCTATAATTTGTCCAATTTTGTTTACATTATTACGCTCATTAGTTTCGCAAACATTTTGCAATCTAAACTGATGAAACTATACACATCTCTAGCCCAACCTATCAAAACAATCCAACAAAGCTGTTCTTTTGTCGATCTGAACCGTTCAACCAAACCTAGTAACCTAAACAACCCGAATTCAAAAAATTACTAAACCAAATTTATTCATTGATACCCATTGTTTCTTTTAACTAAGGGACTGTTTGTTTACCTCATAGTAGTTCTATTAAGAGGCAACTTCTGAATCGCTAAGAGGTGAACCTTGTTTAGCAAAGAAAAAGTTTGTTTTTTAATGGTTCTTAAACCTTTTGAATGATTTTGTATCATGGGTCTCACTTAAGTGACTTAACCATTCAGCATTTTAATTCCATTGTAAACAATTACCGAACAATTATATTACATTTTGCACTATATCATTAGATTCTTTTAATCATTCTGCATAAAACCAAGCAGCAACGATTAAATAGCCCCTAAATCAAATCAAGCCAAATTATATTGTACCCAAGCCTTACGGCCCAAAGTGTATGGCTATGGCCCAAAGCTAAGTCTACCCAGCCCATTTCTATTTTCGTGTAATTACCAAATTACCCCATCACTTCTCTGAAGAGTCGATGATAAGGCTGTTTCTGTCGAAGAAAGAGGATAACGGGAAATCAAGAAATCTTGATAGAGGGAAAACCCATGGCGTGTGTATCATCTGTGTGTACAAGATTCGGAGCACAGAGTACAACTGCTTCACTCCCTTTTCTCAATGCTTCACGACCAACAAGAAGCAATCTTTCCCTAAAACCAGCTTCTGCTGCCGCTAATTCTTCGAATTCAACTGGGCTTCTTCACTGTTCCTTCGTATCTTCTTCACTTTCTCTATCATCTTCATCTTCAACATTCGCAGGTGAATTCCCATTACCCTAATCATATCAATTAAAAGGAAAAGCAGTTTTAGTTCTCCCATTCTTTCACGTGGATTATTTGGTTAATGGGCTGATTAATTTCTTTGAAATTTAGGATTTATCCTGTTTTAGGATCTTAGTTTATTGGGTTAGTTCGTTATGCATTGAACAATTTCATGTTGGCAATTCGGTTAATTGATATATTGGTTTTCTTTCCTGGGGTTTTGATTAATTGCTGTGAGAATTAGGGTTCATCTTGTTTACGGTGATTGAATTATCAGCTTATATGCTTTCATTTTTATATGTATTGAGTAATTGATCAACTAATGTTTGCTCAGGATTTCGTGCAAGGATTTGAAATCTTTGCTATGTTTGATTTGTAGGATTTGAGATGGAATTTAATTTATTGTAAGGGGTTGTTTGATTCACGGAATTCAAATGAATTTGATGGAATTGGAATGGTTGACAAAATTCCAATTCCTTTGTTTGGTTCATTTCTTGAAATGGATGGAATCCTTCAAATTCCATTTTATTCCACAAATTAATAAATTCATCATTCCTTGGCATAATGGAAGGAATTGAATTCCATCACCACTTACCACGACCATGCTACTATTGTTTATCAGGCCCCACCCCTAAATCCCCCACCACCACCGCACCACTATTGTCGCCGCCACCCACCCTACCCACACCACTAGCCACCATGCCACTACTGTTGTCATCACACTCACCCACCCCCGGTCACTCACTACACATCCCTACTACGACCATGCTATTACCGTTACTGTCACGCCCCTAACCTAACCCCCACCACAACACCATTATTGTCGTTGTCACAACTGCCACTCACCCCCACCCCACCCTACCCCAACCCACCGGCCCCCACTAACCACCATGCCACTACTATCGCCTTCATACCAACCCACTTGGCCACCATCTCACTACTGTCGTCGTCACAACTGCCACCCATCTCCACCGCCCCGTCCCTCCACCCACCCTCCAAGGGATTTTTGAATGTTGAATGTGGGATATCATTGAAATCCCGCGATTGCAAATCGAAACTTTCCTTCAAACCAAACACAGGATAGGAATGGAATTCAATTCCGAATCCGTTCAAATCCCGCAAACCAAACGGGCCGTAAGATTCTGGAATTACTAATGTGGTTGATAAGTATGCTAATCTTCATATTTGTGGGTTGAATGTTTGGAGTTGATTCTGATTTTGTGTAAAGGAATATGAATTATGGTTTTTCTATTATGTGTATGCAAGATCAACCATGGTGAATCAATGGGGGTTTTTATATAATCTTTGGCCAAAAGGGTTTCGCAGGAGACCTAATCGTTTTATCGGTTTGAAAATTTGAATTTTAATACCAATGTTTCACTTTTAGTTCTATTCTTGTTAAGTTTAATGTAATCATCTCGGCATTCTTGAAAATTTTGAGGATTCGATACTACTTTTGATATAAAAATGAATCCTTCCCGGACTCTATTCCACGTGGGATTTACTGCGTTCGTTTGGTTTAGTTTGTTTTCCGTTCTATGTTCACCATGTGCTAGTCTTTGCTCTTGCTACGTGTTTGCTCACACTCTTGCATGAGCAGGGTCTTTATAGAAACAGTTGCTCTCATCTGCATATATCTCAGCCCCTAGGCCCTGCTTTCAAGTGGGATTGACTGGGGGCGGTTTGTTTGGTTTGGTTTATTGACTTGACAAATTTTTTGAAGTTAGAAGTTAATCCATTGACCTTGAAAGTCCGCTAGAATTGTTTCTAATTCTTACCGATTGATTATAGGTTTGTCACTGGGATGGGACTTTAACTCTAGGAGTGGGATCGAACCAGAGAAACGGCGTGGTTTGGTGGTGAAGGCCGGGAAAAAGTTTCAACTTGCTCAAACAAAGAGGAACAGGTCTCGGAAATCTTTAGCTCGGACTCATGGTTTTCGTTTAAGAATGAGGACTACTAGTGGACGAGCCGTGTTGAGGCGCAGGCGAGAAAAGGGCCGATGGATACTCTGCACCAAATCTAACCCGAGTAGTGGAAAACGTGCTTGAAAGAGTGAGTTGCTATGTTAGGTCAGCCACGACCGACCTTTTTCATGTTCGTTGTTCAATTCTTGTAATCTTGGTTTAATTTCGAGCTATTTCAACGTGTTGATATATGTTCTGTGACCATTTAATCATGCAATATATCTTCCGAAGTTATGACTTTCAAATAGACTTCTTACATAGATCCGACATTCTGAGAACTATAAACACTCTGAGAACCGTGTGAACCAAAGATTCATGATATTCACAATGAATATTTTTTATATTCACAAGGAATACTCAATATATTCATCATGAATAGTCATGATATTCATGATGAATATTTATGAATGTTTGGTTTTTTGGTTCTCAAAATATTTACTGTTCCTAAATAAACTTTCCTCTGGGTGTATATATATATATATATCAAGCAGTTGGATAAGAAGCCATCATAGCAATGCCGCAAAGACCTTCCTTGGCTTCAACGTCTCTCTGCATCCTGATGTATCCTTCTTCGCCCCAACTCCGTCCCCGCGAGTTCTTAACGAGCCAGTTCAACCGATTTTCACAAGTATAATTCTTTTTTGATATGAAAAGTGGACATGCTAAACTTCGAATGTTGATGCGAGATATTAGAAAACACGAGACATCAACCAAAAATCCAAAAAATATCCCTCAAAATCAAACAAAAAACCGAAAAAAAATGGCTCCAAATAAAACAGGCCCTAAGAAAGAGCAAGTTCAGAACATGCTTTACATCCCTCAAGATTAGGATAATCCCATCATGTGAAAAGTGAATCGAGAATCGAGAATCCGTTTTTCAGTTGGATTTTCATCAATTCTTGTAAGATCCCACGTCGGCTAAAGAGAACTAAGGTTAGCAAATGGACACTTCCTTTATCGTTTGAAACCGTTATTCAAGGTGTGGATTTTGCATTTTGTAGAAATCATCAATCACTTATGTATCCATTCTTTTTGCAATAACTGTAAAACTTGCTTTTGCCCCAAGAATTTGGTCTTTTTAGGTTATTGCAGTTTATGTTAATGTAACAATGTTGTATGGATCTTATTGTGAATTTTGTTGGTCTTTTTATGTGTAATTGGATTCACACGAGAAAGGTGACTAATTAAGCTACTGGCTAGAAGGTGTGGAGTGCACATTCGTGTTCCTGTTATAAGTTGATTAGAACCTAGATAGCGCCTTATGGTGGGGATCAAGGGGTTCNACAGGGGTGCCATTGGTAAGGGGCAGGGCTAGGCCAGTGTAAAATCCGACCCAAACTGAATTACCCAAAAAACCCGACCGAAAAAACCCGAACCGAACCAACCCAAGGTCCGAAATCCAAAAATTATATCGGGTTAGTGGGATCGGGTAGGATCTCATGATCTAAAACCCGAATTGTTCAACTTTTACTACTAGTACTAGATACATTTGAATTGTCATGGTGTATGTCAATCTTTGTTTTCAATTTCTTAAGAAGACTATTACTATTACCATGCAACAACTCTAAAGATTGGTGATGGGTCAGGGATTTGTAGCTAATTTTTGGACATCAAGTACTAGCTCCTGGAAATGATTGATGCATCAATTTGCAGAGCTCCTGGATCTGTAGCTAATTTTTGGGCACCAATTTGCTAGATAATGACAATTTGAACTGATTCCACCTTTAACAGTTTAACTTCAACTCATATGCATATTTTCTTATTTGTGGACCATAGGCATTGGGCAGTGAACTTCCAACATTCCTGAGGGGTAAAACTTTTGATCATATGCCCATTGATGTACTCCATTCATTATAAAGACCTACAAACGTTGTTTTTAACTCAAAATATTGGAGTTATCTTAACTAAGTTCAAACCACTTGATCAAGCCTCAGGCACAAGTTTTCATGAGCAAATCTACATTTTTAAGCATTAAACCCACAAATGTCTTCTTTTTTAAAGTAGATACACGACAAATACTCACGCACACTCCTTATCTTTGGTGAAAACAATAAAGAGAAAAAGCCATGATAATGTGAGAAACAAAGGTATTTATTTGGCCCGAACCCGCCCAAAACCCGACCGAACCTGAACTGGCCCAAAACCCGACCGAACCCAAACTGCATGTTATGGGGCATGATATTATAATTCGATACCCGATCGGTTTCATCGGTTTATGGTCCGATCCGACCCATGCCCGCACCTAGGTAGGGGTGTCATTAGCCTCCCCTGTTAATATTATGGTTGAAGTTGGTCWATATATTTTACAAATTGTTATTTTTATAGTTCTTTTTAAGTTTTTTTTTTCTTCATAAAATTCTTGTTTTGATTACATGGATATGGATGGTTCATTTCAATTTTATTTTCTAAAATATTTCATGTTATTGAAAGAATTTTAATTGTAAATTTATATTTTAAACAACAAAACTATGCATTTATATTCTATTTTCTAAATTTGAAGTTTGATTTGTTCTAATAGATGATGAGGATGAGGTGGAAACCATTTTTTTATGAAGAGTGTACATGGCACACGCCATTGTTTCATGGCTCTGTCTTAATAGGGGCAGACACCCCATCGAGGTCATGTGCATCCGTTCAATCGATTTTTTTAGAACCGTGATTCCAGATGTGGATTTTGAATTTTGTAGCAATCGTCAATCACTATGTATCCATTCTTTTTGCAATAACTATAAAACTTGCTTTTACCCCTAGAATTTGGTCTTTTTTAGGTTATTGCAGTTTATGTTAATGTAACAATGTTGTATGGATCTTATTGGGAATTTTGTTGGTCTACTTATGTTAATAAGGATTTCTACTAAAATCAATACACGAATTTGAGATTACCCTCAAGTTGATTTCATGATACGTAGATAAATTAGGGTCGAAATACAACTTAAGTAACGCGAGCTCTCACGCAATCTCAAGTTCTATCAAGAGTATATACGCACGATTTTTTGATACAGAATCCTATTCTCCAACAGACTTGTCGGTTTTAACATTCAGTCATTCGTTGATCGATGTTAATTATATATGGTTTACCACCAGCAAAAGCTACGATATATATACGCAAACCCATCCATATGGTAAACGTTTTAACCATTGATTTACTTACAATTGCACCAACTCTATACAAAGATGATGAATTTAAGGACTTCATTTTACATTGATTCATCATCAGTATGCAAGTTTTAGGTGTATATATATATATATATATATATATATATATATATATTAAGCAGTTGGATAAGAAGCCATCATAGCAATGCCGCAAAGACCTTCTTTAGCTTCAACGTCCCTCTGCATCCTAATGTATCCCTCTTCGCCCCAACTCGTTCCCCACGAGTTCTTAACGAGCCAATACTTGATGCCATCCTCACTCGCTCCATACCCGACTGCTGTAACCCCATGGTCTAACTCAGTCCCGCAAGTTCCATTAAACACACCACTCGAATAAAACTGGAAGTCGGACTCTCCAGCATCAATGGCAACGGAAACAGGCTGCATAGCCACGGCCTTCAACAATGCTGACTCATCGTTGGCAGGTACGTCTTCATATCCAGTGATCTTGGCGGCATGAACCGATTCCTTTTTGGTGTTGCAGGTTGCATCTGCTGCCTGGTAAGGGTATCCTGCCTCAGTGTCGATCCCTTTGTTATTGATGATAAATTTGAACCCATCGTCCATGTACCCACCTTCGCAACCTTGGTCTTCACTGCTCCTGTCGCAATCCATCAGCTCTTGTTCYGATAGCGAAATCAGTTTCCCGGTGGTGAGTTGAGTGATTCCTTCGGTAGCGGCAATTGTCGAAAAAGCCCAGCAGCTTCCTGTCGATTCAACAACAATGATAGATGAAACGGATAAATTCGCTGCAACAAAATCAGCTTTTATATGATACTAAATATGTCTAAATGTCTTAATAGAATGGACTTACCACATTGACCTTGATTCTTGATGGGGGTAACAGCTCCTTTCTTCCTCCAATCCATGCTAGATGGAACTGCATTCACATCTTCATACATGAATGATGTGGTTCGAGCCGATACAAGTCCGTATGGGACCTTAAATCCGTTACGGATGGCTTTAAAGTCCTCATTCGTTTGATCCGCAAACTCATTGACACTCAGTTTGTAACCCCGGTTCCCCGCATCATTAAATGATTCCACGTACGCCACATTGTTCTTGAATATCTTGAATCGTGTTTCTCTCTCTATATCGTCTTTATATTGACGCCCATAACGAGCCATCCATTGTTGATGCTTTTGTAACATGGTCTCTTCATTTAACGTTCGAGATGTTACATTACATGCCCATATCCCGAAAACCAGTAGTACAACTAGAAGAAGTGATCTATCAAGTGACATAATTTAGCTTTCAGGGTTTAAGGTTTAGAGTTTAGGGTTTAGTAAATGTGGAGATGGTGTCCAATGTTTGGAAGAAAGTTGGTTATAAATAGAAGAAGAGAGGTAACAACGTTGTTGGGAGGGCAGGGCAACATATACAGATAGTGACGAATTATATACAAATATCGATTTGATTTGCCGTAGAAAATTGTTAACCATACTCCAAAACTGTCTTTTTTAAATGTCCTTTTTGGACTTGTATTTTTTCTTTTGAAAAATGGGTTTATTTTCAAAAATTTGTGTTTTGTCTCAGTTGGGAAAAAACAGAGATAGCAGTCAAGGGGTCTTTCCTCATTTCTGTCTTTTTTTTATAGATCAGTTGGATTTGTAAACAATCCGGTGATTTTCAGCCAAAAAACTGTAAACTTTTAAAAGCAAGTACACCCAATCTTCCCTGGTGGTTAAACTCTAGGATCGAAGTAAATAGCATCTTAAATAAGTACGTTATAATTTTTTAAATAAAGTATTTAAAATTTAAAAAATATTACTTTCAACTCCAACAGCTATTTACTTTAGCAATTTCAGCATTTTAAAAAGAAGCATAGCATTAAAGTATTTTATAAATTCATTTTCTAGTAGTTTGTATGGTTTAAATACAGTTATAAGCTCATTGTTCCACGTAGAGGCGGATGCAATTAGGAAAAGGAGGGGGAAAGGACGGACCTAGTCAAAAACTCAAAAAAAAATTCATAAGTTAAAATTTAGATTTTACATGATTTACCTCTCACTTCCCCCTATTACATTTTTCCACGGCCCCCAACCCCAATCGAAACCATTACTCTAATCAAAAAAATATGTTGAAATCAATCAAAAAAACCAAAAAAGTTATTTGAAATTGACAAAAAAAAATCCCTCGAAATCAATCAAAAAAATTTAAAATTCTCTCGAAAACGTTGTAATTAGATTAAAAACACATCGGACGATTTTACAAGTCTTTAGTCTACCTTAAAAGTGACCTCACTGAACAAAAACCATGGATCCGCCACTGGTTCCACGTTTGGGATGACATGAAATCGAGATAGGAACCACCAAACCACCTCCACCATGATTAGCACCTCCACCACCATCAACCTCCACATCCACCTAGGGTGTAAATGAGTCAAGCTTTTTACGAGTCGATCTCAAACACAAAATAAATATCATGTAACTTAATGAGTCGAGCTCCATAACAACAATTTTCGACTTGACTCATTCGAAAGCTCAATTAAACTTTATGAGTTGAGTCGAGTCGAGATGAGTCAAGCCATTCTAGCATACACTTTTCCTAGCCAAACATATTTAAAAATATAAAAATCACCGAGCTTGAGTCTCAAATTCTAGCTCGTAAACGCATATCGAGCTCAAGATCAAACATTGAAAAATTATTTGAGCTCGAACCCGACTTTGAAAAAGTGAATCAAGCTCGATCTTGTTATTTCTTTTTTGAGCCAAGCTCAAATAACCTCTTACTCGACTCGACTCAGCTCGGCTCGTTTACACCCCTAGATCCACCACCATATCCAGCACTAATGGCCATCACCATATTCACATCCTCCACAATCACAACTTCCCCCATCACTACTGCCCATCACTCCCGTTGTCGTCACCACCACGATCAGTGGCCAGCTCCACCACATATCGGCTACCACTAATCACCTCTATCTCCATGTCTCCACAACCACTGTCAGTCACTAGCCACCACCGACTCCACTTCCACCTACACCAGTAACCACCATATAAAATCATTAAACAACATTTGGAGACAACTTGTCCAACCTAAGCATGTCTAGTCCTAGTCGTAACAAATACGAGACAAATAACTTGTCATGTCTAATACAGTCTTGTCCAGTTTATCTGCATACCAAATGCTACCATAAGTCACTTCATTGCAAGGTCTTATAAGAGTTCTTAATTTGATGAGATAATGATTGCGAAAAAAAAAATGGGGTTGAAATGAAACAAAAATATAATGCTAATTTATTGTCATTTTGATGTATTTATTAATATTATGGTTGAAGTTGGTGAATATATTTTACAAATTGTTACTTTTATAGTTCTTTTAAGTTTTTATTTCATAAAATTGTTGTTTTGATTACATGGATGGTTCATTTCAATTTTATTTTCAAAAATATTTCATGTTGTTAAAAGAATTTTAATTGTAAATCTATATTTTAAATAACAAAACTATGCATTTATATTCTATTTTTATTTAAAACAACCATCTAAATAGGGTGTATATGTCACGCGCCACTGTTTCATGGCTCCGTCTTAAGAGGGGTGGACGCTCCCATCAGGGTCCTGTGCATCCGTTTACACAATTTTTACACGCAGGAGTCTTTTTTTATATGAAAAATGGACATGCTAAACTTCGAATGTTGATCCGAGATATTAGAAAACTCAAGAGACATCAACCAAAAATACGAAAAAACCATCAAATTCTAACAAAAAACCGAAAAAAATCGGTCGAAATCAAACGGGCCCTAAAAAAGAGTAAGTTCGGAACATGCTTTGCATTCCTAAAGGTTAGGATAATCCCATCATGCATGCGAATTCTCACCATGACTTGACTTTCAATACCACACATGTGCATCTCGTATCGAGATCCAGTTGGATTTTCATCAATTCCTGTAAGATCCCACATCGGTTAAGGAGACCTAAGACTAGGGAATAGATACCTCCTCTGTCACACGTTTAAAACCGTAATTCCAGGTGTGGATTTTGCAGTTTGTAGCAATCATCAATCACTTATGTATCCATTCTTTTTGCAGTAACTATAAAACTTGCTTTTGCAACCACAAAGGTGGTGTCTGATTGGTTTGAGTTTGCCTTCAAATGTCAAAAATTACTAGGAGGTCTCAGGTTCAAATCCATGGAGGAATAAAAATACCCTTGTAGCCACAGAGGTTCAAATGCGGTGACTTCGGATTATCTGCAAGCAGGTGGTCGCCTTGGGATTAGTCGGCTCGCATAGTAAAAAAAAAAAAACTTGCTTTTGCAATAACTAAAAATCTTACTTTTGCCCCTAGAATTTGATCTTTGCAGTTTATGTTAATATAACAATGTTGTATGGATCTTATTGGGAATTTTGTTGGTCTTTTTATGTGTATTTGGACTCACACGAGAAAGGTGACTAATTAAGCTACTAGCTAGGAGGTGTGGAGTGTATATTCGTGTACTTGTTGTAAGTTAATTAGAACTCGGGTTTACTGGATACCGCTTTATGGTGGGGAACAAGGGTTCACCTCCCCCCGGGTTATAGGGGCAGCGCCCCTGGCGGTGGTCCCACTAACAAGAACAGCCGGTAAAACTACCCACTAATATGCCATCGTTCATCAGATGATGGTTTCCTATTGATGGTTCATTAGACTATGGTTTCCCATTGATGGTTCATCATTGATGGGTTATTATCTTATGGGCGTCTTCCGTCATATCTGTAACCGCTCTTTTCGTAAATGTAAAAGGTTACGATTCCCTAAGTTCAAAAGGTAACGATTTCTACTAAAATCAATACACGAATTTGAGATTACCCTCGAGTTGATTTCGTGATACGTAGATAAATTAGGGTCGAAATACAACTTAAGTAACGCGAGCTCTCACGCAATCTCAAGTTCTATCAAGATACATATGCACGGTACAGAATCCTATTCCCCAACAAACATATCGGTTTTAACATTCAGTCATTCGTTGATCGGTTTAAATTATATATGGTTTATCACCAGCAATAGTTAGGATATATATACGCAAACCCATCCATATGGTGAACGTTTTAACCATTGATTTACTTACAATTGCACCAACTCTATACATAGCTTCCAAGATTTTCATGATACAAATGGACAGATGATGAATTTAAGGACTTCATTTTACATACATTCATCATCGGTATGCGAATTTTAGGTGTATATACATACATTCATACATGTATGTATGTATATATATATATATATATATATATATATATATATATATATATNTCCCTCCCTCTCTCTCTCGGTTATAGGGGCAGCACCCTGGCGGTGGTCCCACTAAGAAGAACAGCCGGTAAAACTACCCACTAATATACCATCAGTTGATTGTTCATCAGAAGATGGTTTCCCATTGATGAGTGTCTTCAATCATATCTGTTACCGCTCTTTTCATAACCGTGAATGGTTATATTCCCTAAGTTCAAAAGGTAACGATTTCTGCCAAAGTCGATACACGAATTTGAGATTACCCTCGAGTTAATTTCGTGATACGTAGATAAATTATGGTCGAAAACTTAAGTAACGCGAGCTCTCACGCAATCTCAAGTTCTATCAAGAGCGTATACGCATGGTTTTCTGATACAGAATCCTATTCCCCAACAGACTTATCGGTTTTAACATTCAGTCATTTGTTGATATATATACGCAAACCCATCCATATGGTAAACATTTTAACCATTGATTTGCTTACAATTGCACCAACTCTATACATAGCTTCCAAGATTTTCATGATACAAATGGACAGATGATGAATTTAAGGACTTCATTTTACGTAGATTCATCATCGGTATGCGAATTTTAGGTGTATATACATACATTCATACATGTATATATATATATATATATATATCTATATATATATATATATATATATATATATATTAAGCAGTTGGATAAGAAGCCATCATAGCAATGCCGCAAAGACCTTCTTTAGCTTCAACGTCTCTCTGCATCCTAATGTATCCCTCTTCGCCCCAACTCGTTCCCCACGAGTTCTTAACCAGCCAGTACTTGATCCCATCCTCACTCGTTCCATACCCCACTGCTGTAACCCCGTGGTCTAACTCTGTCCCGCAACTTCCATTAAACACACCACTCGAGTAAAACTGGAAGTCGGACTCTCCSGCATCAATGGCAACCGAAACAGGCTGCATAGCCACCGCCTTCAATAATGCTGACTCGTCGTTGGCAGGTACGTCTTCGTATCCAGTGATCTTGGCGGCATGAACGGATTCCTTTTTGGTGTTGCAAGTTGCATCTGTTGCCTGGTAAGGGTATCCCGCCTCGGTGTTGATCCCTTTGTTATTGACGATAAATTTGAACCCATCGTCCATGTACCCGCCTTCGCAACCTTGGTCTTCACCGCTCCTGTCGCAATCCATCAGCTCTTGTTCCGATAGCGAAATCAGTTTCCCGGTGGTGAGTTGAGTGATTCCTTCGGTAGCGGCAATTGTCGAAAAAGCCCAGCAGCTTCCTGTCGATTCAACAACAATGATAGATGAAACGGATAAATTCACCGCAACAAAATTAGCTATTATATGATGCTAAATATGTCTAAATGTCTTAATAGAATGTTTTAATTCACAATGGACTTACCACATTGACCTTGGTTCTTGATTGGGGTAACAGCTCCTTTCTTCCTCCAATCCATGCTAGATGGAACTGCATTCACATCTTCATACATGAATGATGTGGTTCGAGACGATACAAGTCCGAACGGGACCTTAAATCCGTTACGGATGGCTTTAAACTCCTCATTCGTTTGATCCGCAAACTCATTGACACTCAACTTGTAACCCCGGTTCCCCACATCGTTAAATGATTCTACGTACGCCACATTGTTCTTGAATATCTTGAATCGTGTTTCTCTCTCTATRTCGTCTTTATATTGACGCCCATAACGAGCCATCCATTGTTGATGCTTTTGTAACATGGTCTCTTCGTTTAACGTTCGAGATGTTACATTGCATGCCCATATCCCGAAAACCAGTAGCGCAACTAGAATAAGTGATCTATCAAGTGACATACTTTAGCTTCTAGGGGTTTAAGGTTTAGAGTTTAGGGTTTGGGTTTTGTATTAGTAAATGTGGAGATGGTGTGCAATGTTTGGAAGAAAGTTGGTTATAAATAGAAGATGTAGAAAAGAGAGGTAACGACGTTGTTGGGAGGGCAGGGCAACGAATTATATACATATTTTGATTTGATTTGCCGTAGAAAATGTAAGCATACTCCAAAACTGTCTTTTTTTAATTGTCCTTTTTGGACGTCTACTTTTTCTTTTGAAAATTGGGTTTATTTTCAAAATTTTGTGTTTTGTCTTCGTTGGGAAAAAACAGAGATAGCAGTCAAGGGGATTAAACTTAACGAGTTACTCGAGTTCCATGACAATTATATTCGACTTGACTCATTCGAAAGCTCGACTAAATTTTATGAGTCGAGATGAGTCAAGTCATTCTAGCATACACTTTTTCGAGCCAAACATATTTTTATGTTTACAATTTATAGAATCAATATATAAAAATCATCGAGCTTGAGTAAATAAACGAGTTAATCGATCTCGAATTCGAGCTCATAAAAGAGTATCAAGCTCGAGACTAAACATTGAAAAAATATTTGATCTCGAGCTCGACTACGAAAAAGTGAATCGAGCTGGAGCTTGTTATTTCATTGCAAGGTCTTATAAAAGTTGTTAATTTGATGAGCTGGTAATTAAAAAAAATAAAAAAGTGTGGTTGAAATGAAATAATAATATAATGCTAATTTTGATGTATTTATTAATATAATGGTTAAAGTTGGTAGAATATATTTTACAAATTGTTACTTTTATATATTAATTTTTATAAATCTATTCAGACTTTCATAAAATGAGTTCATAACCTATACAGTGTTTTCATGATGATTGTGTAACCAGTAGAATAGGACGTTTCTAAGGATGACATCCGTACCCTTTTTACAGAACTTCTTCGACCTGGATGTAGGAAAAGCCATCTCAAGTGGAAACAAGCTTTTACGGAAGGTATCTTTGAGTTTGGAGTAAAAATTTAATACCTTGACCCTAAACAGGCTCAAGCAGTTGAGCCTTGCCGAGCGGGTAGGTGTGACCTCGGCAAGATTCTGATTTAAACCACGAGCCACCAAGGCTTAGAACTTGAACGAGAAAATGCAAAAGCAAACGTAAAAATGGAACATAGACCGATCCCATATGCATATAGATGCACAAAGTCTGACCTTTTTCAGTAAGCAAAAAATATATTGGACCTTTTCGGGCTTCAAGCTCAAGTAGTTGGACTGGCCCATATTTCGGGTGTGAAAATGGGATGGATCAGGCTTTTTCGGGCTTCATGAATAAAAGGTGTTTAGCCTAGCGCGAGCCTCGGCTTCGGTGTTTGCACATCTCTACGACGTGCATAACGATATATATCCAAAAAGAGCTTTATATTTCAAGAATTGTAGACTTTTTTATAACAATACGTTTCATAATGTATACCAAATCTCAATCGAATTCATTTTCAACGCCAAAAAGGGCCCGATTTACATCAAAACCAATCCTCTTATTGCAGACACCAAAGCAAGAAATGCTGCTTATATATATATATATATATATATATATATATATATATATATATATATATATATTGTTCAAATACTTTCTGCCATGAGTTCTTCACAAGAATATACAATCTAATTACTTTCCGCTACCTTTTCTACTTCATAATTCACAAAATGAAACGATTCCTTGATACAAAACGCCATATCTTGACGCTTAACAAAGTTTTTGAACACGTAAAATTCAAGTTAGGAGTGGTGTTCTTGGAGAATTTGATACCTTTGAATGCTGAACTGTATGCTATCATGGTATTATTATATCACCTCAGCTTATCTTGTTTGTGATTCCGCTTAAGAACCTTAAATATATTTTGAGAACCCAAAAACCACCTATTTTATGTAGTATTCATGATGAATAACCTTTAATAATAATGCATATTATTAATCATGAATATTTGTTACAATATTCTTGAGAACCCAAGAACCACCTATTTTGTGTAGTATTCATGATAAATGTTGTAACAGAGATTCATCATGAAAGAGATTCATTATTATTTCTCATAGGTGAACATTGGATTCTCAAAATATATTTAAGTTTCCTAAATGGACCTCCCCTCTTATAATCCTATATTTAGTTTTCAATATTTCCTTTGTTAGTAAGTTTTCAAGCTAAAATTACCTATTTTCCTATTGTAACCAATACAAAAAAAAATACATGGATCAACATAGAGTCAGGATCATGTGAGAAATTCACTTTCATGAGAAGGTGAAAATAAGTGAAGAAAATTTTATATAGTGTAAATGTTAGGTTATATTGTGTGAAGATTGTAACTTCCACATCACCTTCAAATGTGTATCGGAAGGCTACAACATATTGTATGAATGTTGTAACGTTCACACCAAAGTTGTTGACGGCTCAAGGCGCACTTAGGCACAAAAGGTCCCGGGGCCTAGGGGCGAGGCAAGGGCTACAGGAATGTGAACCGAATCTTATATATATATATACACACACACACACATAGTTACACACAGACAAATATGTAGCAAGTACAAGCCTTCTGTCCAGCAACAAACGGTATTTCGATAGAGGCAGAAGGAAGAAGGGTTTAAAGCGTGAGCCATGATGGAGAAGTTTTAAGGTCTGGGTATTTATAGACAAAGAGACTTGAAGTTATAAGAACCGAATGTTTAATATTAGTGTTTGACTTATGTCATCTATTTAATAACTCTTCTTTTAAAGACGCCTAGAAGATAAGATGAGAAAACTTATTTGGTACTGGGGTTTGAACCTTAGAGCCTAGGCGCGCCTCAAATGCGCTTTTAGCAACTATGGTTCACGCAATATACGGGTATCTTCACAGTTTTCACGATAAACCTTCATATAATGTAATGATACCTTCACGTTTTCTCATATTCTCATGAAAAGGGGTTGTTGAGACCGGAACCCAACCCGTTTGATGTATGGTTCAACATTTTGAAACATGACAAAGTTCGTTTTTCACTAGGTTTTATATGCAATTGCACCAAAGATAAAATAAGGTAAAAAGAAAATAAAAAGTATGTGTATAAGATTAGCAACAAATTTACATACCACGTGAAATAAATGGACAAAGATGATAAATTTAAGGACTTCATTTTACATAGATTCATCATCAGTATGCGAGTTTTAGGTGTATATACATACATTCATATATATATATATATATATATATATATATATATATATATATATATATATATATATAT
>NC_037541.1:2522236-2523342 GCF_001531365.2 Cynara cardunculus var. scolymus
ACAACAAAACTATGCATTTATATTCTATTTTCTAAATTTGAAGTTTGATTTGTTCTAATAGATGATGAGGATGAGGTGGAAACCATTTTTTTTTATGAAGGGTGTATATGGCACACGCCATTGTTTCATGGCTCTGTCTTAATGGGGCGGACACCACACCTAGGTAGGGGTGCCATCGGGGTCCTGTGCATCCGTTCAATCTATTTTCTTAGAACCGTGATTCCAGATGTGGATTTTGAATTTTGTAGCAATCGTCAATCACTATGTATCCATTCTTTTTGCAATAACTATAAAACTTGCTTTTGCCCCTAGAATTTGATCTTTTTAGGTTATTGCAGTTTATGTTAATGTAACAATGTTGTATGGATCTTATTGGGAATTTTGTTGGTCTACTTATGTGTAATTGGACTCACGAGAAGGGTGACTAATTAAGCTATTGTACATTCGTGTATTTGTTGTAAGTTAATTAGAACCTGGGTTTACCGGATACCGCCTTATGTTGGGGAACAAGGGTTCACCTCCCCCCAGGTTATAGGGGCAGCGCCCCTGGCGGTGGTCCCACTAACAAGAACAGCCGGTAAAACTACACACTAATATGCCATCGTTCATCAGATGATGGTTTCCTATTGATGGTTCATTAGACGATAGTTTCCCATTGATGGTTCATCATTGATGGGTTATTAGCTGATGGGTGTCTTCAGTCATATCTGTAACCGCTCTTTTCGTAAACGTGAAAGGTTACAATTCCCTAAGTTCAAAAGGTAACGATTTCTACTAAAATCAATACACGAATTTGAGATTACCCTCAAGTTGATTTCGTGATACGTAGATAAATTAGGGTCGAAATACAACTTAAGTAACACGAGCTCTCACGCAATCTCAAGTTCTATCAAGAGTATATACGCACGATTTTTTGATACAGAATTCTATTCCCCAACAGACTTGTCGGTTTTAACATTCAGTCATTCGTTGATCGATGTTAATTATATATGGTTTACCACCAGCAAAAGYTACGATATATATACGCAAACCCATCCATATGGTAAACGTTTTAACCATTGATTTACTTACAATTGCACCAACTCTATACAAAGATGATGAATTTA
>NC_037541.1:2524304-2526188 GCF_001531365.2 Cynara cardunculus var. scolymus
CCCATAACGAGCCATCCATTGTTGATGCTTTTGTAACATGGTCTCTTCGTTTAACGTTCGAGATGTTACATTGCATGCGCATATCCCSAAAACCAGGAGTACAACTAGAAGAAGTGATCTATCAAGTGACATAATTTAGGTTTCGGGGTTTAAGATTTAGAGTTTAGGGCTTCAGTGTATTAGTAAATGTGGAGATGGTGTGCAATGTTTGAAAGAAAGTTGGTTATAAATAGAAGAAGTAGAAAAGAGAGGTAACAACGTTGTTGGAAGGGCAGGGCAACAGATAGTGACCAATATACAAATTTCGATTTGATTTGCCGTAGAAAATGGTTAATCATACTCCAAAACTGGCTTTTRTAAGTGTCCTTTTTGGACTTCTATTTTTTTTTAATGAAAAATGGGTTTATTTTAAAAAAATTGTGTTTTTTCTCCGTTGAGAAAAAACAGAGAGAGCAGTCAAGGGGGCTTTTCCTCATATCTTTTTTTTTGATAGATCAGTTCGGTTTGTAAGCAATATGGTGATTTTTAGTTGGGAAACTGTAAATTTTCGAAAGCAAGTACACTCACTCTCCCCGAGTGGTTAAACTCTAGCATCTGATTTGAATTATATAAGTAAATAACATCTTTAACAAGTATGWTATAAAATAACTTTTTAAAATGAGTCATTTCCACCATCACCGATAACCACCATATAAAATCATTAAACAACAATTAGAGACAACTTGTCCAACCTATGCATNATAACTTTTTAAAATGAGTCATTTCCACCATCACCGATAACCACCATATAAAATCATTAAACAACAATTAGAGACAACTTGTCCAACCTATGCATRTCTTGTCCTAGTCGTAACAAATACCAAATACCAGACAGATAACTTGTCATGTCTAATCCAATCTTGTTCAGTTTTATCTGCATACCAAATGCTACAATAAGTCACTTTATTGCGAGGTCTTATAAAAGTTTTTAATTTGGTGAGCTGGTAATGATTGCGAAAAAAAAAAGTGTGGTTGAAATGAAACAAAAATATAATGCTAATTTATGGTCATTTTGATGTATTTATTAATAGGATAGTGTTAATGACACCCCCTTAATAGAGGTGTTGAATGTTTGGGAATTGTGATATCTTTAAAATTTATAAAACATTAAATCGATTTAATAATATATTAAATTTAATTATTATTAGTATTTAACACACACACATATATATAGAGTTTGTTTCAAATACAACCTATCACATTTGTACAACCAATGCAACCCAATAAATTGAGATATTTATGAAAATGATGAGAGTTCATTTATTATGATTTGAATATTTATGAAAGATGAATATGGTTCATTAATTATGATCAATACTTTATATTATGAAACAATCAAAACTTCTATGAAATCACATATTAATCAAATGAAATGAACGATTGAGATTGGGGTGTATTGGTTGCACAAATGTCAAAGATTGTATAATAATCAACATCTATATATATATATATATATATTAATTAAGTTATATAATATAATTATATATATACTCTTTATATATACTGTACATATATTATATAATATTTTTATTTATATTATTATTATCTTCACTTATATTATATATATATATATATATATATATATATATATGTATATATAGATTTGGGATCATGTGAGACCAATGGTTTTTTGTGAGACCCGTAAGACCAATTCTCAACCCTTTGATTAGATCTATAATATGACAATCTAAACATTCATAAACGCCACGAAATTTCTCAATAATCACAAAATTGCCACCGTACAATTTAGACCGTTAGATTATTAACTTATAAAGTTGATCAATGAACATAAATTGGTCTTACGGGTCTCACGAAAACCTTTGGTCTCACGTGAACCCAACCCTA
>NC_037541.1:2531723-2567929 GCF_001531365.2 Cynara cardunculus var. scolymus
AGCGAAATCAGTTTCCCGGTGGTGAGTTGAGTGATTCCTTCGGTAGCGGCAATTGTCGAAAAAGCCCAGCAGCTTCCTGTCGATTCAACAACAATGATAGATGAAACCGATAAATTCACTGCATCAAAATCAGCTTTATATGATGCTAAATATGTCTAAATGTCTTAATAGAATGGACTTACCACATTGACCTTGATTCTTGATTGGGGTAACAGCTCCTTTCTTCCTCCAATCCATGCTAGATGGAACTGCATTCACATCTTCATACATGAATGATGTGGTTCGAGCCGATACAAGTCCGAACGGGACCTTAAATCCGTTACGGATGGCTTTAAACTCCTCATTCGTTTGATCCGCAAACTCATTGACACTCAACCTGTAACCCCGGTTCCCCGCATCGTTAAATGATTCCACGTACGCCACATTGTTCTTGAATATCTTGAATCGTGTTTCTTTCTCTATGTCGTCTTTATATTGACGCCCATAACGAGCCATCCATTGTTGATGCTTTTGTAACATGGTCTCTTCGTTTAACGTTCGAGATGTTACATTGCATGCCCATATCCCGAAAACCAGTAGCGCAACTAGAAGAAGTGATCTATCAAGTGACATACTTTAGCTTCCAGGGGTTTAAGGTTTAGAGTTTAGGGTTTGGGTTTTGTATTAGTAAATGTGGAGATGGTCTGCAATGTTCGGAAGAAAGTTGGTTATAAATAGAAGATGTAGGTAACGACGTTGTTGGGAGGGCAGGGCAACATCAACATATACAGATAGTGACGAATTATATACAAATTTTGCTTTGATTTGCCGTAGAAAATGGTTAACCATACTTCAAAACTGTCTTTTACATGTGTCCTTTTGGACTTCTATTTTTCATTTGAAAAATGGGTTTATTTTCAAAATTTTGTGTTTTGTCTTCGTTGGGAGAAAACAGAGAGAGCAGTCAAGGGGATTAAACTTAACAAGTTACTCGAGTTAGAGTCAATCTCAAATACAAAATAAAAATCGTATAACTTAACGAGTCGAGTTCCATGATAATTATGTTCAACTTGACTCGTTCGAAAGCCTGATTAAACTTTATGAGTCGAGTCGAGTCGAGATGAGTCAAGCCATTCTAGCATACACTTTTCCGAGCCAAACATATTTGTATGTTTACAAATTATAGAATCAAAATATAAAAATCATCGAGCTTGAGTAAATAAACGAGTTAATCGATCTCGAATTCGTACTCATAAACGAGCATCGAGCTCAAGCCTAAACATTGAAAAAATATTTTATCTCAAGCCCAACTACAAAAAATTGAATCGAGTTTGAGCTTGTTATTTCTTTTTTGAGTCAAGCTCGAATAACCTATTACTCTCTGCTCGTTTACACCCCTATCACCATATCCAACATCACCATATTCACATCCTCCACAATCACCACTTCCACCATCACTACCGCCCATCACTCCCATTGTCGTCACCACCACGACCGGTGGCAAGCTCCACCATATATCAGCTACCACTATCACTTCTATCTCCATGTCTTCCACAACCACTTTCAGTCACTAGCCACCACCGACTCCACTTCCACCATCACCGGTAACCATCATATAAAATGATTAAACAACATTTGGAGGCAACTTGTCCAACCAAGGCATGTCTAGTCCTCTAGTCATAACAAATACCAGACAGATAACTTGTCATGTCCAATACAGTCTTGTCCAGTTTCGTCTGTATACCAAGCGCTATCACAAGTCACTTCATTGCAAGGTGTGATAAAAGTTCTTAGTTTGATGAGCCGGTAATTGTTAGGGGAAAAAATGAAAAAAAAAAAGTGTGGTTGAAATGAAACATTAATGTAATGCTAATTTTGATGTATTTATTTATTTTATTTTTTTTATTAACTTGAATATCCAACTCGCTATGCGAGCCGACTAATCTCAGAATGACCACCTGCTTTGCAGATAATCCGGAGTCACCATGTTTGAACCTCCATAGCCACAAGGGGATTTTGATGTATTTATTAATATATGGTTGAAGTTGGTGAATATATTTTACAAATTGTTACTTTTATATATTAATTTTTATAAACCTATTCAGACTTTCATAAAATGAGTTCATAGCCTGTATAGTGTTTACATGTGAGCTTTGAATTCATTTTCAGGTTTTTATTTAATTTTTAAAGTTTTTTTCAGAACATTCTTATTTTGATTATATGGAACAGATGATTTACCTTTTCATGATGATCGTGTAATCAGTAGAAGTAGAATAGGACTACGTTTCTAAGGATGACATCCATACCCTTTTTACAGAACTTCTTAACCTGGAGGTGGGAAAAGCCATCTCAAGTGGAAACAAGCTTTTACGGAAGGTATCTTTGAGTAAGAGTTTAATACCTCGAGCCTAAACAGTTGAGCCTTGCCGAGCTGGTAGGTGTGACCTCGGCAAGCTTCTGATTTAAAATACGAGCCACCAAGGCTCAAAACTTGAACGAGGAAATACAAAAGCAAACGTAGAAATGGAACATAGAATGATCCCATATGCATAGAGATGCATAAAATCTGGGCTTTTTCTAGCAAGGGTCTTCCAAGCCATTTTCATTAAGCTAAAAATAACTTGGACATTTTCAGGCTTCAAGCTCAAGCAGTTGGACTGGCCCATGTTTCGGGTGTGAAAATGGGATCGATGGGGCTTTTGCAGGCTTCAAGAAAAAAAGGCGTTTAGACCTATCACGGGCCTAGGCTTCGGTGTTTGGACATCTCTACGACATGCATAACGATATATCTCCAAAAAGAGCTTTGTATTCCAAGGATTGTAGACTTTTTTTATAGCAATCCATTTCGTAATGTATACCAAATCTCAATCGATTCATTTTCAAAGACAAAAAGGGCCCGATATACATCAAAACTAGTCGTCTTGTTGCGGAAACTGAAGCAAGAAATGTTGCTTAAATACATATATTCTGTTCAACTACTTTCTGCCATGAGTTCTTCACAAGAATATACAAACTAATTACTTTCCGCTACCCTTTCTACTTCATAATTTACAAAATGAAACGATTCTTGATACAAAACGCCATATCTTGACGCTTAACAAAGTTTTTGAACACGTAAAATTCAAGTTAGGAGTCGAGTTGTGGGAGAATTTGATACCTTTGAATGCTGAACTGTATGCTATGATTGGTATTATTATGTCACCTCAGCTTATCTTGTTCGTGATTCCGCTTAATAATTCACCAAGGGCTTGTATCAAAGCTGTTGGCTCATAGACTACGCCCACCTTTGGATCATGCATTGATTCAACACGGACCTGTAATTTTTTAGTTTATAAGAATTCTCTAAAACAAACGAACCCAGTATATCTCACTCAAAGGTACAATCTAGGGGTTGGATGTAAGAAGAGTTGCAGATTAGTCCTCTAGCCCAAAGGGTAGAGCAGTTGTTTCTGGGATGTCCCCAGGCTTGATAAGAATTCTCAATTAAATGAAACTAACGAGTATATCCTGCTTGAATATAGAGTCCAAGGGTGGGATGTACACAGACCTATCCTCTAGCCCAAAGGGTAGGGTGGCCGTTGTTTCTGTTAACCCCCGGCAAGATAAGAATTCTCTAAACTAAACCAAACCAGAATATCCCACTTGAAAGTGGGGTCTAGGGTAGGACATACACATAACTAGCTTCTAACCCAAAGAGTAACATGACTGTTTCCATGAAGACTCGTGGGCCGTGGTTTTGATAAGAATTTTCTAAGCCTAACATATTGTCTAGAGTTGATATTTGATCGGTCCTTCAAATGGTTGCAATAATTGGCATATGGGGTAGGGTAAGATTCATTTAGGAACCTTAAATATATTTTGAGAACCCATAAACCACCTATTTTATGTAGTATTCATGATGAATAACCTTGAATATTAATATTTGTTACAACATTCTTGAGAACCCAGGAACCACCTATTTTGTGTAGTATTCATGATGAATGTTGTGAGAGATATTCATGATGAATGTTGTGAGAGATATTCATGATGAATAAGATTCATTATTATTCAAGGTTATTCCTCATGAATACGAAATAAATTAGGTGGACCTTGGGTTCTCAAAATATATTTAAGTTTCCTAAATGAACCTCGCCTCTTACAATCCTATCTTTAGTTTTCAACATTTCGTTTGTTGGAAAGTTTTCAAGCTAAAATTACCTATTTTCCCATTGTAACCAATACAAAAAAAAAAATACTTGAATCAACATATGTTTTACGTAGAGTCAGGATCATGTGAGAAATTCACTTTCGTGAGAAGGTGAGAATAAGTGAAGATAATTTTATATAGTGTGAATGTTATGTTATATTGTGTGAAGATTGTAACTTTCACATCACCTTCAAATGTATATCGGAAGGCTACAACATATTGTATGAATGTTGTAACGTTCACACCAAAGTTGTTAAAGTCTCAAGGTGCACTTAGGCGCAAAGGGGTCCCGGGGCCTAGGCTCGAGGCACGGGCTTCAGGAATGTGAAGCGCATCTTATATAAAAAAAATTATATGTATATGCACACACATAGCTACACAGCCAAATATGTAGAAAGTACACGCCTCATGTCCAGCAACCAACAATATTTTGATAGAGGCAGAAGGGAGAAGGGTTTAAAGCGTGAGCCATGAGGGAGAAGTTTTAAGGTTTGGGTATTTATAGAGAAAGAGGCTTGAAGTTATAAGAACCGGGTGTTTAATATTGGGGTTTGACTTGGTCTTTAGTAACTCTTTATGAGGCACGCGTAGGCCCACAAGGCGCAGGGCCTTAGTGAGCCTCATGAATATTCCTAGCCTCGACTTTAGAAAAGCCAAAGACCTTGAGCCTCAGAGCCTAGGCGCGCCTCAAGCGCCCTTTTACAACTATGGTTCACACAATATAAGGGTATCTTCGAAGTTTTCACGACAAACCTTCACATAATATAATGATACCTTCATGTTTTCTCACATTCTCATGAAAAGGGGTTGTTCATACCGGAACCCAACCCGTTTGATGTATGGTTGAACATTTTGAAACATGACAAAGTTCGTTTTTTGCTACTTGGTTTTATATGCAATTGCCCCGAAGATAAAATAAGGTAAAAAGAAAATATAAAGTATGTTTATAAGATTAGCAACAAATTTACATACCACATGAACGATTCCTTGGGCAGCCAAGCATTTGATATCTACAGGAATTTGACCATCTTTTGGCACGAAAACGGTGTTAATGTATTGACTCGCCTGCAAAAATCACAAGAATAGGGTTCTTTTCTAATGTATGCATAAATAGGCTCATTATGATATCAATAATAGATGAAGGAGAACAATAAGGCTCTCAATTAGATTACATTTTAATTAGCAAAATGCGATTTCATATGGTTATTACCCAAAAAAAGTGACCTTGGTAGTAGAAATCACAATCACTGCAGGAACTCATTGTTTTTATCCATCACTCACATTGTTTTTTAGACGATTATTGAGATGCCCATAAGTTCTATTTAGAGCATCCATGATGGCAGTAACAAAGCAAGAGGCCGTAAATCCACTAGTTTCTCGATCATAAGTACCATTCAACAGAAGTACCTGATATGGAAAATATAATAATTATCCATCAAGCCATATCAATATAGATTATTAAAGTATTAGGTGGCGTTTGGTTCATAGAATGGAATCTGTCGGAACTGGAATCTGTCAAAGGAATTGGAATTTGAAGGAATTGGAATTTGAAGGAATTGGAGTGGAATTTAGTGAGGTTTGACCATGAGTTTGATTGGTAGGAACTGGAATGGAATCTGTTTGTTTGGATCCTTAAAAATAACTTCAGAATTTTAATAAGATAGTGATAAATTACCAAAATACCCTTCATAATATATTCATACTTTATTGCTTAATTAAAAAATACTATATAACGATAAAATTATTAATAATGTTAATTGGTGGTGGTGGCGGTGGCAATGGTGGCAGAGACGGTGGTGGTGGTGGCGGTGGCAGTGGTGTGACAGCACCAGAGACACTTACCTTTGCACATGATCTTGAAGCTATAATCTCTCCAACTCCTAGTAAGACCTGTATAATCAGAGCATGAAAAAGAATAACTTACCGATAAGCTAGTCAGGTTTGGTAAAAACTAGCTGATAAGCTAGTTGTTGGCTAACAACCATGAAAATTTACTTTCAATAATTGAACTTATTTACTGTTTGGACTTACCAGAGAGGGGCAGATGGAAGTGAAGAGGGACCCCATACCATATATAATGCAATCCACATTTCCCAACTGTTCTAGAACAGATGGATTAACAGAGGGGAAGACCTGGACCACAGGTAGAAATAAACTTGTCAAGATTTTTCATTTATTTACATGATATAATAGCTAAATTATTGGCTTTAGTTCAGAAATTTCAAGTACACACACATATATATAGGGTTTGGGTTTAAGGGAAAACCACAAAAAATGGAAAACTAAGAAACACCCTAATAACCATTCATCAGTCTACTATGCCCATGTGCATAAAAGTAATTTGTCCGGTACACACATGTGCATAAAATGCACACCTGCATAGAAACCAAGAAACATTTTCACTTACTTTTGTGCACATGTGCATAAAGGAAAAATGAATGGTTATTAGGGTGTTCCACAGTTTTCCAACTTTTTTGTAGTTTCCCCCTGAACCGAGTCTCTCTCTCTCTCTCTCTCTCTCTCTCTCTCTCTCTCTATATATATATATATATATATATATATGAATGTGAACACAAAATGCAAAAAACATAGAACTAGAAATATTATTGCAAATGATCTTGGTGAAGCATAGCATGTAAATCCAACTGCCTATGGAGTTTTCCTCTTGAAATGGCATAAAATTTAGCCCCATAATGAATAAACCCTTGATATATTTTGTATGTTCCCTTAAGTGGATTAAGGGCATATGCAAAGAAAAAGACGTTTCAAAGCAGAATCATCATCTCAACAGAAGGTAAGAGGAAGGGCAAATTCCCTCTTTCCTCCATGAAGGGTTAAAAGTGTTTTACCATTGTGTGTAAGGGGAGGAGGGGTATATTAAACAAATAAAAATCTCGTATCCCCAAATCCCATGTCCCCTCCTGTCCACCAATCACGTGAAAACACATCACTAGAGGCAGAATGAACACATAAATTAAATAAGGGGCTGTTTGGTTCAGGTTGGGGAATGAAAATGGGAATGAAAACGAAAATGAAAATGACGGGATGAAAATGGGAATGGCTTTTCATTCCCCCCAATTTAACCTGGAATGAAAATTTGGGCTTCTGGGGGAATGAAGCCATTGTATTATATATAACCAAACAGTTTCTTTTATCATCATTCCTTTTGATTACTGCTTATTGCTTAATACCTCTAATCAAACACCCCCTAAATTTATATTAATATGATTTCACGTGATTGGTGGGATAGGGAGGGGACATGGGATTTGGGGACAGGAAATTTTTGTTCAAATTAAACAAGATGATTCACCTCGTGCAATAAATTGCTTCCTTCACTAGACATGTAGAAAACCCGCTTTATTCTTGAAGGTAGTGCGGAAGAGCTTACCTGTAGCCAAGAATCCAGCAGTTAAAGGATGGTACATTTAAAGATGGTATCCCAAATAAATAAAGGCATACAAAACAAGTGGAAGATTGAAGTGCAATATGTAGGACAACTTGCTTTTGCAGTTAAGGTTAGCAAGTATATCAATCAACTTGCTTTTGCAGTTAAGGTTAGCAAGTATATTAATATTATTCTTATTGACCGAGTAAATGGTGAGTTTATTTGAGCCCTTGGTGCCAAATAAACACCTGTCCCAAGTTGGAAAGTCACATTCCAATCCAGGACTTCCATTAAAACATCATACATGAAAACAAGATGAATGTGAAATGACATCTGAGTAGATAAAAACCGACGATTTAAAAAATTATGGTTTCATGTTATCGTCATCTCAGTAGCCATATATTGGAGCCCACCTCCAACAGGAGCAAAGGTACAACTTCTAAAGAACACAGAATAAGTAACATAACAAGGGGGGCTAGATTTTTATATATGCAACTTTCAACTATAAAGAAGGACTAGAGTATTTCATATATATCATTATAATTCGTAATTTTGTCTGTCTTTCTAATAGTAAAATAAAAATAGAGTAAATTTGTGGCTACCACCGATATTAGCATCAAACTCTGTCACTTTCTTCTGTTTCAGAGGAGTGAGTACAATTATGAAGAGAGAGAAAGCGTATTGTATCATATGCTTTTTCTACATATAGGAATTGTGATGAGCTTGATGGTAACATTGGTGGTATCTATAAATTTTCCCAATAAAATATTCCGTAAATGGAAGGGAATATTCTCCCATGCATGATGACGAAGATATATTTTGTCTTTAGCATTCAATTGTAAGAAGTTAGAATCTTAACCAAACCAAATGAGGCTGGTATATCCCACCCGAAGGTGGGCTGTCTTTTTTTTGTGGGGAGGGGGGGTGAGATGTAAGCAGACCTGACATCTACCCTCAAAGAGTAGAACGGTTGTTTCTGTGAAGACCCCAGCTTGTGAGAAGTGAGGGACATAGATAGAAAGACAGTATAATCTTAATTCTTAAAGAAGGTTTACTCTGCATACAAGGAACCAGTCAATAAAATGCAGATGTACCTTATCTATAAGTTGCAATGATCCACTAGTCGGATGAGATATCTCGTTCTGACCACGTATTATCATTCCATCCTAAACTTCAGAAGAAAAACAGCACATAAAAAGAATAACGTTATTGAAATCTAATAATCTTCTAGCATTTCTCTTAAGCCAATAAAACAAGTCACTATTTGATTAAATAAAACAAGTTAATATCCATATGTAGGCAACAGAAGTTTAATATCTAAACTTATTTGAAGCCCTGTAACGACCAGTTTAACTAACTCCTAACAAAGAGATAGTGTATTGTCGTCAATGCATGCAATATGGTGTATCTTCAGAATACAAACCTACCCATAATTCACACCCCAAAGTAAGGCGGTCGTTGGTGGATATCACTGGAAGGACCAGACTTTCTGTGGGAATCTGGGAAACACGTGAAAACAAAAATATTGCAGCATCCAGAGACTGAAAGAATATACGTGCACCTGCAAAGAAGAAGTTACCAATGCTGGAAAAAGCGATGTTGGAGTTAGATAAGTTGGTTCAGTTTCTCACAACAGACATATTATGTAACAGGTTCCACATATATAGAACCTGTTTCAATATTGTTGCATAATGAAAAAAATCAATAACAATAGTACTTTGTAGACAGGAAGTTGCATATATATATGTGTGTGTATGTGTGTGTGTGTGCATATTTCCCCCAGAATGATTAGAAACTTCATGGGCAAGAAGACCTTTTTATCTGATGGATCATCAAGTATGATTGAACCCTCATTTCAAGCAATATTTAAATAAAAGGTGGTGATGAGTATTGACTTATTAGCCTAATTATATTATTTTTAGGGTTTGACATCTTTTAGAAATTCTACTGATAGCTCATCAATGTAGACTCCAGCTTGCGACGAGTGTCAGTAGTTAATAACTTAATATCAGTATTAGGGTATATGTATTCAGTATTCTTTTGTTTATTGATTATTAAAAATTCAAGGTTGCCGAAAAACCATTATACGCCGATATACAGGCATTCTTTTTATAATTCTCAGTGTTATGCAACTTATAAACTTCTGCCATATGACAATTGTCACATGATAATATGATATTTAATCTTTGGGAACTCAAAATATCCACAACAGTGTTTGCCAACATCCTCAACATCACTTGCCCACTGGTGAGATCCTTATTACAAACCTATATACAGACTAATTAATCCACACAGACATCTTTATCCATACAGGACTTCATGGAAAACCAACCAAACAACCCCTAAGCAAGAGATGACAAGAAATAGATATTTTAATATATGAAAGAGGTAAGCATAGTAGATTTAGCATTTTTCATAACTACAATATTTAAGATTCATAACTACAATATTTAAGACCACGCACTATCCCCTTCCATTCCCCCACAAAAACCCACTTTATTTATAACCCGACATATAATTTTGTTACAACTTACGAGCCTACCACAATGTTGAAGTCTTAAAAAAGTTTAACCAAAAGAAAACCTTTAGGCCTACCTTCCATTGCTAAAACAAAAGGACTCGTTTGTTCTTCGAAGGATCTGCAAGCAAAATAAGTACTACTAAAACCCATTTCAAGAATATACAAAGAAGTGTGAATAAACAGCTGTAAATCATACTAGACAAATTTATACCGTGCATAAATTAGATGTCCACCAGAAAGGTATATTGATTACAGTTGAGGAAGGCATTAAGTAAATTTTACTTCAACAACCTTCAGTAGAATTGGAAAAAGATAAGAAAGTAAAGTTTACTTCTACAACATCATGAAGACACAGAAAGTTTTACTTTAACATGTTAGTTTATGTTATGCTCTCTCTTTCATCATACCAGTGTGGCTAACAAGAAACGTATGACCAAAAGTTATGGACGTTTAGAGGACTCTTGACCAGACCTACATTGTTGGATTCTTTGCCTACTTACCCTTTCATATAGTAGGAATCTTAATCTTTTTCTATGTTTTTAGTCATGCACAATAAAACTAAAAATCTTTCACTTCTTGTATATATGCATAAGATCTTACATTATATATAGGCATTTGGTGCCTAGATTTTAAGAAATAATATTCAAGTAGATTAATCCCTTGATCCAGGGGATTTACATAATCTCAACACTCCCCTTCAAAATGAAGCATTACATCATATGCATCCATCTTGTCACATATAAAAGTTATCCGAGGACCCTGTAGGGATTTAAAAAAGATATAAGCAAATTGATTTTTGGAGTTGAGAAAGAAAGTTCTGATGATTCCAGAATGAATCTTTTCTCTAAGAAAATTGCAGTTAACATCCTGACAACAGCCATCAGCTCATTTTATTGTCTTAATATCATAACATCCTAACAACAGCCATCAGCTCTCATCAATCAATTAGTCCCTATTCCCATGTGCAATAGCAAACCACTGAAACTCCACATAAGTATATATAAAGGCTTTGGAGAAGTACCAAGTTAGCATATGGTTCAAGCATGCGTATAGCTTTACCAGCACATTGAAGTCTATGCCCTTACAGAAAATATGAGCACAATTTTCAACATGAGCCAGCAATAATCCTTGCATCTTTTACAACCATATGCTATGTTGGCACCTGGGTCTTTTACAATCATATGCTATGTTGGCACATAAAATGTTTTGACAAAGAACAACAAATAACTAGTATATAGCAAAAGCAAGAAACCTGATTCTGGAAATAGGCCAGAAAGGCACGAATTGTTTCTCTGTAGGGCTTTGAAACATCTTTCCATAAAGGATGTTCCCCTTCTACGATGCCGTACCTGTTCAATTCTCAACTTAGCACGCTAACAATATAAATTCCTTAGTAAAAGGCTATTCGAAATGCTTATAACGCTAAACACCATAACCCCGAAAAACTGCTACACTTGATATGATCTTGTTTATTTCATTTCTTTGTCTCTTAGTTCCGGCCCACATGCCCATATACATGCACCTCCTTAGGAACAAGCTTTTCCATCCTTTCTTAATTTTGTGGTCAATCAGTAGTAGTTAAATGGTTTTCAGATAAATGCTATGGCATACCACATGCTACTACGTTATGCAGATAGGTTATCCTATTCTGATTTTAGGCTTCACAAGTTTAAACTGCAGAAATAACTATATTCTACTGGGTATGGCCATAAAGTAGACCTCGCATTATGCAAGCTTTATGCACTAGGCTGTCCATTGAAAGTAATACATCAGGTTGCAGCATATATCAATATTAAGAAATACAAAAAGACAAGTGAAATGGGAGAAGGAGCTGCTTCAGCAAAAGATAAGGAAGTACCATTCTAATTTGGCTTCTTGTGCATCGAGAGGCAAACGATAACCAAGTAAGGTCCGCACTGCAAGAGCCTCAGAAGAACTTTGGTCAGACAATCTCAAGCATCTTGACCGTATGTCTCCAACTGCTGGACCGCCTGAAACATGGACACCAAGAATTTGCAGTCAAATCCCAAAAAAGGCAAAACAAAACAAACAGTTCTAAAACCTAAGCCACAGAAGAAGATTTTGTTATGAATTGGATGGCTAGAAGAAAGTATATCTATGTGTGGGTTTCGTGAAAGAACAAATAACTTGAGGATGCATAATAAAGAAAAGAATACTTGTCAAATTTACCTAGAACACGAACAATCTCAGCTGTACTTCCACCATCATCAGAAACAGGAAGAACATGGGCAACACAAGTTGTCAACTTCTTAAGTTCTTCAACAACACCATTGAAAGCAGTCCCCCCTGTTAGAGTACCAATTATAGAACAAAACCAGAAGATTTAATATAGACAAGTAGCTGCAAACATTACAAATCAGAACTTCATAGTTGACTTCTCTAAAGGACAAAAGACATTATTCACCTCCTGCTTTACAAGGCCTATAGCTACCCTGGTTATCCCACATGAAAATTTCCATAAAACTACTATTTAAAGTAAAAAAGAAAAGTTAAATATCAACTTGAAGCACATGCATAATCCCATATCATCCTAAGAAACAAACACTACAGACTTCAAGAATGCAGCACATAACTTTGAGGCATTGTAACGTTTTTAACTTCAAACAAGCTATTCCTACTCTTAACCTTCAAGAATGCAAAACGTTCACTTTAAATTCATAAATCAATATGAATCAAATAATCATTTAAAGGTGCGGAAAACCCCACATGTATTTGAAAGAGATAGGGTCAAAGCAGGAAGAGAGAGAGAGAGAGAGAGAGCAGGCACCAATGCATGCATGCTGAAAATGGGAGAGAAAGGACTCAGCAAGTAACGTGCATTATTTCAGTATTCAAATCCCTGAAGCTCTTTGCTTTACATTTTATGGATTACTCTAACTATAAAATCAGTGATAGTTGTTGGTTCTATAAACTACTTTCTTACAAATTATATTGTGAACCCGGAAATTGCATCGTGTTTAACTGCACGATTTGATAATAATAATTGTTCTATTATGTGTACCATATATAAAATCCATGACCAACTATGGAGAACCTTTCAGCTACAAAGGACTTAAATTTCCTGAACCAAAATCACATTCATTTAGACAAGAACTAACATCTGATAATCTTGGGATGAATTTAAATAACTGCAGGACACCCATACAAGCTTAAGTTTTTGCACACATGATTACTCTTCATCGTGATTCATGAAAGAAAAAACATAGTAAATACATGTCCTGGAGTTTCGTTAAGGTTATGATAGCACAATTGAGTACTGATAAGCAACCCACAAAGTAAATTCGTTTTACTAGATAACAAAGTTAAGTACTATTGACAACAGTATGGATGTGTAATCAAGGGAAATCAATGTGCATGAATCATTCAGTGAACGTCTCATCATCTTCAAGAAGTGTGACTGTCCATCCAATTTACTTTCTTAGAGCATGTTCACGGCCATGGAAGCCAGCTCCCAGAAGTAGGGTCAATGATAGTTTCATAACTGTTATTTTCCTCTTGCATTTACTTTTACCTTTTGCATTGCGCTTCCGCTCTTTGAGCACAGAAAAAATATAACTAGAACTCCATTTTCATTTTCAAGCATATTCTAAACCCACAATAAGATTCATACAGAACAGAAAACAAACACACGTGTAGTAACTACACAAGCAAGCCATAAGTCCACAATTAACATTGGTTTTGCATTTTCCTTTTAGGGGGTTTTCCTCTAAGATCCTATAAACTAACCCACTCAATACTCTTATAGGTGCTCTATTATTCATAAAACAACTAAAGAAGGAATTTTCTGGTAAAAGAGTCGGGATTGCATTAGGGACATTCCTTTATTTGGGTTTTTCTCCAAGACCTTAGAACCATTACACCTAATTGCAACAATTTCCATTTTGAGATGCACCATAAGATAAACGAAACTCTTTAAACTAATTTTTGCGCATCGTCACCACTGATTATTGATCTAGATCCAAAAACTTCCTTGATTTTGCCATTACCGGGCCGGTAATAGTCCATTACCCGCCAAGTCCGAAGCACGAACCACATTCAAAATGCTTGTAGATCACAATTCTCAAACAGGGACCAGTTCAATCAACGAGTTAAATCTTGTTTTCCCGAATTTCCTAAAGGGGGCTACTTCCCAGAAAAGAACCCCTAAACATTAAAATCCCAAAAACAAATTGCTGCAAATTTCGTAAGGTACATTCGGAAGTTTCAAAACAAGAAGTGCAATCAAATGGAGGAGAGAGTTGTACCTGAGAAAACAAGAACGGAAGGCTGAACGGAGGTAGCAGGATTAATGGAATTGAGGGACGCCATGGGAAGGGATCTTGAAGATGATAGAGAAAATTGAATAGGAACTGGTAGCAGGGAATTACATAACGAAGGGGTGCCGAATTTCAAGAAATTATCCACCATACTCCTCCCGCTTGAATCACCTTCTACTACTCTTTCCAAGTGCTTGATTGAATCAATAAAAAACTGAAATGGAATTGAATTGAATTGAATGGACTCCATTCACCTCTGGAAATCTCCATAATATAAAATGGTTTCACTTGAAAATTGGATTCTTTCAGACAAATATAAGATTTTGGTTCTTTATTTCACTCAATTTTTACAACATTTTCAATAATTTTTTATAGGGGGTGTTTGTACGGCACCGACAATAAACATTTTTTTTACTGTTTTGGTAAACAATTTATATCGGTATCAAACCGGTAATAAGCAGTTTTTGAAGTTAAACCCTTTTGACTTATAATAAATTGATAAATGTTTTTGTATAAAAGCATAGTTATTTCAAATAAGCAAATCTCAAACACCTCCTAAAAATCAAAGATGGAACTCAAAAAAATGATTAGTTTATTGATGCATCTTAAAAATAGAATATAAGGGATCGTTTGCCAATTGCTAAAAGATTTGTTACAAAATAATTAAATAGTCAGAATAATTAAAAGTCTCTCATAATATAATGCAAAACAAAATATAATTATTTGGTAATTGTTCAGAATGAAATTTGGATGCTGAATGATTAAAGGGTCCATAATACAAAATCATTCAGAATATTTTACAACCATTAAGATGCTGTCTTTTTTCCCCTTGTTTATTTATCATTTTCATGAAGGGGTTGCTAGGTCTGATCAGTTTTGGTAATAATAAGACGACTTTTTTGTGCATTTGAAGGATCAGTTTTAGAACATATCCCAAAATCTCATCATATAAGTGGTCTGAATGAAAATGAGACCATTTTAGAACTCTTGTCAATTACCAGAAATACAGACTCTTTGGAAACAGAACTACCTTGATTACCACTAACACCATTCATAGTTATAAAACAAAAATCATTAGGTACTTCTTTGCTATATATTTCAAATATATAACATTGATCATAAACTTTTTGAGTCGTTTCTCGTAAAAGAGAGATTACGCCTTTACTGCATAATACAATTCCATCCCGTTTCAAAAACTTAGCAACAGCAGATAGCAAGTCCAGGAGAAAACCAAGAACCATGAGGCTGAATCTTTCTTTTACGTATATAATATTTATGCACGGCAAATAGTATTTGGTCTTGACCTCCAGGGAAGTTGGGCTCTATCGGTTGATGCAAATCTTTTGGGACCTTGTAAGATCTCAAGTTTGGCGGTGGATTGTTGCAGGCGGTTCTTCGTCTCCTTGTGACCACCAGAACCTGTTCTGCTGTTCATATCAAAACAAATGCATCTTAGATAGATCAAAATAAAATAAAGAACTTCCATTGCAATCAAGGTTCTAACTGATGGGAGATGTGGTGTGGCAGGAAGTTCAAGCTTTAGGAGCTTTTTCAAGGCATAGCTCAAGACATGAATATTTTAGGGTTATTCAACATGAATAATTTATGAAATAGTTGGTTTCTAGGTCCTCAAAATATTTATGGATCTCATTTGAACCCCACCCTCCACCCTATCTCTCTCTCTCTCTCTCTCTCTCTATATATATATATATATGTATATATATGAAAAAGTGTTTGTATAAAAGGCTCATCATAACAAGTTAACAACTGATAAAGCAATCTCACGGGTTTTAAGGAAAAATAGGAAGTATGGGTTAAAAAATGAACTTGTGCCAGAACACGGCATGTCGCACCACAAGACACCATGGTGTGCACCACGCTTTATACAGCCCCCACGGGGGTTGACGTGGCATCAGAGACGCGTCTCACGCCATGACGTGCCATTGTAGAACCATGGATATATTTATTAAAGTTAAAAGTTTTAAAGCATTTCCACACTCCATTATCCCATATTATTTCAAACTTTGTGCTACAGTTAGGTCATAACCATTCATTTATTTTTTTAAATCAACAATCATATTTTAATAAAGATCAAAAAGTACAACACCATGAATTGATCACACCATCATGAAAGTATCACATCATGAATGGCATAATAATAAATCAACAATAAATCACAAAAAAGTGAAAATTTGCTTACCAAACACTCTTGATCCAAGTTGCTGCAGAGTTCTCTTGTACCCTTGAAAGAAGGCTTAGGTAGGAGACTCTGTATGGAAGAAGGATTCTGGTCTCTCTCACTGGACAATTGTAACCAGATCATGGATATAAATTCCAACCACAAACTAGTATGCTAATTTTTTCTCTGAAACCTATGTATGGTTAATAATCACATACCATTATCAAAAAAAAAGCAATAATAAGTGGCTAAAAGAATCAAAAAAAAATCAAAACAATAAAATCACCACTTGACTACACCACTAAAACTGGCGAAATAGCAAAACTTAAACTGGATTTCCAAAACTATAACCACAACAAAGTTAATTAACCAAAACAGCAAGAAATCGCCAAATCAAACAAAATCCGCAATGGCTATGTAGATTTTATCAAAGAGACAAAAAAGTACAAAAAGTTGGACCAGATGATAGAAAACAAACACAGGTGTTGACAACTTTCATTACTTCATAGCAGAATACACAAAAAAGCCCAAAGCCCAGTCGGGGACAGGCCTCAAAACCTGAAAAGGCTTGATCGTGCCCTTTTCAACCCCAAATCTCGGCCCTGACCTTCTTTTACTCGCTGAAAACAGGCTTGGAAGGCTCGGGACCAGGCCCGAAAAAAGTCTTGGACTTGTGCATCTCTACTTATAGCATACTTCTAAATGTCCAAGATTTGCAGATACAAAAAATGCATATACAAAAGCTTTCATATCTTCAGCTAGCATAAGAGAGCATGATGTCAGAAATTCAGCTCTAAGTGGCATGACTGGATGACTAACAGGAAAAGTATGCCAAAGGATATTGTTTCTTAGATCATATGTTTCAAGCGTCTCAATCTTAACTTTCATGAACTTATGATAAAGGCACACGGCACTTAAAGCTCAATCAAACACACATTAGTAGAACAAAAGATAAATTTACAACATACGAGCATGTTGTATGGATAATGCATATGAATGTTACAGTATGCAACTTTATAGATTACAAACAAAGCAAATTTTGGTGCTAAGTTACTATGTGAAACATTTAAAATGAACACGATGATGATGATATTGAAGTATAGTTGCTACATCAGAACCAGCTTCAGAGTGCGTTTGGTACCGGGGACAAGACGGGACTGAACAAAAAACTTGGTGTCTCATGTTTGGTGCGACATTAGAATGGGACAGGGCAAGGACTTAGTGGGACAAAAAAAGGCACCACCAAAATAGATGGAACAAAAATTACAGATATGGGACAAGATTACTACATTACTAAATTACCCATCTCAAATTAAAACACGATGGGATGCCTAGAACAGCAACAATGAACCATCTGTTGAATCATCTTGATCTAGCTTCCTTGCACACGTTAGTATGTGCAACAAATGTATATATTGGCATATCACAAACACTATTTTTTCCTCTTTTTGAGTTGCAAGAAATGCTAGAATTTGTTTGATATTAACCTATTGATTGAGGGCCAATATTCACTTAAACAAGTAATAGGAAGATGACAAATCCCAAACATTAAATGATCTTCAACACATCAATCTAGAGAAAACATACAAGTATTAGGCGATTAGCTGCACAAGAAGGGGAAAAGGAGTAATTCAATAAGAAGACAACAAACACTTGCATCCTCATTTGTTTCATATAAAAATCCTAACCCATCTCACATTGACATTGATGCTATGTCATAGTTAAAACAGAAGCCAATATAAGAAAAGCAAAACCACATGTAGCTCTCGATATAGTTCCATAATATGAAATGTAGGCTGTACATAAGATCAGCTTTCAATAGGCTGTAGATCCCATATAAAGAACAAATGGAATCAAATGACGAAAGAAGTCTTGAAAAGATCCTTCTCTTTGCACAGAGCATGAAATTTGGGGCACAAAGCAGAAGCATTTAAAAAGATAAATCAAAATCAATCTTTCCACATGAATTGATGTACATGCCACAAACTTCCATGCACAACTTTTTACTTCTCTAATCCCCAAAATAGGCTCCGTTGATGGTCTCAAACCATTATAATCTACAAAGTTGTCAACTCTATGACAAGTTTTGAAAGATGGTCATCATATTTCAATCACCGATGTGAGCAGATTGTAAAATTGATAGGCATTGACCAACAAGTTTAGGACTATCACTAGCATGACCTATTCACTTCCAAACATGCACATAAGTTTCCAGTGGCTCAAGTCTCCTACCACGTTGAAGATCACATTCAAATTTAATTGTCTTCCTACTTCAACCATAATATATTGCATATTACTTCTCTTGTATCCCATCAATCGCATAAATATGAAGCAAACTCTTTTATGGGATGTCTGGTTGATTTCATTGTTTCTCTTCCTGCTAAATTTTTAATCTCAAGTTACCTATTTTCCCAATGCCATCATCATAAACTATTGAAAATATTTGATCCATGAAATTCCTCCTATTTTGTTGCCATTATTAGACCATGCATTCCAATTTGACTAAGAATTGAACTATTTTATAGAAGTACAAATATGTACCACATTGCATTTTTATGAGGCACAATGTATTTATCAGAAAAACTCTTTCAAGCCAAGGTGCCCAATATGAGAACAGCCTAGTGGATGCTTATATACTCACCTAGCATCAAAATATTCATGATATTGCCATTATCAAAACAGAGTACCCCATGAATCACAGGTAAGACCAATGGCAATAAGAAACTTATTTAGGTTGTTTGGTATCACAAAAATTCATGACATTGCCATTATCAAAACAGAGTGCCCCATGAAGCACAGGTAAGACCAATGGCGATACTTATTTAGGTTTTATAGTCCGGAAGCAGATTTCTGTTGAAAAACGGTGACAAGAAAATCTATCTGAAAAGAACGCAAGAAGAAATGCAATCAATGCATAATATCCAAAAAATCATATCATAACATGTGCATGGTACATGAAGTAACTGATGAGGCCATGTGTATCATAAGATTGTTTTGCAAATGCTTCAGAATTGATGACAAGCTGATAATTAAAAAAACAGATCAGACAATTGTGCTAGAATAGATCAAAGATGCTGGAATGTATGAAAACAATGAACTTAAGCAATAAGCATTTGCATCAGTACAGCCATCCACATGATGCAAGGGCCTCTTGTATATCAAATTTAGATGCTGTGAGCATGAAAAAACATCATCTGGTGCAAACAGGGCAAAAAGAAATGCAAGTACATACAAATAGTAAAAATTCCAAGCTCAAATTCCAAACCAAATTCAGCCATCCGACTGTCAGGTAGCACCTAACAAGATATTGCAGAAATAGATCACAAATAAAAATTACAAGATACATAAAAATCAGCATTCCCACAGTGACAGTGAACAGGAGAAGACATTAACACTTCGTAATCAAAGCATATTTTTTCCCTCAAATAGATAAATCCATAGCTCTAAAGAAGCCCATGCTTCAAATACAGTAAATACCAAAAATAATGGAAACCAGAAAGTGCCATCCGTATACATGTCAAATGCAGTAACAGTATAAATCCATCAACTGCCAACATTAAGACATCAGCTTGCATATATCATAAAAGATGATTGATAAGGAGCAATAGGATTCTTACCACGACAACGAGAAAAGACAGAATTAAGCCAAAAGATAGCAAAAATATAACAGAAATATGAACCAAGGACGAGAAATGTTGCACAAACATCCAAGTCTTCAACTAGAAGCTGCACGTATATGGTAGCTAGTAACCACATGGTGAAAAGACATTACATAACAAAGATATACTACAGCAAAAGATATCTTATAGCCCTCCCATTAAAACACGTTACAACTGTTTGCAAGTCCTAAACAAGGATCCAAGATTTACTACAGTAAACATAAACTAAGAAACATCATAAAAAACCACAACTCATATAGGCAGATAGAGTGAAGCAGCAACAAAGCACACCAGTCCATTTATCAACCACTCTCACCAACCATTTAAAGCATTTGCGTCCAAGAAGCTCTCATACACCTGAATCAAATATCCACATTGAGCTCAATCCATCATTCCAAATTCCAACACCAAAAGCCAATTAACAGCAAAATAAAATCATGACCAGTAAAAAGAGAAACTCAAATTACATGTTAGCCAAGAATTCTCAAGGATGCTCTTAAAAAAACAAGTAGAAAACTTTGAACTGTTTTAACAAAAAAGAACAATGACAGGCTACAAAATTAATAATAAGATAAGGTAAGTAAGAGAAACAAATGACAGAAATTTGACCAACAGTCAAAAAGCAACTTACAAACATGATGCAAACTCCAGTGTTTAAGCAGTTACACAATTAATAGGCCATACGAAATGAACCCTAAACCTACTCTGAAAGAGGCAGGATAACTAAAGCAATAAACAACCAGAAAAGTTCAAAACTATATTGCAAAGACATGAACAAACAGATATAGAGTCATTTTATTTGATGCAGAAAGCCTCGCCCATAATTTTTCTTGTATTAAGAGACATTGTTGCATGTTCACTTGGTGTCTTCAACTAACACTTGCAAACCAGTTTACGGTTTCAAGATTATTGTCTACAGCAACACTAAAACTCCCTTGGTTCAAGTTCAAGACAAAAAATCTAAAGACACAAAACCCCACATGCATGAAAAATGATTTTGCTGTTGACCAATGGTTATAGAAAAAAAGAAAATTCCGTTATGTAATAAAATTTGAGTTTCTATATACCCTGCAACAAATATATGCTTCCCTTTTTTTCAAAATTACCTCACCCTAACACCCCCCCCCCAAAATCTTTCCCGCTTCCTCTATATTTGTTTCCGACTCAAGCCTATTGAACCCCCATCAAAACCCCCCTCTCTATCGGTTTCTCACTTGAGGCACCAACATTGTTTTGTGGTTCCTCGACAAACCTGCTTCTCCCTCATATCCTTTTCTCCTTGTTGGGGGTTGTGCTTCTACTTTTTTGATGTTTGGTTACGTTTGGTTTGGTTACAAGAAGGCAAGGAAGAAGCAGATGCAGAAAAGATAAGCAATACACCACTCAAACAAACCGGAGCAAAAGGTAACCAAACAGGAACAAATAAAAGTACAAAACCCCAACAAGGAGAGGAGGAGACGAGAAGAAGATACTGATGCAAGGAGACAAGGAAGAAGATGCTGAGTAAGAAATCAAGAAGAAGATACAAGATATAGGTGTGTCCTGTGAGAAACAGATATATAGAGAGAGAGAGAGGTTTCAACAGGGACTTTGGGGGTTTGATAGGCTCAAGTGAGATAGAGATAGTGAGGGAGAGGGGATTAGAGCAGTTTTAGGGAGGGGTAATCTTGCGGAAAAGGTTAAGCATATTTCCGTATAGGGCAACGGTGGGGCATTTTTTGGGGGTCATATTAAGCATAAAAACTCGTAATATCCTTTCTAAACAGCAACCAATACATCGCGCACACACAAAATCAGGCCTTACAGTTTCGCTTTTGCTGCTACAACTAAAAAGAAGTTACTTGATGCAAAAAAAAAAGCAAGTTCATTCGATGATGAGAAAAAGACTACATTGAAGATGACAATGACAATCATGATAAGAAAATTTATTTGACAGTGAGTGGCCCTCCTTCTCTTGATTACATCAACAGCCAGACTACCTTAAATCTTTATGAACAATGGGCATGCAAAAATAATTCTTTACCATCAAAGACATCAATGTTTCATGCATAATTGCATAAAGAATATAGCATAGAACAAACTGACTATAAGAAATGAAACATGTAGCAGAAAGCAACAATCCTAGTATAAAAAATCTTGTAAAACTTACCTTCTCATAACAGGGTTCATATGCAAATAACACATAACAAGAAAGAAACACCTGTTTGCAAAATAAAAGATCATCTAACAAATCCAATTTATACCATCAAACAACATTCCTTCTATAGAAAAACCTTGAACCTTTTGACATACCTCTTTGTAAGATCCAAATCATATATACCAAAAAACAATAAACCTGTCTTCTCGTCTAGAAAAATAAACCAAAATATAGAAGAGTAGAGATCATACAAGTCAAGATATATGTAATTTTTTATGAACACATCTCGGCCAACTAGTTCCAAGCCTCGGCCTAACTATCCCAATGCTATTTCACCTTAAAATGACTGAGATGTTATTAATTTTACAAGAAAATGAATGGTTACTATGAGCTCTTTGCTAAAATCATGGAATCACAAGGTAAAGAAAAAGCCAAAGCACAACGCTACATAACCCTTCATTTCTTAGCAATATGTAACAGCTGAAAATCATTTTTTGGAGTATATTAAAATCTTATGTATCAATAATCAATCGTTATCCCATCATTTTCGTTTTCGACCATGGACTGAACATAACACCAACATAAATCATATATCTAACCATTGCATCCATCCCTTAATTATAAAGGGCAAAAAAGCCTCCTGCAGCTACTTCCACTAATGCCCATATTGGTGAAATTATCAGATCAGAAATCTAAGACTCACAAGAGTCGGAAAGACGCAGAGTCAATCTTATTCAACGTAGCAAGTCTCGAGAGAAATAAAGGATTCAGAACAGAAGAAAACCAAACGAAAACAAAAAATGAAGCAGGTAAACAAGCTGATGCTCCTAAGAAAAATGAAACAAATGAAAATACTAGTAAAACCAACTAGTAGAACAGATATTCCAAGCCATCACCCAAAAAACCTAGGCAACAACATAATTTTAGAACATTTGTCAAGTGTCATGTCCATACAACTCATAAACTACCAGTTGAAAGCATACACTCCCTTTCTTTATAGCCAATAGTATATTGTTGATAATACTCGCTTCGATCAAAAATAAAGGTCAACAATGAAAATGGCACACAGTTTTAGGAATGTGTAATTATTACACTTCTTAATAGAGAACCTTTCCATCTCATAATTAAGGATAGAATGGGAAAGCGGATACTTTTGGACAAACTAAAATTGAAATGTGGGCACTTATTTTGAGATGGAGGGAGGAGCTCAGTAAAAAAAAACTAATAATAACATAATTAAGTGGCAAAGAAGGAATAATAGACAACAAAAAAGGAAGTAAACATATTGAACAACTCAGTCACATGCCAAAAAACCAGATACACAAATTTTGCTGGAACTGAAGACAGGGAATCAGGCATACATTCAAACTGTGCAAATTCTAGTTATCTATCATCTCACAAATCATTATAAACTTTTTACCCCACAAGAGAGAAGAAAACACAATGTGCACATTAAAAGACAACCAAACTCAGGTCTGCCACAGAACAAATACCCAATTTTACACACAAAATCAAAAGTGAATTAGTTGACTTCGAACTAGGAGGAAGCACCTGCTTATTTCTATAATGCATGATGTATGAAGGAATATACAAACATATTCAGAAACAAATTAGAAGAACATGAAAAACATAAAAATACCTCAATAATAAGGAGTCCCGCCCTGGTACATCCCACCATGAGGGCCTCTAGGACCCGCTGGTGGGAGGTTCGGTTGTGTTGGATAAGCTGAAGACATACCATAATTTCCACCATCAGGGTATCCTCCCTGAGTTGGTGGCATTCTGTTAATTGAAGATGCAAAACTGTTCGGCCCCGGATGATCTGGGGCTGCACCCCCTCCACCATAATGTGAGCCACCACCATATCCACCACTGCCATATCCGCCACTACCATACCCACCACCGCCATACCCACTTCCCCCACCACCACCACCAAATGAGGGTGGTCCCTGATTTCCATAACCATGACCACTGCCAATTGCTGAAGGCACTGAAGAATTTAGTTGTGGATTTTGATGAGAAGGCAAAGGAGGCCCACCAGAGAACCCTCCATACGATGTTATCCCACCTGTAATTCACCATTAGAATAAAAGTTAATCAACTCAGCCCGGGATGTCTTAAAATTAATGAGTAAATTACTCCAGTATTCCTGTTTCTTCTTTGGTTTCAATTGCTTATCACTAGTACAGTAACACCAACCACAATTCTGTCTATTTGGACATAGGAACATTGCTTCTAACAGCACACAACAGCATAACTACCAATATTGGAATACCAAAGCACCTTGTTTTCTACATTTGGACTCCCAACTGAAATTTAAATGATTGCCATAACCAAAAGTTTCTACCTAATCCGAACACAAAAAAACCAACTTCTTCAAAATATTAAACCCTCCAAAAATTAAAGAAAAGAACCTACAATGACAAACAAAATTCATATATTCTCCAAAGCACACCTATGTAAATTCGTTTAAATCATTGAATTTGAACATATAAACGGGATCAAAATTCACAGGAAAAAAATCTAACCTGGCATACCATACCCCGCATTCATGGACCCTGGCATTGATCCATGGGGTGGAGCGGCATCACCAGGCATCCCAGTAGGTCCTTGTGGCCCACCTGCTTTCCCCTTCTTCCCATCAGTAGCCATTTTACACATAACCTGGTGCCCATCAATGTTCTTAATTGGATCAACAAGTGAATTTCTCGCCCCTTCCTCAGTTTTATAAACGAAAAAAGCAAACCCCTTTTGTTTCCCTGACTGTTTATCAAACCCTAACGGCCCTTCTTCTATCTCCCCATACGATGAAAAGTGACTCAAAAGTCTATCCGATGATATCTCAAACGGAACATTTCCGACGTAAATCTTCCTCGTCGACACATCAACATTAGCTAAATCCCTGGCCGCCGCTAACTGCGCAACCGTAATTCTACCATCGATCTTCTTGCTAGGTTGTTTCAAAGCCATAACCGCCCCGTCTATATGCCTAAAAGTAACAAATCCATAACCTTTAGATTTTCCAGTAGTTTTATCAGTTATCACAATAGCCTCTTCGAGTTCCCCAAAAGCTGAAAAGATAGATCGAAGCTTATCCGTGGTTGTTTCCCAGCCGATACCGCGGATGAAAAGTTTGCGTTGGGTAGGATCGGAGTCTACGACCGATCGAACGGCGTCCAGAACAGCGATGTCTCGGACGACTACGGTTTGTAGGACGTCGAGTAGCTGCTCTTTGGTGAACGGTTCAAGTATTTTGCGCGCATCCTGTGGAGTAAGACTTGGAAAGGAGTATGACGGTGGTGGAGCAACGACGTCGTTAGTAACATCGGTGGTGAATTGGCCACCGTTCTCCTCCATTTTTCTCTTCTTGGAAAGATCCATTCCTTACCGCCGGTGAACTGTAAACCCTAGCGCGATAGAGAAACCCTGAGGGAAGATCTCGGTGGAGTTAAACGCCATTTAAAGGTCCATGTGGTATTTATAGCTCCAAGATTGGGTATTGATTGGGCCAATGATTGGGCCACAACGATCCCATTTAATTGGTGACCGCCAAACCGGCTCGGACCGACGGAAAACCAGAACCGGTACCGACAAGTAGAGATGGTCAAAAACCGGACCCGGGCCAGGTCGGATTGGTTCCAATCGGTCCTAACCTTTCTCATAATCGGCCATAACCGGTCCCGGCGTAATCGGTCCCGGTCTCGGTCCCGGTCGAAAATGATAGGACCGGTCAAGGTACTTTATAACCGGTTATGGGCCACCGGTCCCGGTCCCAACTGGTCCCTGCATTAAAAAATAAGATTTTTTTTTTATTTTTTTAATTATATATATTTTTAATACATTATAAAATTTACAATTGAGTCACTCAAATACACTTTAAAAATATGTTTTAATATAATTAAAATTACGTTTTCTTATAAAAATACATTATAAAATTATTTATAAAATTACTTGAATTTTCGGGCCGGGCCGGTCCATAGTCAGTCCCATAACCGGTCCCGGTCCCACGAAACTACCAAAAACCTCAATCGATCCCGTTTTCGGTCCCGCCGGTCCTTTGTCGGTCCCGGGCCGGGCCGGGCTGATTTGGCCATCTCTACCGACAAGGGCCGGTTAAAGGAGGCATCAGGCCCGGTAGGGACTGGCTCGGCTCGACCCAGGACCGGTTTTTGGCCATCAATACATTTAATACATTGTTATTTTATTTTTATGAAGTTATTGGTATAATTTAAAGTTGTAATAATTAGTTTTACCTGTTTATTTTATGAAAATAGGATAATACTTTATACCATATTCAATCATATGTGATATTGTAGTCCATTAAATTTGATACGAAATCAGATATGTAGGTAATTTTTTACGCGACCTAGGTCATGGGTTAAGGGACCGTTTACTAAACACTTACCTGGGTAAGCGCTTACCAAATAACATTACCTCACCAGATGAATATGGTAAAGACCAATAATCTTACTTAGTAAGAGCGAGACAAGGACCAAGAGTTTTACCCGGTAAGTAAAGGCGACGACTCTTACCATGGTAAGTGCTTACCGGGTAAATTGTTGCATACAATGTCGTTTTTGTGGACTAAAATCTTTCCCGGTAAGTAAATAATAGTGTTAACCAATAAGCACTTACCGGGTAAGTGTTTGGTAAACGGCCCATAAGTCGTCCAGAAGGTGTTCCTGTGTTTTCATAAAATGAATGTGTTCTCGTTTGAAATTTTATCGGGATTTTAGAGAAAAGATGGAGTTTTAGCAATGCTAAAATGGAGGAAAGATGTATTTTTAGCAATTTTTTTTGCTTCAACAACTATGTTATTTTGTTTGTTAAAATATAGAGAGAGAAAAACAGGAGAGGTTGTAAAAATCTAGAGGAAGAGAGAAAAAAAATATTATTTTAATAATAAATGTTTAGGAGAAAATAATATTTTATTAAATGTATTGAATATTTTAATAATACTAATTAATGTTAGAATTTACTAAAATAGCGTACCTGTTGGAGTTGGATGTAATTGTTTTTAAAGATTTTGACTTTTGATACTTTATTGTAGAGAAAAAAAAATTAACATAGCTACTGGAGATGCTCTTATTTAATAAAAATCAGTTGTAATCAGTGCACAAAAATGAACTTGTTTTACCTAAGTGGCGTTTGGTTCTTTGCTTGGAATCACTATGGATATGGGCTTTGACTATTTGTTATATTTATCGGATCTTTTTGTTGAATACTGAATTTATAATCGTTCTATAAGTGTTGGGGTCACGGGGTTATGTACAAACACGGCAACTTTTGGAAACAACTTCGACATTATCTAATATGCAACGATGCGGTAAATGATACTAATACTTGCATTAGATCTAACACAAGTTAGTAACGATGAAATTGACTTGTTTTTAGTAAATAATATAATTGTCGTGATACAATTTATTATTTGACTAAACGGAATCAAAATAGAACGTAATCTGGTTTTATCTGCTATCTTGGGAACTTAAGTTTAAAAGCTCTATTCCGGGAAAACATCTATTTTTTTCCTGCAATGAAGGGTTCAAGTACGTTCTTAATTCAATTAAAAGGAATATATTATAACTTTGTAAATAAAAATCTTTTTTTTTAATATTAGACTTTCTTGGGTGTCATGCTCATCGTAGACACCAAAAATGTAGGTTTTAAAAGCAGATTCTAGAAAGTAATAACCGAAACAAAATACGTTCTATATTGATGCAAATATAGTGACGTGTTCTATTTATTAACGATAGGGAATGGAAATGATTGGGGGGGGGGGGGGGGCTTAGAATGGTATCATATAAACGACACATTACCCTAAAACCAAAAATAAAATGGACAGAGTACGTCGCATATAGAGATGGGGTATGTGAGTATGATGTAGACATATTTGTCCTCTGCTTCGAGTAAAATAAATGTTTCTATAAAAATCTCTGACTTGTGAAAAGTGTGTGAGAGAAAGAAAGTGTGTCAAAATATTTGAATAATTTTATAAGAAGAATCAAAGGCTGCTTAGAAATAAGCAGTACAATATAAATATAAACAGGTAAAATAAACATAATAAAAGTAAGGTAATGACGTATCTTCTAGTTTATCCTAGGACTTTCGTAACCAATCTAACAACTTACCAACCTTATGAGCACTCTCTACCTAAAATCAGTCTCTTTTCCTACCGTCTATACTAGCTATGGGTTCCTACCCCTGGTCTGTTTACTAAATGCTTATCCCGATAAGTGTTTACTGTGGTAAGTGCTTACTGGTAAAATTTAACAATATTACTTACTTACTGGTAAGACTTTAGTCCACAAAAACGGTATTGTATGCAACAATTTATCCGGTAAGCACTAACTATGGTAAAAGATGACGACCCTCACTTACCACCATATAAGACTCTAGATTGTCTTCTCTCTTACCAGGTAAGATTATTGGTCATTGTCATATGCTCTAGATCCAGTGAAATAATGTGACTTGATAAGTGCTTATGGGATAAGTCTTTTGATAAATGGCCCATAAGTTTCCCTATATCATATGGGTTGTCATATTTCTTCTCATGAAGAGGTGATTATTCGGGCGGTTTATCGAGTATTCAGGTTATTCAATTTTGTGAAATTTTCAAATCATCTGAAAATCGAACTGAATCTATCCAAATAACGTTTAGTATTAATTGGATTAGGTTTCAATGAACATCAACATCAAAACCAAAACCAAAAGGCCTTTGACCTAACGATATCGTAGTCTTTGGCCTTTTAAGAGGTCAAGGGTTCAAACCTCACCAAAGATGAGAAGAGTGTGTGAGTTTATTTGTTGCATTTACCTTATATAAATATTATATACTTAAAAAAAAACATCAACATCAACATAGCTTAATGGTTAAAAAAATTAATTGGTTATTTATATGTTAAACAATATTTGTAATTTTCCAGAAATTAACTAAATTGAATAAGCTACCATGTATTTATTATTCACGGATAAGTTATACTTCATACTGAAAAAATACACGAGAAAATTAGATTTCAACACAATCATCGTCGTTATCAGTCTCGTTATCCCAGTCAAGTTCGAAAGAGTTAGCCGATTTCATCAGTTCCGTTAGTCCGGTGAGATCCTCCAAATAAGTAGGATGATTGATGGCTTGTAGGACGAAATCTAGACCCCTTTTCCGATACTCAGAAACCACCTAAAAATCACAATAAGTCGAACATCAACATCAAGAATGGATAAGTTGGTATTAAAGAGGATTAAGCTCTACTAATTATCAAAGAAACATTTGTTCTACTCTTTAGGACAGATAATAGCCCTTCATACTTCCCCTCCCCCACCTTACTTCAGAGTGGGATATCAGGGTTTCGTTTGGCTTGGTTTAAACTCCGCCAATATCCACTTTACACTTTGAGATAGATGACAACTCTGCATACATCCTCCCTCCTCCTCCTTGGAGTGGGGATCAGGGGTTCATTTGGTCTAGTATAAAGTCTAATACACACACACACACACACACATATATATATATATGTATTGACGCATATATACAATCCAAATATGTATTCTGTCAATGATTATTCATCAATGCATATCTACTATATATGCATCAATGCATATATTCATTGAAATTCATAGTGTATATGCATCAATGCATATATGGGTTCTCAAAATATTTATGGTTCTCATATGATCTTCTCAATTGGTAAAAAGGGAACTTACAATTGGGCAACAGGCGGTGCAGCTATTCGAGGAATGTCCCACAAGTATCATCTGAGAGAACTGCGATAGGGCACCTCGGATTTGATGGGGTAATATACCAAGAGGCTGCTCACTGTTTCCACCATCCAAAGAGTTGCCAAATTCAGCTTTTGCTGATATCCTGTCGAAAATATGCACCAAAACTAATAACACTTCGATCACAACATAAAAAATGTCGAACAATCAATTAACCCAAGACCGTTTCCCATTTTCTTCACGGAAACAACTGCTCTACCCTTGGAGGGTAGACGTCAGGTATGTGAACATCACCCCCCCGGACCCCACCTTCAGGTGGGATACACCTGGCTCGTTTGGTTTGGTTTATTTTTGTTTCCCATTTTCTCCATCCTTCTAAGTTTATGACTTCTTGGAGTGAAAAAGTAACATGCATAAGAAGTAACAAATACCGTCAAGAATCTAATTTGGTTCAAAACTGGAGCATTACCCAAGAGGATGATGCAAAATCCCAACCAACAGTTCGACTGCAAGGGCCGATGCAATAGGAGCAAGTCCAGGACGTGTCACCGTGCATTGCTGGTCCAAAGTGCGGTTAGCCGTTGACTGCATGATTTGTGGAAGAATGATTGTAAATTAGTCATCTTTGGTATCAAAACAAGCTAGCTGTTAAGGCTATGTTTGGCAAACTAGAGGCTATGTTTGGCAAACTAGAGGCTATGTTTGGCAAACTAGCTGTTAGTTGAAAAGCTAGTTGTTGGCTTATAAACTAGTCATGTTTGGTGCTAAAAAAACTAGTTGATAAGCTAGATCATAATGTAAAATGACCTAAAAGAACATTTGAAAAATTATAAGGGACATAATGGGGATAAAGTGAAAAAAGCCCCCGCAGCTTATTACTTAAACTAGCTTTTCAAAAAAACTAACTTATGGCTAACCAATGAGGATACCGTCACTTTTTCTCATCTTCTCACAAAAAGAAGATGTTCTCACTAGAACCCAACCCTATACACACACACATACATGTATACAAACGAAGGATCGTGTGAGAGTAGGGGTTAAGATGAGAAGCGTATGAAGGGATTTGGACCCTTGATCACTTTTAGTCTAAAACCAACCCATGAATTACGGTTTAGAAGGGAACTGATCCGGTGCTTCTCATTAATGTTGATCTTCAATTAGGATTGATCCAAGGGTGGAGATTTCTTCTTACCCTTCTCACCATAACTCTCATTTCTTACCGGAACCCAACCCTATATATATTGGGATTTAAGTATATGCACATTTTTATAATGTTTGAAGCCTAAAAGCCCGATGTAATGGAAAATAGCTAGTTATCAAATAAAATAAATGGCGAACACGGAACACCATATATTGAAAATTTTACTCTATGACATGCGTTCATTGAGATCAAGAGAAACTACGTACATCCACAGGGGCAACAACATCGTTGCAGAAGTAACATCCCAGCCTCATCTTGCTATCTCCCTGTGTCATTGACATTTCTTCAACACCGGCAGATAAAGAACTAACAGGTTCGGCTTTCGATTCATCAGTTGCAGTGAGCGGACCAGCACCATGACGCATTACCAAGAAACTGTCAAACCCCAATGCGGCAGTAATTGTAAGCTGAGGATTAAAGTAAAAAGCATGTCAATGCCAGTTCTCTTGGCAGCTGAAACATTAAGGGCCTAGTAATAACTATCTATATTACTATGCAGTTAATAGCGCCGCTATAGCAGTGAAATAGCGGATAACGGTCCTGGCCAAAATAGCAATGCATGAATAGTGGTGTTGCAAATAGCAGCCACTATTACCGCTATTGACCGCAATTTTGATACCAAACAGCGGTTGCTACTACTGATTTTTTTTTGCGATCGACCGCGTTAACTGCTTACCTACATTATAGAAAGATCCAAGATCTTATTTAAAATCAAACTAAACGAGCGCAGTTTATACTTTATCCCGCCCGGAGGTGGGGTCCCTTGGGGGGGGGGAGATGTATCATGTACGTAAACCTGACCTCTACCTAAAAGAGTAAAGCGGCTGATTCTGTGAACACCTCGGGCGAGTGAAAAGTGTGTAAAAGAAAGAAATACAGATATGTTAAAATTTGAAAAGGTAGACATGAGTAAACGACAGCAATACAACTAAGGGGTTGTTTAGTTTGTTATCCATTAAGTCATGTATGGATAAAGTAGTCTTTGTGGATTAATCTGTTTGTTATAGATTGAGAAGGGTTTTTTTGGGAGGGTTTTTTCAATATGGAAGAAGCGTGTTTTTTAATTGGAAGGGCAAGGTCTGGAAAAAACTTGGCTTTCTACATAAAGCTTTCTCCTAGAAGCTTACTGAATAAGCCACTTTCTATATCATTAAGCCACTACCAAACAGTCATGTATAGCTGACCGAATAAGCTGTGACTCCCATTAAGCTCATTAAGCTGCTAACAAACAGGCCCTAAGACGGAGAGACAAATATGCTAAAGTTTGAGAAATTAGATATTAGAAAGCAACGACGACATAAATAGCAGCAAGTACAAGGAAAACATAACCAAGGTGTGGAACAAAGGGAGTACAACAGCCAAACAGACATGTACAAGTACGAACGACAACAGCTAACCTTATTAGCATTTGAACATAAAAGAGTTGGAAGCCAACGACTTTCCCTTGTATCAGTCAACAAAAAAATGGCATCATGAGACTCGACCAAATCATGGAGACTTCTGCAGTCATCAAGCACGTTGTGCTCTTCTTGACTAGGTACCGGATGCCCAGGCATAGGTATAGCCATCACCACCCCTTCTGCTTCCTGCAAATGATGAATCAACGTGTAAAATTAAAATGTTCAATTAAACTTTTAACAAATATTCTGAAATATATACATATATATAGAGAGACAGATTTTAATACTGAAGAAAAGATTAATTTACCACTGCTGGAAAAATTCTCCGGAGACTTTTAGCTGCTGCTAAGGCTTTAAAATCCCCACCATCGAGACAGTCTTCCAATGTATATAGGGATTGCCGCAATGGATTTGACATGGCCACCTTACCACTATCAACTAACGTTATTTTCCGTACACCCCAAGCCTGCAGATACACAATTTATAAGCCTCAGTGTAGAGGTTTGAGTAAGTGAGAATGTGGTGAATTTTGGGGTCAGAAAAAATGTCACAAATTACCATTATACCCTTTTTGCAATGAACAAACATACATGTCACGAGGTACTTTTGGAGAATGATAAATTTTTATTTATGATTGATACAGATGAGAGATACTTGCTTTGTCCCAAAATAAATGGGATGTCCAAGTGGTCATCAATATTTGGTAAATCAAACCAAACGATCTTAGTATATCCCGCTCTTCTTTTGGGGGGCTGTAGGCAGATCTGACTGCTATCCCAAACGATAAAGCGGTTGTTTCGGTGAAGACCCGCATGTTATCACTATTTGGTGATGATTACAGACGGTACACAGATAATTTTGGATCAAAATGTTTTAGAAAGGGAATGATGCATTTGTTTTGGGACATCAGAAAAAGGTAACTATTACATTTTTTCGGGACGTCGACACTCACCATAAGCATGCGAGCCACCTGGCATCCAAGAGTCCCAGCTCCCAACAAAAGACACTTGGTGCTAGATAACATACTCAAGTCCAAAGACGGCAGGGCACGCCATCTCATTAGCTTTAGATTCAAATCCGCAGCTGATACAGCCATCCTGTAGGATTTAATTACTAATGTTATGGAAGGCGACTCACAAAAACACAATTCAGCTACCCAACTTACCTAGTTGGATCCATTGAAGTAGATAGGTTAATGCATCTAGGTATTCTCTTCCCTTTATTGAGTTCCCATCCAACAGCATTAGGCACATGCTGTTGATCTTGCCATGCTGATTTACATAAAAGTAAAAAGGATTTTACATGTTACAAGAAACAATTGCAGATCAAAAGTAATACTTTTGAAGAGGCAAAATATTGATTTTTTAAAGAGTTGTTACCCAATTTTGGCCGCTCTACCTTGTGAAGGTTGTACCAGAGCCTCACCAATGAGGGACAAACCCAAATCAGCAAAGCCATGGTTCTCGCGATAGCATAAAAACTGAACCTTCTTAATGTTCCATCTTGCAGAAATAAATGCCAGAAAGTTGCGTAGAGGCCAGCCAGGATTGTTTGGAAGATGACAGGGATCATAGAAAGCAAATAGGATCTGTCAACCAAACAAGAAGTTTTTTCAAAGAACTATGGCACTGAAAGATTTTGCCAGAATCTTTACTAGGTTATATTGATAAGTTGTATAGTATAACCCATCATGGGTTGTACCATAAAACTCACCCCTGTATTCTGTAAAGGCTCTGGCACTATTAGCAATTCGGGTTTTCTATATTTAGAAAGATAAACGTGTCTTGACCTTATGACCGTCCTGTTGACAAGCTTTGAAGTCCTTCAGAGATCTAATAGTCGCATGCGAATTTGAAGAAATGGAGACCAAAAAGAATGGCACATCTACAAAATCATGTCTTTAGCAACTTTGAATCCAAAATACTCTACGTGCTTCACATATGAATACATTTCCAACATTTAAGGTAAAAGAAATGCTCAACTTCTAAGTCTATTTTAGAATTATTTAGTTGCTATTCGTTTATACCATATTCCTTTATTCCTCGTTCTCCATTCTCCATTTGTGGGTCTCGTCTTCATTTATCCTCATGGCAAATAAATTGAACCCAAAAGATCTTCATTTTCCTCACATCATATAAGGACCAATAAAATGCAAATGCTAAGTGGCCTAAAAGGTTAAAATAATGTAGAAAATCTTGATAACCACATTAACTTTAAAACAAACAGAAAAACTTGGTGTTAAGTTCCATCACTTTTCACTATGAAAGAGATATGTTTGATCCCAAATCTATATGTAGAAACACACATGTCTATTTGTATATATGTACGTGTCTGTATGCCAGAGGGGTGATACAGATGAGTATACAGACCATTTAAGGACAAGGATGGCACAAAAGTACAAATGATTCTACCTGCTGTTAAACTTGACATACGCCACTCATTACAACATGCCGACACAGATTCAGCCTGTATGCCATGAAAGTAAAATGTTACATCTTTAAGCAACAAATAAGAAACACGGTTAATTACAACAGAAATAAATCTAAATCATTGCACCTCTTGCAGGGTGAACCATTGGGATGCTGGCCTCAAATTAACTAATGTTGCTGGAGGGTCAAGAACCAGAGCAGGGAATGCAAACCAGTAATAAAAGTTAAATTTCTTGAGGTCTGCAAACGATATAAGAAGGAACCTCAAAAGCACAGAACTGTCCTCCTCTGCCTTTCCTGATCTAATATCCTCCCAAATCTGGAATTCAAGATTTTGATATTACAATCATATATAACTAGAAAATGGCATGTTAAATGGAACTATAAAAAAGTTAACACGTGTTGAGTTTTGACAAAAGAACGATATCATACCTTCTTTGCTTCAGCCTTTAACAACCCTTGTTTATCCAGGGAGTGATACCCTTCTAACGTGTTTGTATTGTAAAGAATGCCAGGCACAGAACATTTGTTTCTGTTCCCACGACTTGTTTCGGTCGGTAGACCATCACTTGGTTCAGTAGGCAAGGATTCAGTAAGGAGAGTTAGATGGCTTGACACTTGAGGGTTGGAGCAAGGTGCATAGAAGCCTACAAAGGATACCATTAACACAGTCAAATTAGTACGAATAATAGCAATGACTTAATCCCACAGTATAGGACTATATCTTTCGTACAAACAAAAATCATCGAACTGATTAGTTATTCAGACATTTCCGAGGACATGACGTCTGCTAGGAGTAATTGGAGACGGATGACTAGGTATGGGGACATATAGCTAGCGTAGTTGAGCATAATGGAGTTGAACAGGTTGGGAGGGGGTAGAGGGCTGGCAATATAGGCCAGGGATCTGTTCTTGCGTTACTTCTGTGTGGGTTTTGCATTACCTTACCTATTGTATGTTTTCAATGTACCTATTCGTTACTTTTTCTTACTTATTTTTCTCGTCTTTCGTTCACCATATGCTAATCTCTATTCCTTTTACCTATTTGCTCCTGCTCTCACACAAGTCGGGGGTCTTTAGGTAATCAACCGCTCCTCTTTGAAGTAGACGTGAGGTCCACGTACCCCCCCCCCCCCC
>NC_037541.1:2568019-2569874 GCF_001531365.2 Cynara cardunculus var. scolymus
AAATCCTACTTTCGAGTGGGATTTTATGGGTCTATTTCGTTTGGTTTGGCTATTAGTTATTCAAAAGCCTCTTTATATGATGCCTTAGATTTATCCTAGGTGTGATGCATTAAGAATACTACTTCTTGGTAAGATGTTTAGAAACCTAATTCTTCTTGATGTTTCTCCTCTAATATGCCAATAATACAAGTATCTTGACTTGTTTTCATTCATTAATATATGGTAAGGATTTCATCAATAAATCCAACAAAATCTATAACCGAAATTTGCCATACCATGAATGGGTAAAGCATAAAAAGTTAGAGCAACCTACCCGTTATTGAAATTGGTGACTCGTCAGTTTTTAGCTTGTTGAGTTTCAATGAAGACAATCCATGCCAAAAGCCTTCATCCACAGAACTTTGAAAGGCCGCAAATTGCAGAACAGGCCCATTCTCATTTCCAGCCATGCCTGCTGATACTATCTACCCTGTCTTACTCCAGCCGCCAATTCTATTCTTCAAAGTTGAATTACAAAAACTTCTGCACAGCTGCCCAGGCAACACACAAGGACTAACTGAAGTGAAAGTTAAAACAATCAACAAGCCAAGTATACTGGTTCACACCACAGCAATCTACACTCTTCGGTAATAGTTCAACACTCAAAATAGCTGAAAAGCTACTTGTGTTGGCTAATAAACTAGCTGTTAAGCTAGATTACAATGTAAAATGACCTAAACTGCTAAGATTTTTGGCCATTTATGCAAAATACACGGCTCATGATTGGAAAAAAGTGAGAAAAAAGAACTGCGTGGAAGTAGCTTTTCGAAAAGCTAGCTTATAAGTTAGATAATTTATGGCTTACCAAATTGGGGGTTTCCAATAAAGCTAGCTTGCTGATCAGCATTCCCTTGATTCAAAAGGAGGTGCTTTTGACCATCTATGGTCAAATTTATCTCTTCAAATTCAAAATTAATACGGGCCACGACAAAATTAACACCAACAACTTTATGTTGGAATATTTGCACAGAAATTTTGATGTAATTAGATCCTTTTCTGTTGGAAATTATTGAATTTAATTGGATTACAGGCTTTACAGCATACAATCTTGAGAAAGAACAGTCATAGTCGATCAATACAATGAAAAATAGAATCCTCAAACACAAATCCCCAATCAAATTCGAAACACAAATAACGAGGATGAAGATCAATTCGATCACTTCTGAAATTATCTAAAGAATTACAAATCCCTAAAAACCCACAACCCTAAGGGGAAATAATATTAGGGTTCCACTTAATGATGCCAGAAATTGAATTATAAACATCAAACATATTAAAAATTTTACCTGATTCACGTAAACATGGTATGAATCCAACAGGTTAGGCTGACGCCGATCTTTAAAAATTTGATCGTCTATCAGATACTTCGAATTTATCGGATTAACTTGAAGACTAATTAAACTATGAGATGCTTGAATCAGATATGACTTCAACTAGTCTCCTAACTCTTTGACCAACTGGGGTCCAATTAGCAACGATGAAAAGATTACGCAACATATCGACATATTCTATTGAATTTTGATACCATATTCATACTCCACATGATTCGAATATATATATATATATATATATATATATATATATATATATATATATATATATATATATATATAGAGGGGCCTATTCAATAGAGAACTGAGTTGTTTGTGGTAACTGGGAGAACCAATATTAACCACAAATCAATAGATAAATTAAGAAATTTATAAATTTGATAATTTTAAATTAAAATTTTAATGCAAGGATATTTTTGGTATTTTAAAACTCCCATCTCTCCTCTCTTCTCTCTCCGGCCACCGTTCTCCGACCTCCGGCCACC
>NC_037541.1:2575315-2578813 GCF_001531365.2 Cynara cardunculus var. scolymus
TAATATCGATATATTTTTGTCAAATTTTTATGATATCGTCAAACATATATTTTATTCAAAAATAAAAACATCAACGCTTTCTCAAAATCACATAAAGCTATATTATAACATCGACTGAGATAAAGAATAAAATGAAATATTAAAAACACGATGTATCTCGCTGCATTGCGCGAGTACGCTTCTAGTATATATATATTTTATCAACCCGCGTATCTAAACGAAAGACCACTAATCTTTGGACAACCAACTGTTTTGCAGATAGTTCGGAGTTTTCGTATTTAAACTTCCGTGGTCACAAGAAAAATTTTATTCCTTCTTGAAGCTGGAACCTTCAGATACTTTTGACAAACTCAAACCAATCAAACACTTCACTTGTGGTTGATTCGAATATTTGTATATGATAATTTTGACATTAACCCTATATATTGTGAGTTAAATAGCACATTTATATTGTTTTATGAATACAAATATAATTTCAAAAACAAATAATCAGATTCTTTTTTTTATTCTTTTGTTACATAGCTGAAGGTTAAGGTATTTTATGAGCTGTTTAGAGGTTTGAGTAAAGTTGGTGAATCTTTTTCGGACTTTCTGGGTAAAAAGATTGGAAATGGGGGGGGGGGGGGGGTAACTCTTTTTTGGAAAGACAAATGGTTGGGAAATCTTTAGGTTTTGTGAATTGTTTCCCCCGACTTTTTAGGTTGGAAATTGCGAAGGATGCCTCGGTTCAACAGAGTGGTGACGACTGATGATCGTTGGATTGGGTTGTGGGAACAGGTTCAGGGTATTAGGGAAGATGTATTGGAGAGTTCGAGGAGGTTAATTCCTCTCTTGGTAGAATTAATGTTTGGTTGAATGAGGATAATTGTTGGGTTCGGTGGCTTACTGAGAATGGGGTTTTATTTGTTAAGGATCTAACGTGCGTAATTGAAGACAAACTTTTGCAGGTATCCAGGGATATTATTTCAATGCAACTGGGTTTGCTTACGTCAAGAAAAGTTGCATCTCTATTTGGCAGCTTAAACGAGGAAAAATAGAATTCTGATTCAATGATTTCCAAGCATGCAAAAGACTTCAATGTGCCATGGTCGAAATGGTGCGCGCCAAGGGCTTGACGGTTAGGCCTCTCGGCTTGTTTGTTTATTTAACTTTTTTGACTCTGGTTATTCATTTTCTTAACCAGGTTTTTTTCATCCATACGAAGCTTCACATGTGAATCCCACATCTTCATCTCTTTTGTCCATTTACAAATACAATTTTACATGTGAAACTCTATATGAAGCTGCACAAAGTCTTTTACATTTTAATCCAAGTCTTTTGAACGATGGTTCATTATAGGTCCGACTTTTTGAGAAAGTTCGAGAATATACTGTAATTTCTATTATTGGAGTTGACTTTTGACCCATTGATTTTCGTTTACAATACAATTTCACATGTATAGTTTCATATAAAACTATATATAAAATGATAATTTTAAATCATGGTTAAAAAAATTCTACAATTAAATTACATAAAGTAAAATGCTCATTCAATTTCAATTTTGGTTATATTTTTAGTATTTTAAATTTAAAAATAATTGAGTAATTTATTTTACTTAAAATTCAAAATTACAAGTAAATTATATATAAGTACAATTTATTAAAGCTTCATGTGTGAATTCGTGTAACTAACTGCGGATAAACATAATCAAATAGAAATGAACATCTCATTTTAAAATATAAAAAATCTAAAATATAATTAGAATAATTATCGAGTTCCAACAAAATAAATAATTATTATCTTTATAAAAAATTATATTATTAAACCAAATGTAAATTATTTCGTTATTGAACTTAAATTAAATTATAATAAAAAAAATTGAATTAAAAAATTAAACAAAAATGGGAATTTTAAATAATTAATTTAATACTAATATCGATACATTTTTTGTCAAAATTTTATGATACTTCAAGTTTATATTTTATTCAAACATAAAAAATCATTGCTTTTTCAAAATCATATAAGACCATACTATAACACCGACTGAGATAAAGAATAAAATGAAATATTAAAATCAAGATGTATCTCGCTACATTGCGCGAATATCCTTCTACTATAGTATAGATATATCAATATACATATGCACCTTAACAATCATTTGTATATTTTTTTCATTCTTTATGAATAATTAATATATTAAACATAATTATATATAAATATCGTACCACAAAAATAAAATAAAAATCACTTTTTTATAAACAAAATTTCAGAAGTAATAAATACAAGACATGTCACAGATTCGATCTCGCCTCCATTAGTCTCAACTGCTAAGTGAGACAAAAAAAATACTTTTTTATATTAATATCTTTAGAGACAGGTTTCATAGAAAATTCAGTATCAAACTGATAATCTAATTTTTTACCAAAATTTTAGAAGTTATAAATGTTTGAATATTTTTTGGATGACTTTCAAACTTTTTTTTATTTTAAAATAATTTTATGAATTTTACACATTTAACATGTTTAAAATAAAATATAATCAAAATTAATCCAGTTTTAATGAAATATGTTATATGTCAGAAATTGTCAACTCTCCCCAATGATTTTCTGAAGTCATGCAAGTTGTGGATAATTTGGTCAACTTGAATTCTTCCCAAAATATAATTTAATAAAATTTATTTTATAATATACAATTTAAATTATCTCATTCTTCTTTAATATACAATATTTGATTTATAATAAACTTGTATATAAAACCATGCATTTTATTAATTTTTAATTTGATACATATTTGTTGTACTTTTTTTAAACTCGGTTTTAATCATATAACAATGAATAAACAATAATAACAATAATCTAAAGATCAAATCATCATGTATATTGATAAACTCTCTGAATACATGTTTTCTTTCTAACTTCTCTCCTCTAGAATGTATTACAATATGAGTTCTTTTTTGTACACATCTATATATACTTACAATTACTATTACAAAGCTATTTACATGATTGACTAAACAAACAAGTCAAACTACAATTGAGCACAATGTTGACTTTAAGTTTTGACATTTTCAATCTTTAAGCTCGGTAATCTAGGATACAATAATATTTGACCTAACAATAAACATGTATTGAGAGAGTTTATTAATATGCATGATGATTTGATTTCTAGATTGTTGTTCTTATTGTATATTCATTGTTATCTGATTGAAACTGGGTTAACATCTATACTATATTATAAAAGCATTTGACGAAAACTATTAAAAACTATTTTTTATGCATAAAGTATTGTATATTGATGCATATTACTTAAAATTCAATATTACAAATAAATCTATATCTATACTATATTATAAAGCATTTGACTAAAACTCTTAAAAACTCTTAAACTCTTAAAACTCTTAAACTCTTAAAAACTCTTAAACTCGTTCATTCCTATCCGATTTCATCCCATATCTGAATTCGTGTAACTAACTGCAGATAAACACAATCAAATACAGGATAAACATCTTATTTTAAATAT
>NC_037541.1:2581063-2592420 GCF_001531365.2 Cynara cardunculus var. scolymus
TAAAAAATCTAAAATATAATTAGGATAATTATCGAGTTCTAACAAAATAATTAATTCTTATCTTTATAAGAAAATTATATTATTAAATCAAATATAAATTACTTCGTTATCGTACCTAAATTAAATTATAATAAAAAAAACTGAATTAAAAAATTATTCAAAAAATGAGGATTTTTAAATAATTATTTTGATACGAATATCGATATATTTTTGTTATGCATAAAGTATTGTATATTAATGCATATTACTTAAAATTCAAGATTACAAATAAATTATACATAATTATAACTTATTAATGTTTTGAATTCGTATAACTAACTTCTTATAAACATAATCAAACAGAGAATAAACATCTCATTTTAACTAAAATATAATTAGAATAATTATCGAGTTCTAACAAAATAAATAATTATTATCTTTATAAGAAAATTATATTATTGACCCAAATATAAATTACTTCGTTATTGTACCTAAATTAAATTATAAAAAAATTGAATTAAAAAATTACACAAAAAATGAGGAATTTTAAATAGTTAATTTGATACTAATATCTATATACTTTTGTCAAAATTTTATGATATCCTCAAACTTATATTTTATTCAAAAATAAAAATATCATCATTTTTTCAAAATCACATAAGACCATATTATAACATCGACTGAGATAAAGAATAAAATAAAATATTAAAATCAAGATGTATCTCGTTGCATTGCGCGAGTACCATTCTAGTTATGCATAAATAAAACTTATTAAAGCTCGATGTTCGAATTCATATAACTAACTGCGGATATACATAATTAAATAGAAGATAAACATCTCATTTTAAAATATATAAAAAATCTAAAATAAAATTAGGATAATTATCGAGTTCTAACATAATAATTAATTATTCATTTTATGAGAAAATTATATTCTTAAACCAAATATAAATTACTTTGTTATTGTGTCTAAATTAAATTATAATAAAAAAATTGAATTAAAAAAATTACACAAAAAACGAGGAATTTTAAATCGTTAATTTGATACTAATATCGATATATTTTTGTCAAAATTTTATGATATCTTCAAATTTATATTTTATTCAAAAATAAAAAATTATCGATTTCTCAAAATCACATAAGACCATATTATGACATCGACTGAGATAAAAAATAAAATGAAATATTAAAATCAAGATGTATCTCGTTACATTGCACGAGTACCCTTCTATTTTCTTTAATTTTTTAACCGGATCTTTAAAATCCATACATATTACTTTCATATAAAAATCACTAACATTCAAAATCAAGTCTGCTTGAAAGTTTATTATTCGTTGTGAATATTTGGTTCTTTCATGTGAATATGGCTTCTATAATATCATCTTGTTTTCTATAAATGTTTAATTCGTGTGTAATAAATCGTTGTCACATTCACAATAACTTATTCAAACGTTCTATTACTTCATATTATGAACGTTGACAAGGGAATAATATGATTAGTATTCCTCTTTAATTAATATTTTGAAATTATGCACTCTTTCAAGGGTAGCTGCTTCTAAGCAAACCTTCTGGTTGTCTCTGTATCCCCTACCTCCTTTATCACTGAGCAATCATTTAGGGGTTGTTTGTTTAACTTTTAATAGTTCAATTAAGAAGCAATCTATGAATCATTAAGAGGTGAATTTTGTTTGACAAAAAAAATGTCTGTCTCTTAATGATTTTAAAATCCGCTGAATGATTTTGTATCATGAGCCTCACTTAACCATTAAGCACCCTACTTTCATTGCAAACAATTACCAAACAATAATATTTCATTTTGCACTATATCATGAGAGCATCTTAATCATTCTGACTACTTAATCATTCTGTACCAAACCATTCAGCAACTGTCAAACAACCCCTTAGGGTAAGGGAACCCACTGGAGCCATACCGAAAGCGAGTCTTCATAGGACAATTGTCACGAACGGATCTTGTAGGATTCCCAAGAAATTCTTCGTTTCTTCGATCTAGTTTTACACTTAATACATATAAATACTATATTTCTGTCGGCTTTTATCAATTAGACTTGTAATGAATTTATGTTATTTTGCTTAATCTGTTATGAAAACTTTACTGATATAAATGCATTTTATGCATATATGTTTTCATAGTTGCATAATAATCGTCACAAAAATCAACCACTCATAAGAAATAGCTGAACCGTTGACTTTTTTTGATTTGTGCAAACACGTGGATCACTCGTCCAGAATCATAATAATGAGAGAGATACGTTTTTAATTAATAATCATGTATATGGAGAATTAGTCCAGTTATAATGGCCATTTTCGTTCTACCATTTGCGCTATACTTAATCTTAACGGATAATCTAAAATTTGCTAGAAAATTTCCGTTATAAATAGTGAATGGAAGCAAACTTGATCATGCTCGTATCATCATATGGCGTCACAAACTGGTCATTCCAACAATATTTTCGATTGAAATTATTATGAATCTCATATATTTTTCTAGTTCTTTTATCAGACAGAAGAAATACAGATTTTATAGAAGGAAATCGTCAAATAACAGTAACTGAAATAAAGCAATCATATATACAGTTATATCAGCTTCTTTTGAGCTTTACAATGCTTATAAACAATTATCATCAAATGATATAAAAACCATACACTTACTCAAACACAATCTTAATTTAAATAACAAATACACAGATAAATACACACACTTGTGTGTGTATGTATGTATATGTATATTTCAAATAGGATATGACGAATCCATGGCGATACCGCATAATCCTTCTTTTGCAGAGACATCTCTTTTCATTCGTATATACCCTTTCTCTCCCCATGATGTACCCCATGAGTTCTTCATGAGCCAGTACTTGGTTCCATCTGTCGTGGTCCCATACCCGACGGCAGTTATAGCATGGTCAAGCTCTGTTCCACATATCCCATCAAAAACCCCACCCGAATAGAAATGGAACCCATATCCGCTTGCATCCAGAGCAACCGATACAGGTTGATGTGTGACAGCCTACACCAGTAAAGAAACCAATGACATTAAATTCGAAGAGTTCGGATCTTATACAATCAACCATTAACATCATTGCCGAAGGCTTCATGTGAACTAATACGTATTTTTATAATATATTTCGAATATAGTATTTTATAGTTAATATAATAATATGTATTTTATGATATTTGTGATCTAGGAAAATAGCTAATTATTGATGCAATAAATTAATGGGCCGTTTACCAAACGCTTATCCAGGTAAGTATTTACCAAGTAATATTATCTCAACGGATAAATATGTTAAGGACAAAAAATATTACCCGGTAAGAGCGTGACAAGGATCTCTTACCCGGCAAGTGAGGACGACGACTCTTACCACGGTAAATGCTTACCGGGTAAATTGTTGCATATGTTGTTGTTTTGATGGATTACAATCGTACCCGCCAAGTAAATAATAATGTTAAATTTTATCGATAAATACTTACCGGGTAAGTATTTGATAAACAATCCCTAAAAGATTTATTAATAGAAAAAGTCCAATAAGAACACATGACATAAATCTTTAAAGGATCAAAACTTCTAGAAGTTTCTTAATTTTTATTATTTAAAAAATTCTTAAATAATGAAAAACATGATCGAAGATGGTTGACTGGTTGGTATAAGATAACGGCCCCAACTGGGTCCATATATCTGTTCAACACTTCAACTGATTTTAGCGAATAGAATTATTTTGAGTTTGTAAAAGGTGTATATGCTAAACTTTGAGGGGTGTACTAAAATATATAAACCAAAAAACCAAAAAAATTGTTTCGAAATCAACCAAAAAACCTTTAAAAACCAGAAATCAACAAAAAAATCCACTGAAATGGTGAAATTTCTGACTAAACATATCAGATGACTTTATGGGCTTCTGATCCGCCTTAAAGGTGCATTTGCAAATTGCGATTGGTTGTGTTATTAGGAGGTGTTTGGGATTGCTTATTTGAAACTATTTATGTTTTTTTTATAAAAGTGTTTATCAACTTATTATAAGTTAGATTGATTTAACTTCTTAAAAAACTTGCTATTACCGGTTTGACATTGGTATAAGCTGTTTATTCAAACACTCAAAAGTATTTACTACCGGTGTCATATCGAAATAAGTCAATAAGTTGTTTTTATAAACACTCCTAAACACCCCGAAAAAAAAAAATACAATTTCAATAAATCAATAAATCTAGAAAAAGAAATTGGTGTTAACCTTACTTTTTTTATTTTATAATATTTTATTCTTTTAAATAAATTCTTTTCAAATATTCACTCGTTTATTTCCTACAACGATTTGCTTACCTGCAGCAGGGCCTTTTCGTTGTTCGCCGGAACTTGTTCGTAGCCGGAGATTGTCGCCGCCGGGATGGAAGCTTTCTTGGTGTTGCAGATCCCATCTTCTCCTGTGTATGCATAGACCGACTCTGCGCTTAACCCCTTTCGTTTTTCGATGAATTTGAAAGCGTACTCCATGAGACCTCCTTCACATCCTTGATTGATTCCTTCGATATCACAATCGACGAGTTCCTGCTCCGATAATGAGATCAATTTTCCGGTTTTGAGCTTGTTCATCCCTTCCATGGCCGCCACCGCCGAAAACGCCCAACAACATCCTGTTTTCAATTCGAAGAAAAATACGTTAACACGTCAACGAACGAATGAAAAATTCCGTGCATTAGTGGAATCCACATAAACAAAGCATGTCCAGTAAATCCCGTTACGAGATGTAATGATGTATGCAAATCTGACTTCTATTATAAAGAGTAGAATGACTGTTTCCATTAATAACTGGAATCCACTGTATGAAAATGAAAAAAATAGACTTACCGCAATCGCCTTGATCCTTAACGGGGGTTACCGCGCCTTCTTTTCTCCAATCGACTTCACCCGGAACCGCACTTACGTTAGCGTACCGATATGAACCCGAGACCGCACTTACGTCAGTGTTCCGATATAAACCCGAGAACGCACGCGAAGGTGGTCGTTTGTAACCGTTCCGGGAAGCGTGAAACTCGTCGCTCGTTAAATCGGCAAACTTATTGATGGCGAGCGTAAAGCTTTTATCAGGATTTCCATTATGTGCGTCTATAAGCGCCACGTTGTCCTTAAATACCTGGAACCGGAGTTGTTGTTCTTCGTTGTTGGTGTAAACACGACCGTGCTCAGCCATCCATTGCTGGTACCGAACGAGCATGGCTCGGTCATCGAGGGTGCGTGAAGTGGCTCGATAGACCATGGCTAGTAGTAGCATGAGCGTGACCATGGTCCTGGCTAGGGTCGAACCCATTTTGTGCAAGTAGGTCATGGATGATTTGTGGTATCAAGGTATATTGGTGGGGTTTTATGGCATGCATGGATGGGGTTTTATAGGCAAATGTTTAATCATTAATGTTTAGTTGCTTATTTTTTTTAAATAAATAAATTATATGGATTTATTAATATATAATTTATTAAAATTCAAGTTTACAATTTTTTTTTATTAACCTGGACATCCAACCTGCTATGCGAGTCGACTAATCCCAGGACGACCACCTGTTTTGCAGATAGCCTGGAGTTACTGCATTTGAATCTCTATGGCCACAAGGAGATTTTTATTCCTCCTTGTATTTGAACCTGAGACCTCCAGGTACTTTTGACATTTGGAGCCAAGCTCAAACTAATCAGACACCACCTTTGTGATTAAGTTTACTATTTTATTATATTCGTATAATCCTTTTTAAGTTTTATGCTTGAAATATATAAAATTAACTGATAAATATTAAACCATATTAATACTGTAAATACTTCATAAATACTTACTAAAAAATGACTTTCATCTATGAAATTTTTCGCTATTGATTCAGTGGCGGATTACCGACGATTCAACAAAAATTGACTTTTTAGCTGGATGTATTGACTTCCGTCACAAATCTGTCGATAAATTTAATTATTCCTGATCTTTAAAAGTACCGACGGTCGTTTCTATCGCTGATTTTAATTAAAGATTTAATTAATTCTTTAGCCAATTTTAATTAAATTTTACAAAAATCATTAGCGGATCTGCCAGTGATGACCAATTGTATTTTTTTTGCAGTAGAGTATCTGCTGGTAATTCGCCTCTAATATTGATCTGTCAATAAAAGACTATTGTTTTGTGGTGAAATTTGGATTTTTCTTTTTTACGAGGATCGCATGGTAATCATTTTTCTAGGGTTGAGTTCTGGTGAAAAGAGAAGTCATGATGAGAAGCTTAAAAAGAAATCTCTACCTTTGAATCAATCTTAATTGAAACAATGAGGTGCACTGAGATGATCGAATCGATTCTCTTCTAAAGCGCAATTCATAGGTGAACATGAGATTAAAAATAATCAAGAGTTCAGATCTCTTCTTACAATTCTGAAGTGCAATAATTATTTAGTGTTTTCACACTTGTCTCTTTACCTAAAGTAACTTATTTTCCTATTTACATACCAACTTTGAGTCTTTTATCTTCTGATTTTCCATTTACTATTTTTGGAACTAAATGTTATGATTTACTTGCTTTTAGGATAAATAGATGGTTAACTTGCTTATTTTGACAAATCACTCGTGCTGAAGCATTTCTGTAGCATAAGGCAACAGTTGGAGATGGAGGTTGGGAACTTTTGAGAAACCTTCATAAATTGTAGTTGGAAATAGTTGGTTTAGGGTTGTTTTTAGCTTTTTGTTTCATTAGTTGACTTTGTTTGTACTTTGGACATGATGGTTTACTGTTGTGATTTTACTTTTCTACCCCTATAGGATTAGTATAAATAGAGGGGATTGACTTCTTATTTATGCATGATCCATAGTTAGATCTACTCTGGTTGTGTTAAATATTTAGAAGTCATTTAACTTATGCTTTTATTTTAATATTAATTGTGGTATTTTTTTACATCTCGTTCTTCACATTACATCACTTTAGAGTTTACACTCTTTACTTATGCGTTCCGTTTTTTACATTACGCTATTAATTTCAGTCATTTATATTTAAGCATTTAATTTCTGTCATTTACATTTCTTGCAATTTATTTTCCGTTATAAGTAGCTAATCTTATTAGTTTGAGTGTGAGACGGAAATGTGAGATTTTAAACCAAAGGAAGGCGAATGCTGTTTTGTAATAACAACGTTCTACTATATCATTTCAAGTTTTATAAAACCAATGACACTTATTGACGTTGATCACTTTAAAAAGCGTTAAAGTGTTGTGGACACATAGATGATCCACTGGAATGCACGTCAATTTGAATGATATGAGAAGTAGACTTGAGAAAGTTACTAACAAAGAGATATGTTATCTATGTTTTCCAAATTGGTTAATTCTCAGCAAGTTGGTCACTCATTGAAATGTTAAAGTGGAGTGGACTTAGAGATGAGCCATTCAGAACACACCAACTTGAATAATATGATAATCCGCTCGAGAGAGTGATTTTATACAAGAGATTTGTTATCCATATATTTTGAGGATTTCATTCTCCATTACCACTAGTCTGATCCTGCACAAAGATGTGTGATTGAATCTAAATGTTAATGCCAAAGTTGAAAGTCCGAGAGAAATACCCTCAAAATAAATGGCGGAACTAGTTATGGTCTACTATATGTTGTAGCATTGCTACAACACTGGTCTGCTAGAATTTGTGTTTAAGTCTCACCAAAAAGTCTTACACCCTTGCTTGCTTTATTATTTGTTATTAAAAACCATTTTTTTATGCATGAAGTATTGTTTATTGATGCACTTACTTAAAATTCAAGATTACAAGTAAATCGTATGTAAGTACAACTTATTAAAACTCTATGTTTGATTTATATGTAACTAATTGTAGATAAACATAATCAAATAAAGAATAAACATTTCATTCTAAATATAAAAAATCTAAAATATAATAAGAATAATTAAATTGAGTTCTAACAGAATACTTAATTATTATCTTTATAAAAAATTATATTGTTAAATGAAAAATAAATTAATACATTATTAACCTTAAATTAAATTAAAAATAAATTACACAAAAGAACGACAACTTTTAGATAGTTAATTTGATGTTAATTTTGATATATATATTTTTTTTCAAATTTTTATGATATCTTAAACCGTATATTTTATTCAAAAATAAAAATATTATCGTTTTCTCAAAATTTCATAAAAACGTATTATAATATCGATTAAGACATGATAAAACAAAACATTAAAATCAAGATGTATCTCGCTGTATTGTGCAAACACCGTATATATACAATAGCCACTCTAGCCAAAGTGATCCGAGACATAACTTAACTTTGTAAAAATCAATAAATAATGCACCTTTGACCAACTCATCACCCTTAAATCCAATCAGACGTGGTTGTTTCTTGATCATATCTAGTTAAGCCACTTTTTTAGCCTCTATGTCTCTTTCATTAAGCACTTGCATGCTTATTATCTTTCTTTCTAAAGTCTTCTTATAATCATTGAATTGCAAAACATAAAATTATTAAAAATTGCAATTCATGTTTTATGAAATTGGTGAATTTTTTAGTGCCGTTTTACCAAACAGTTAAGTACTTATCGATAAAAGTCAACACTCTCACTTACTTATTAGATGACAGTTTCAGTCACTAAAACTGATTGTTGGTAAACATCTTTTATCCAGTAAACGCTTACCATGTAAGAATTTTCTCCATCATTAATCGGATAATATCCTCGATTTTTGTCATTTCGAGTAAGATTCTCGATTTTTGTCATTCTCAATCGTAAGATAAATGACAACCGATAATCGCTTGGTAAACACTGCTGTGATGAAAGTAGTTATAAGTTGCTTATTTCCATGACGATAATTTTTTAAAGATGTATCATTCAGAGATAAATTTAAACAAATTTTCTAAATTTAAAAGGGATTGATGATTTGATGGAGAAAATGATTGAAAGAATGTGTGTTTCTTCTGGTTTATTAATTTGCTTATTAAATTAGCGTTGACGTTATAGGCTGTAACTTGCAATTACAACAATTAAGATGACATTTCTGTTATGAAAATTGTGAAGAATAAATTGCACAATAAAATAAAAGGTCAATGAAGAAATGATAACTTGGTTACATATATTGAAATAATGTTTTTATCGACATTTGTAATTAAAATGTCATTGATATGTTTCACAAAATGCAATTATTGTTGAATTTGTGAATGGGGAGTATTCAACTTTTATAAAGTAGTCATTTACATTTATTTTTGGATTGATTGCTTCATCAACATGAGAACAACCAAATCACATGTGATTCCACATGTGATTCAACACTGAAATTACATGCGATTACGGAATACAGTCAACCCACAACCTCACACATAATCACAAGTGCTTTTTTACACGAGTCTAGTGTATATTCACATGTGATTCGACAGTTCTCGTGTTATCTTATTGAATCATTGTTCTCGTTTGAACCGACTATATATATGAGAGAGAGAGAGAGAGGTGGATTTGAGAACAACATTTTCGTGAGAAGGTGAGCTTTTGGGTGACAAAACCACATACATTCATCTACCTTAATAAACTTTACTATTCACATTTACTGTCACTACCTTCATGAACTCGTACATATATTCAACCACTTTCACATGCATGAACTTATTAAAGTTTCAATCGTATTAAAAAAATTAGAGAAATTAAGGTAGACGAAGATTTATGAACTGCAAATAGAAACTCAACCCCCATGTATGTGTCTGTATTTATGTTAAGATTTAATCATAATTAAGCATATAAAAAGACAAAATTGACCCTTTTTACAAGTAATTTTTTTACAGATATACTCTCTTATTATCACTAAACTATCACAATTACTAACAGATCAACGACAAGTAGCTCTTTCGTCGGTACTTTACAGTTAACAGTTGTAAACTGTATTCACCTTATAAATTTCTTAAAAATCACTTGATAATCTATGGGTAATTTATATATATTACTAACAAATTAACAGTAATTCGTTTTAACCCGAACCCATTTTTACCGATATTTATCCACCTTTAATAAGTAAAAAGAAATGGAATCTATTTCATTTTCATGGGTGGGTCCTTGATTACATGGTTGCTTTTTATGAATCTTTTGGATTCAGAATCAATTGGTATCAAAGTTAAGTGTGTATGCAGACAACAATCAACTCATTGTCAAATGCATCATGCTTTGTTTCAAGATTCTTGAAAGCCATGTCCAATCAAGTCGGTTTAAATTTAAGGAGGAATAAAAATCTCATTGTAGTCATGGAGGTTCAAATGCGGTGACTCCGAGCTATCTGCAAAACAGGTGGTTGCCTTGGGATTAGTCAACTCACATAACAGATTAGATATCTAGGTTAATAGAAAAAGAAGTTAAGTGTGTATGCAGACAACAATCAACTCATTGTCAAATGCATCATGCTTTGTTTCAAGATTCTTGGAAGGCCAATCAATCACATAAACAAACAAGTTTAATTGTAATACTTTTAAAATGATATCGTTTTCAGTGTTGTTTGAATTCGTTAAAATTGTTCACGAACAATACGACTCGTTAGAAAAGCGGATTTGAATAACTGAGTTTTGAAAACTCGGTAGATTCGAATTGACTTGTTAAAATTAATGAATGGATATGGACAGTACATAAAAGTTTTTGGATATGTCTACCTGACCCGTAAATATTTTTATATGATAATATGGGAAAAGTCTAAAAAATCCAATAAATTTTCTCATTTTAAATGGTTTAGTTTATAAACTATTTTTTTGAATAAAAAACTATTAAACTTTCTCATTTTGAATGATTAAGTATCTGAACTATTTTCCTAATCGTTCGTATTCTGTAGTTTGTGAAACTATTTTTTTCTTAATGAATGAAATAAATTATACCAAAAGTACGAGGATTTATAATATTTAATTTGATACCGATATTGATATCTATTTTATGGGATATTTATTAAGTTTTCGAATTACCAAAACATGTTCTACTATAACTTATAATTTATATTGTGTTTAAACATAAATTTTAAATTTTATTTTTGATGGAAATTACGTTCTCATTCTCGTTTTATAATAAAATCTTAAATCTTATTATACAACCAATACAACTCAATCTCAACCATCCATTTAATTTGATGTATATGTGATTTCATAAAAGTTTTGATTGTTCACTACTATAAAGTGTTGATCATAATTAATAAACTCTAATCATCTTCCATAAATATTCAAATTGTAATAAATGAACTCTCATCATTTCCATAAATATCTCAATTGATTGAGTTGCATTGGTTGTACAAATGGACATGGTTGCATTTGAAATATACCATATATATATATATATATATATATATATATATATATATATAGGGTTTATTTCAAATACAACCTATC
>NC_037541.1:2592640-2605140 GCF_001531365.2 Cynara cardunculus var. scolymus
TAACCAACCTCTATATATATATATATATATATATATATATATATATATATATATATTTGGTTCATGTGAGATCAATCCGTTTTCGTGAGACCCGTGAAACCACTTTTTTATACTTGAAATTTCACAAAAAACCGTAGTGAAGGTAAAAAAAATCAAACATTTACAGCAAAAACACTATGAAGGTTATGTTCATAACGTTTTGTTATGAAGTTTCAAGTGTAAAAAAATGATCTTACGAATCTTACGAAAACAGTCTGATCTCACATATGTGTGTGTGTGTGTATATATATATATATATATATATATAATGTTGATATTTAGGTATGCATATCTTTGTCTTCTATACTTTGTTTTTTTGGGAGTCTCAACATAAACTCTATATATATTTTGTTGGCTATGGGATCAGTATATTAATTTTTACTGAACTTTCTTCTCAATTAATTTAATAAATGAATAATTTTCCTTATTTTGTATTTATTTTATATAATAAATATGTTTTTAACCTATATAATAACGATTGATTTTGATATAATATTTTTCTAACATAATCAAGAATTGCATGATAATATAAGATCCACGTCGTTAATAGTTACAACACGTCGAAAAAAGTATAAACTAAAGAGTAAAGTTCAACTTTGGTCCCTAATGTTTTAAATGTTCAACGGATATTATTCCCAAAGTTTAAAAACTCAGATATGGTCCCTCATGTTTGTCAATTGTTAAAGATTTTGGTCCCTTGTCTAACGGTCGTTAATTTTTTGTTAAGTTCAATCAAATGACATGTATTGTAGTCATTTTTATTATAATTTAATTACATATTAAAGTTAAAAAAACATATTACATTTTTAGTTGTAAACCAAAAAAATAAAAATAAAGGTAGGGGTGACAATGGGTCAGATTGAGTTGGGCTCGGGTTTAACTCATTTATTAAACAGATTGAAAATCTCAACCTAACCCAACCCATTTAATTAAATGGGTTGAGAGAGCAGAGAGGAAGAAAAGCACTGCACGGAGAGAGAGCCGAGATCGAGAGGGCGAGAGGCGAACAACAGACTTGAAGAGTTGGATTGGACTTTGGAGACAATAATGGAGTAACGGACTAAAGAGTTTTCTTAGAGTTTCATGATGATTAAGAGTAATGGAGGCAATTGGAATTTGAACTTTCATTTCACGACGGTAGGATTTTTATTTAAGAATAAAACAAAATAAAAAATTAGAATACTAGATATAATATTAAGAATAAAATAAAATTATATCATATTTTAAATGGGTTAGAAACAAGTTGAAAATTAATTGAAAACAAGTTGTAAACAAGTTGAAAACATGTCGAAAAATTCAACTCAACCCAACCTATTTATTTATAAATGGGTTAGATGAGTTGACTCATCTAATTAAATGGGTTGAAAATCTCAATCCAACATGTTAATTCTGGGTTGGGTTATGGATGGGTTAACGGGTTGGATATTTTTTTACCACCCTAACTAAAGGTAATGGTTATTCTTTCTCTATTTTTTTTGTTTACAATTAAAAATATAATATGTTTGTTAATTTTAATATAAAATTAAAAAAATAATAAAAATGACTAAAATACCTTGGAATTAACGAAAAAAAACTTAACCGTTATATAAAGAAACTAAAACCGTTGGAATCGATAAACATGAGCGACCAAATCCCAGTTTTTAAAGTTTAAAGATGATATCCGTTGAAAATTACAAAAGTTAGAGACCAAAAGTAAAACTTTACTCTAAAATCAAAAACCTAAACGTTTATAACAGTAATTAAGAAAAAATAACATTAAACCACATGGGTGGTACCCGATTGGTTTGAGTTTGGACTCCAAAGATCAAAAGTGTCTAGAGGTCTTATATTCGAATCCAAGAAAGAATAAAAATCTTCTTGTGGTCACAAATGTTTCAATGCAGTGACTCCAAGCTACCCGTGAAGCGGATGATCGCCCTAAGATTAGTCGACTTGTATAATGAGTTGGATATCCAAGTTAATAAAAAAAAAAAACTAACATTAGTATATTAAATAAAAGCTAAAACAAATTATGTCACAATTTTTGATATCAAAATCATAAAAGCATGTTTTAGTCATACAATCCGTGCAAGCCAAGGCCTCTTAGTTGCTTGAGAGTATGAAATTTTCTTACGTTAACTAATTTAAAGAAATTAAAATAACGACGTGGTTAATTAATTATATAATTAATTAATTAATTATATAATTAATTAATTAATTAATTATTTTTTCAATAATTCTATAAAGATACAAAAAATCTAATCTAAGTCGTTTTTGTCTTTTTCACATGAATTACATATCGAAAACGACCATACACGTCGTATCTTTATTTTTTTCTCCTGTTTTTATGTCTATTTTTCTGTTATTTTAGTGGACATGAAATAAAGTTATGTTGATAGTGAATTACATGTAACAGTGTTCATGGTTCAGTTCAGTTAGTAAGTGAGACGATCAGACGGATACCTGGGTATCTGAATCGAAACTGAACTGTATAGGGGTGCTCATGGGTTGAGTTGATCGAGTTGAAGACATTTGAACAACCCAACCCAATGTTTGCGGTTTGAAAAATCTTAACCCAACCCAACTTAAACTAAAGTGCAATCCAACCCAACCCAACCCGTACGAGTTGGTCGGGTTAATCGGGTTGATACTTTGGTATATTAAAATATTCTTCTAACATTGAATATGTTATTTTTCTACTCATAATTTCTTTTCATCATCAACCATTTGATACAACTTATCCATACTTCTTACGTATATCACATTGAGTTAGTTTTCTCAATTTACATATATATGTTCACAGTTACTGAACATATATACGAATAAGTTATATAGAGATGTAAATAGATTGAAAATATATGTATATGAAGAGCGTATGTGATAGTGTAACTGTCTAATGTATATATTAATAGAAATTTAACAATCATATTAAATCCAAGAAATAAAAGGATATCGGGTTCATCGGGTTGAGTTGTGTTCAAATAATAGCAACCCAATACCTACGGTTTGAAAATTTTACAAATTGATTAGACATCGAGTTGCTTCGAATTGAGTTATTTCGTGTTGAGTTGGGTTGATCGGGTTGGTTGGGTTTTTGAGCACCCTAGGAACCGTAGGTTGAATTGAACTGAACCGAATTAAGGCGATTACCTGTAATTCGGTTTCAGTTTGCGATTAATTTTTAGTAGAATTAAAAAATATATATATATATATATATATATATATATATATATATATATAATAGAACATTTGAACTGATTACACAATAACTTTTTTTAGATCGACATCGAAATTCTATTGAAAAACTAGTAAGACGTTGGAACAAGAAGATTACACACAGAAAATAGCCAGAAGAGGGTTTTGAAGCGAACCCACCCAATTATTCTTGAATTTGCTGCTCCTATTAGAGATCCAAAAATAAGCTTGAGTCACAATCCTATCGAAGATAACTGCCTTCTTTTGCTTGATGGTTGCATTTCAGAACAACCAAATATACCAAAACATAGTGAGAATAGCTGCCTTTAGGCACAATTTCTCACCCTCTTCAACTGAAAATTAGAGAATCAAGCAATCCAACTGCATAAGAACTATCCAGTTGCCACCACCTACCAATCTGACTCCAAATCTTCATCGATAAAGAGCACGAGAAGAACAAATGATCGTCTGACTCCAAACCGAAATCACGTATAGGACAAACAAAGGAACTAACATCAATCCCTCTCTTATCCAAATCATCTCGAGTGGCTATCTTGTTCAAACCCAAAGCAGATAAAAACATTCACCTTGATAGGAACTAAACGGTTCCATCTGGTACAAACAGAGTCCACGACCAACAATCTGGAATCAATATAATTCCTGGTAGAAACGACTGTAGAAGAACCCAAGCCATCCAAGGACCACACCCACCAATCTTTCTGATTAGAGACTACAACTGACTACAAGCTATCCAACAAGGCGGATAGTTGTGAGTACAAGTTATTATACAACCCTTTACATTTATACAACCAATACAACTCAATCTCAACCGTCTATTTAATTTGATGAATATGTAATTTTATAGAAGTTTTGATTGTTTCATAATATAAAGTATTGATCATAATTAATGGACTCTATTCATGTTTCACAAATATTCGAATCATAATAAATGAACTCTCATCATTTCCATAAACATCTCAATTTATTGGGTTGTATTGGTTGTACAAATGGGATGGGTTGCATTTGAAACGAACTATATATATATATATATATATATATATATATATATATATATATATATATATATAAACTTGGGATCATGTGAGACCAAAGGTTTTTCGTGAGACCGGTAAGACCAATTCTCAACCATTGGATTAAATCTATAATCTGAACATTCATAATCACAAAATTACCACAAGACTTCTCAATAATCACAAAATTGCCACCGTGCAACTTTAGATCATTAGATCATTAGCTTATAAAGTTGATCAATGAACATAAATTGGTCTTACGGGTCTCACGAAAAAATCTTGGTCTTACGTGAACCCAAACCTATATATATATATATTGGGTTCACGTGAGACCCATAAGACCAATTTATGTTCATTAATCAACTTTATAAGCTAATGGTCTAAATTGCACGGTGGCAATTTTGTGATTATTGAGAAGTCTCGTGGCGTTTATGAATGTTTAGATTTTCAGATTGTAGATCTAATCCAAGGGTTGAGAATTGATATTACGCGTCTCACGAAAAACCATTGGTCTCACATGATCCCAAGTGTGTGTGTGTGTGTATATATATATATATATATACACACACACACACTTGGGATCATGTGAGACCAATGGTTTTTTGTGAGACCCGTAAGATCAATTTATGTTCATTGATCAACTTTATAAGCTAATGATCTAATGGTCTAAAGTTGCACGGTGTCAATTTTGTAATTATTGAGAAGTCTCGTGGCAATTTTGTGATTATGAATGTTCAGATTGTAGATTTAATCCAAGGGTTGAGAATTGATCTTACGGGTCTCATGAAAGACCCTTGATCTTACATGATCCCAAGTCTCTCTCTCTCTCTCTCTCTCTCTCTCTCTCTATATATATATATATATATTATATTAAATGAAGAACCAAAAAGGTTGTTTAATGACATCCTTTCTATCCTATTTATTTTTTTCTCATTATTTTGTTTTATTTTTAATATATAATCAACACATTAATTGTTAACTCATTCATTTTTCTACTTTTTTAACTCCATTTTCATTATTCTATAAATGAAATTTGAATCCACAAATATATAAAACTATATATAATTTTATTTACATCAATACATGCATATTTTAATTACATGACAATTGAAAAAATAAATCATCAAAATCAATCGATTAATTTATCATATTTTTTGTATATATAATTGGTTAACGTGCAATTTAGACATAAACTTATTTATTTTTTAATAAAAATCGGCAGATGTATCATCATTTAAAAAAAAACTTCATCATCAACTAGACAAACAATGCATAAATTATCCATATATCAGTCGTTGTTATTACTCATTTTATTTAATTTTACGACTTTATTCCTAAACAACTATCTCTCTCTCTGTGTGTGTATATATATATATATATATATATATATATATATGTTAAAATTTCACTAATTAGATTTTATTAACTTTTTCGAATTATTTGAGTATTATTTGTTGATGTATCGATGAACAACTAACATATATTTATATAAACAATCTTCAAATCATTAACCAAAATACTCATATTACCGTGGAATGCATGGTTCCATAATAATTTCCTTGTTAAACTTTGGATGCATGATAAAAAAACCGTGAAAAAATGTTAAAAGGGTAAAAGAAAAAAATAAGTAGATAAAATAAAACGTACAACGACGTCGTTTGCTGGGGGCACGGGTCATTCAGATTCTAAACCTTCGGCCTTTGAACAGGGAGTCTGGCACTACCGACTCCGACTGTACTCCGCTGCTTCTAATCTGATTTAAACCCAAATCGACCATTGAAGAACCCTAAAATCGGCAAGCTAAATTCGATTAAAAGGTACGATTTTTCACAAGTATTCTTCAACGTAACTGTCATAATTAAAAGTTGTAGTAATGTTCTAAGCATGAATTGGTGTTCATATATATGGTAGTTTGATAAAGTTTATAGTTTTTAGGATGGAATGCTTTTAAGATTGAATTAGGGTTTTTGAATGCTAAGGTCCATAAAAGAACCCTAAAATCGGAAAACAGATGAGCCGAGTTAGAGTAAGGGAGGTAAATTCGATTCTTAGTTTTTAACTTAATTACTGTAATCAACGTTGTAATAATGTTCTCGATTCATGCTTCTAAGCACGAACAAATTGGTAATCATGCATGTCATCTCTTGATGGAGCTGTATTATAGCTTTTAGGGTAGATTGCTTCTTTTTTTTCCTTCCTGAAGATGTGAAAGAAAGTGCAACTTTTAGAAAGTAGAGAAAAAGGTTTGCTTGTTTTGGCATAGTGGGCCTCCAGTGGGGGATCGCATGACGGGCTATTAGCGATAGATGCAGAGGCGCATAATAGATCGATAGTACGTAGTTTCACCCAAGCTTCATCATGGTCATCAGCAGGTTTTACATGAAGAGGATTTGGCTCAGCGTGTTCTATTCATAACTTAAATCAAATAAGAATAGTTTCTTTTGTTGATCAATTGGTAGAACCCCTGGTAACGGAAAGAGATGCTTGACCCCAGGATGCCGAAGGTGTCCTTGGGGTAATCTCGTACCGATCAGTTCATTGATGGTCGGCAAGTATGATGGTTCCGAACCTATAGGTATAACCTTTCGCTCAATGCTAGAATCGAGAATTGAAACATAAAGGATCTATGCGCACTCAAAGGCGTAAAGTGGTTATTTGGGAGGATTCGAGAGGCCCGTAAGGATCAAGATAAAGACGAATAAGCCAATCCGCGAGTCTAGAAAAATTCATCTCGGACAAATTGAACCTTCACAATATTCGTAAAACCAAAAATCTTTGGATTGGAACTCTGAAGAGTAACTAGGACCAATTTAGTCACGTTTTCATGTTCCAATTGAACACTCCCCCAAATACGGAAATGCCTCCGTGAGCTTTGACAATATTGTTAATTAATTCCATAATGAGTACCGTTTTACCCACGCCAGCTTAATGTTTATATTGGATTATACATATACAAAGATTGCAGAAGGTACGAGCATCTGTTCTTGCGATTTTGGACATTTTTAGTGAACTTCGAAGGGTTTTTAGGTGTCTATGAGTCAATCTCCGATATGTTAATTGACGTGTGTTTCTGACGAGTTCATCACTTTTTATCTGTTAATGAGCAAATTATCATGTTTTATGTAGGATTTAGAGGCATTTTGTGATGCTATTGTGTGAGAAATCAGACTTTGTTAAAGGAATGAATAATTCGTACCTCTAATTGAATCTACCTCCCTTACTTGAACTCGGCTCTGTGTTTTCCGATTTTAGGTTTCTTTTATGGTAATTTGGAATTCGAAAAACCGTAACTCATTCTGAAAAGCATTCTATCGTAAAAACTACAAACTTTATCAAAATACCATATGTATGAACACCAATTCGTGCTGAGAACATTACTACAATGTTGATTATGAGAATTAAGTTGAAAACTTTATGTCAGATTTAGGGGCAATTTTGTGATGCTCTTGTGTGAGAAATCAAATTTCGTTCTAGATTCTATTTGGTGTTTCAGGATTAGTCGGTCTGCGTAAGCTGGCCCGGAAACCCATGGTTAAAAAACATTGCAGTTGCAGAATTTGGGCAAAAAAAACGTTCAAGTTTTCCAAGTGCAGTGTATTTTTGTAGGATTTCACGACTATGATGGTTTTCTTGAATGCTAAAACCAAATACGATGATTAGATTTTAATCATTCGTTTAGCAAACCGGCTCCGCCGGAAAACGAGTTTACTTATGATTTCGGATATTCAAAACTAGTACTTTCCAAATCCAAATTTGGCTCAAGGGCCCTTTACCAAACACTTACCCAGGTAAGCGCTTACCAAGTCACATTACCTTAGCGGATGAATATCGTAAGGACCAATAATCTTACCCGGGAAGAGCGAGATAAGGACCAAGAGGAACCCAGTAAGTGAGTGCGACGACTCTTACCACGGTTAGCGCTTACCGGGTAAATTGTTGCATAAAATGTCTTTTTAGTAGACTAAAATCTTACCCGGTAAGTAAGTGATAGTGTTGATTTTTACTGGTAAGCACGTACTGGGTAAGTGTTTAATAAACGGCCCCTTTGACTCGTTTTGGTCTTTTACTCTAAATTTCTTCTATAGTTTCACTCTTTATTTGGTTAAATTTCGTTATAAATTTTTCTATACGAATGGATATAAAATAATAACTCATTGACACTCATAAGTCAAACGTGGACTCTTTCTTTGGATGGAAGGTGTAGAATATCGTCATATTATCACTGAAACTTTTTGTATAATACTCCCTTTGATGTCCACAATGGAAAATGCGGACAATCTTAGAAAATGTGTGATTGTTACACTTTTTAATTAACTAAATGACAAATTTACCCTTTATAATAGAGGGAGTAATGAATTTCTCACTCGTTTCTTGCATGGTTACATACTTACATTTAGACTTGGGATCATGTGAGATCAGTTTGATTTCCTGAGACCTTTCAGACCATAAAGAACACTGAACCTTCACAGCAAAACACCGTGAAGGTACAAAAAAACATTGAACCTTCACAGTGTGAAGGTTCAGTTTGTTTTTGTGCCTTCACAGCTGGTCTCACGACTCTCTCGAAAACGGGCTGGTCTCAAATGATCCCAACTCCTTACATTTATGCGTCAAAACTTGCATAAACCTATCCTTTGTATGCTATACTATGCAACTTGTTTGCTCGTTTCTTTCCACGGCTCCTAAAAGACTTGTTTGCCCTTACCATTCTTCAGTTTATTGCTACTCCATCTAGCGTTCTTTTAAGTCCCTTCATAATTTTCGAGTTAGAAATGAATTTTAACGAGGTTATGCTAAGGCACTTTATCTTCTACAGCCAACGTGTACGATAATGAGCACTCAAATGGCATCTACGATGGAGGGCTCCAATCACACTGATGTGGGATCCGAAGAAAAACCTCAAATGATTTTCCGCTGCAAGAAATGTCGAAGGATTGTTGCTTCACAGGAGCATATAGTTCCTCACGAACGCGGAGAAGGTGAAAAATGCTTTAAATGGAAGAAGAGAAGCAGCAATTCGAAGGATATGGTAAACGAGCCACCCGAGTGTTCGTCCATATTTGTAGAGCCAATGAAATGGATGCAAGCAGGTCAGTGACGACACTTCCCGATTTTCTACTGATTTCGCTTTATGCAAAATGCACCAGAATACAACAAAATTTGGTTTAGTTCTTAGTTTGTATAACATGGTTTTAGACATACGTAATTTTTACACTTTCTATTAACCAAATGACAGTTTTACCCTTAACAATAGTTGGAGTAATGAAATTCTCGTTCTTATAATTAAGGGTCGAATTGGAAGTAGACATTTACTTTTGAAAGTGGACACTTATTTTGGGACAAAGTATAATAGAAATGTGGATGCTTATACTGGGACGGCATAAGGTAACAAAGTTTCAGAATTTTCTACATACCGGTAACCTGTTGATCTTGTAACATTTGATGACGTGGATACCTGAAAGGTTTACTAAAGGGTCACAATGAAGGGGACGATAAACATGGCATCCACGTCATCAGATATTACAAGATTAATATGCTACCGGTCAAAACGAGTACAAAATAGAAAATTTTGAATATGCAACATTTCGTTACACAAAATAGGAACTGAAGCAAACTTTGTTGCATTTTGATGCAATTTTCCTCTCGATTTTTTCTATGTTTCCAATGGTGATTATGTTATTCGACAGTCGAGGAAGGTAACACGGAGCAAAAGCTTCAATGCATCGGTTGCAATGCTCGTTTGGGTTCGTTTAATTGGGCAGGTATGCAATGCAACTGCGGAGCATGGGTAAATCCAGCATTTCAGCTGCACAAGAGTCGTATAGATGAATGTCGGTTTTGAGATTCATCACTTGCTATCAGTATCGTGGTAGAAAATCTGGGACGGGTCAACGATTTTGGTCAATCCAACGTGTTCGGAAGAGCGTGTTTGTCATCTCATTTTCCGGTATCGTGGTAGACGACTTTCAAAACAATTGGTAAAATTACTCCTTTTTCGCTATATCCGATCTGGTTAATGTTGTTAAGTTTTAGGGTGTTGCAAAAGATTCATTTGTTTCGGGCAATTTGCAATGTTTTACAAATCTGCTCGTAATTTTCTCTTCGTAAGTTGAGGTCTTTTCGGAAACATCTCTACCAGCGTACATCTTAATTTGGTAGCCTCACGGATAATTTCATTACCCTCAGTAGCAAGATCGCGTCCCTCATTACAAGCTTGTACACATGCTTCGGGGTAGACAGTTGTATGATGGCAGTTATAAAGGTGGTAATAAAAGCAAATAGGATGACAATTATAAAGGAGGTTGATGACACACATGAACTTAGATCCTACTCGGTACTCTCCTTAGAGGGTGTTCCGAAATATAACGTTAGTAAAGTAGACAATCTTCTTTCCAAACCTTATTTTTACCGGGTTTCTTTGATTTGGTTTGGTCATGGCAGGACGGGCGTCGGTCCAGGGCCCAAAAAAAGTTTAGTATGTAATAGTTAAAAAAATTAATAGATTAATTCTTTTAACATTTTGTAATTTTCAACTAGTTTATCAGCTAGTTTTATCAGACATGATTAATTTATCAACTAATAACTAACTTATCAGTTAATAATAATAATTGAGATTTCTAATTTTTTTTAAAATAACATAGTCGTTGGAGATACTCTTGTCCCTTGTAGTTATTTTATATCATCATCTAATTTATCAGTTGTTTTGTATCAACAAACAAACTAACAACTAACTTATTAACTAACCAAAATACACGGACGTTCCAACCTTTTTGGAGGTCCTACTACATCCAAAACTTTTGATTACATTACATAAATGAGATGACAGATGATATATGTTAAGAATAAAAATGGGTTAAACCTAAAACGATTAACAATCTGAAACTAAACCTAAACCAATACTTATTTGAACCTAAAACCAAATAAGTAATGGTTTGAACCTAATTAATTTCGGCTATAGTTTTACATAGGTCGATAAAAAAACCTAAACACGTGTAAATTTGGATCCCAAAATTTCGAATACATTGTTCAAAATCTCATATTTAACCTGTTAAGATAAGGTCCTGCCAAAATGTGAACATTATTTATTTGTTAAACTCGATGGATATGACTTCGGTATTACATGCATGTAATTAAAGGAAGTTTGCAACAAATTTAAAGATAACCCCCCAACACAACGTACAAGCTCCGGCGGGATAAAACTACTGGCCGGCGGCGAATGCTCCCTCCGGGAAAGTCTTTGTAATACCCGCCAGACTCTTGAACTGAATCTTTCCGGTGGGTGGATCATCGACGCTGATGTCATTTACCGGCGGCCACAACATCAATTCTTTAGCTTTCACCCCCTTCAATTTCTTGATCCTCTTCTTCTCCACATACCCCGTGATCTCAGCATCATAACTCACAAGTTTCTTGATCATCTTGAAATTGTGTTCCACTTTTTTGGTTTGCAGAATCCACATGTAACCACTGCTTTTCACAAACCCTACTTCGATGACGTCAGCAAGAGGTAGAAGACCCAATGGGAGACCATACTCTTCCAGGATGGAGACCGCCATTTTCAGACCTTCTTCATGGCCTTTCTTCACGATCCCTCCTTCTTTTAGATCCGCCATTGTTGTTGTTGATGATGATTTGAAGGTTTTTGGTGGGTTTGAGTTCTTTTATAGGAAAGATTATGGGGGAACGAAGACAAAGTTGGTGGATAAACCAAGGTCATCATAGCTTTGAGATGTTCACAGGTGAGTTACCGGCCGGCCGGCCGGCGATATACAAAGTTACAACTGGACCATCATTTATATATATTTACAAAACTGTGAAGTACTACTGCTTTAATTTTCGATGATTTTATAGAAATTAAATTAACCAGGGTTAGTATAACCGTTTGGTGTTGGGGTCAGCTTGCACGCACTTCGATTAATCGCAGGGTTTTGGAAAACTATCAGGAAAATCTCAGTGGCCTTCTAGGGTTTGAATCAGTGAACTCATAGAAAATCCCCAAAAGCTGAAGTTTTATCGACAGTTAAGCTAACCCCATAAGGTTAACTGGGTTACTTTACAATAATGTGTTTTTCTATGTTTAGTATATTGAGGATAATCTTGTCATTTCAAAATAATCAACTCGAAAATATAGGGTCGTCATGGAATCAAGAACCTGATTAAACTCAACCCTTTAAAACGGTAACCCACCAATTAATATTTATCAGGATTAGACAGAGCTCAATCCAACCCGTAAAGTCGCCACTGATATATAGAGAT
>NC_037541.1:2610140-2623001 GCF_001531365.2 Cynara cardunculus var. scolymus
TGCAGATGGATCAGGAAATTCCTTTTAATATACATAACATGCGATTATTTTTAGATTTTGTAAACTTATGAAAGTTAAGATTTTGATATAATTTGTTCTGAAGTAGACATAAACCAAAGTTTGCTTTAATTTGGCAGACAACAGAAATCCAGGAGGAGCATAAGACTGAGATGTGAAGAGTATAAACTGCCAAGAGCTACTCACTTTTGTTCTAATCTGCTGAAGGAAGTCTTCTTTTTCATCACCAGCTTTCCAATTGGTAGTGCGATTAGATTCATTCTGAGCATGCCGATTCTGCCACTCAGGCTGCTGCAAACAAAATACCATCGTGTCACCCGTTTTTGTTTTCAGAAGCGTGCATCAAAATGAAACAAAGTTTGTTTTAGTTCCTATTTAGTGCAACAAATAATTTATTTTTCTCAATCAATGTAAAGAAGTTTCAAAGTTCCTGTTTTATACCCATTTTGACAACTAACCTGTTGATTTTGTAACATCTAATGACGTTGATACCCGTTTACGAACTGTTTATGAAAGGGTTATGAGAAAGTGTACAACAAACTTGACATCCACATCATCAAATGTTACAAGATTAACAGATTACCAGTCAAAATGAGTAAAAAAATTGGAACTTTGTTACATTGATTGAAAAAAAAGTTTTGTTATACTTAATAGGATTTAAAGCAAACTTGGTTGCATTTTGATGCATTTTGCTTTTTTCAGAAATACTTTGATTGGTATATAGAACGTAAAATTTACATTAATCATTAGATCAAAACATGAAAAATAACAAACTTACCTCGTGCTTAAGCGTGAGATCGACCGACTCAACAAAATGGTCCTGTTTTATTGGAGCTGGCACTGGCTGCTGCGATACTGTAGGCTCTGGAGTTGTCAGATTCAATGCATAAGTCAAGGCTTCCGAGAGATCATCTTCTTTCTCCATTGTCACATCAGGATTTAGCTTAGTTCCCCGCCATTCCATAGGTGGGAGAGGTGGAGGAAGTGATGTGGGCTCCTTAGGAAGGCTTGACTGAAGAACAGACTTCCCATCAAAGTCACCAGTTATCTTGTTATGTGAAGTGTTCATAGAATCGAAGTTCGGAAAATCGTGTAAAAGACCATGCTGAGAAGGGTGCATGCCATCTTCACTAAATGAACTTTGATGTCCATAGTTTCCATGGTCATGGAAACCTTGCTGGAATCTAATCCCGTTCATAAGAGAGCTTGAAACAGATTCTGCAGAAGAGATCCTGCCGAAAGCATCATCTAGCTCATGATCCTTGATTCTGGGAGAGTCAGTGGAGTCCCACTGCTCAGAATTTGATTCAGAAGGATGACTATTGCAGTCATCTGATGCATATGGAGACGATCTACAGAATGTGTCATCATCGGAGTCTGAAGCGGATTCATGGAGTGAAATTGCCGGCTCTGGCACCAACTGAAACGAAGGAAACATGTGTCCACTAGTTTCGTTGTTATTGTTTCCATCAGGGACCATCAATTTCAGTTTAGAAGTCTCGAAGCCATCAATAGGCTGGAAAGATATCCGCATATGTTCAAGAGGGGGAGAAGAAGGTGAGATGAGCGGAGGTCCACTTCCAAATTGTTCTCTGAAAGGTATCCCAGTAACGGTTTGATATCCTTTCTGCATGCTCTTACTCTCAGGAACATCACTTCTCACAGAGCTGGCAAGCCTTTCATTCCCAACAAGCGTTATCTGTCTTCTGAAACCATTTACTAGTAATCTATTGCTAAATTCAAATATCCGAGATGAATTAGTGATGTCTTCCTTGCTGTCTTTAGTAGGATCGTCTTTAGGAACTGGTCCATCGTTACAATGATGCTCTTGAGTAAAATTAAACCCATTGCTACCAGAAAGTTTGCCAGATGATTCAGATTTGGGGCCGTTGACCACCATATCTTCTCTGGCAACATCCCCAACAGCATTGCAGGTGTTTTTCTGACTCTCGGTTCTATTTTCTTCCATGGGGCCTGGTCCAACAGCCGTTGGCAGACCAAAATCTGGAGGTTTGGAAGGCTCGAGTCCCAACAGACCACCATTTGTCCAGAACATAACTGGATTGCCGAGTGTAGCATTAGAAGTTGATGATGATGGCTTGGGAGACTCGTAAGTGCTTACAATCTGTTGTGAGTTTGGTTCTATAGAGCTAGAGTATAATCCGTCACTGGCAACAGTCTCCAAATTTGCATCATTTCTCTTGACTTCTTCCAATTCGACTTTTTCTGGGGTAGTAAAGCAGATTGAAGATATGGCATCCACCGGAGATGAACTTGACTTGGTCAAGTCTTCATAATTCTCATTCTTAGAGGAACTGCAAGCGTCCACATGATATTCAGGGGATACTGCCTTAGGGCTGAGGCAAGATTGATTTTCTGGAACTTGAAACTCAAAATTTGTAGAACTGTCATCTAGATGACCTGCTTTATGCATCTCTTCCACATCTTTGTTGTTCAAACTGGAGTATTGCTGCAGTTCTCGCTTTGTCTGGAATTCGATATCGGCTTCAGATTCTGATTCAATGGTGTTAAGTGCATCCATGTAATAATCTGTTTCGCTCTCAATCTCATCAGGCTGGCTCCCAACGATAACTGATGTTGGAAGAGGTTCATCCTGAAAGCCGAAATCAATCTGATCAACATCTTCCTTCTCTTCAGTATCTATCTTCTCAGTTGTACAAGATATCTCCGTGACATCATTTGGCTGGCCTGTAGAATCTAGGATTTCTAACTTTTCATCCCATGTAATATAAGATGATCTTGACCTACTATGCTCTGCTAAATAACTATCGTGGATATTTTCATCTGGGACTCCACTGTTTTCATCAAGGGAAGCCGAATCAAGATAAGAATTATGCTGCAGATTTGAATCAGAAGACAGTTCTTTAGCATTGTTATCTTCAGATTGTGTGGAGTAGCTTGGACGGATGATACACTCTATGTATTCCGACCCATTTCTTGAATCAAAAGCAGTTAAATGATCTCCAATTTCAGGTCCAATTCCAGATTTTTGTGGAACATGGAATGTGGAGACATCTTGAGAAGGGGAAGTTTTCCCTTCAAAGTTTGAAGAACCATAATCCGTTCTGTAGAAGAAGAATCAACATATAACATCATCAACAAGTAGTCAATTTCTCTACTAATTTCATTGGAATCACACTTAAATTTAAGATGTGGTACCTGCCAGCATGCATGATTTTGGGAGCACCATGTGTCACATCTCTATACCTCAATGAAGATCTCTTTTTCTGCATGAAGTAAACATTGGTAAGACAGTTCAAGCATGGTTTACCATAAGGATCCATGAGTTAGACACTTTATACAACTTAGGGGCTGTTGGGTTGGTTGTCCATTAAGTCCTATACAATAAAACTGTCTGTATAGATTGGAAAGGTGTTTGTTTGGGAGTTTTTTCATGGATAAACAAGCATGTTTTTTAATTGGGAGGAGCAGGTTTGTAAAAAACTTGGCTTTTCTGCATAAAGCTCCTCCTAGAAGCTTATTGGATAAGCCACTTTCTATATCATTAAACCACTACCAAACAGTCATGTATAGCTGACCAGATAAGTTGTCCCATTAAGCTCATTAAGCTGCTAACAAACAGGCCCTTATTCTTAGATGATGCAGAAGGTAACTTTGGCGGCATCAAAATTTTACAACAGCAAATAAATATATATTTGTAAACCAATAGCTATTAGAACTGCAATGGTAAGAAAAAGTGCTCAGGACCTTCCTTCTGCTATTAAAAACTAATTGGTTGCTTCATGTATTTTGCAAGCATCAGAACAATTATTATCTGTGATCTTTGTACTCTATTAACCATTTCATAATTGTATTCAATAAGTTGGTACAACTGTAATATACAAGTTATTATTATTATTATTATTATTATTATTATTATTATTATTATTATTATTATTATCTTTTCCAGGTTAAATAGAAATAGAATTTGAATTCCTGCATAGTACTAGTTTGAACTACATCGGAATTGTAATTGATATATGAGATTTGATTGAACTCAATGGTGAACATATCTTAGCTGATGAGGATCATAATACAGATGCATATGGGGATTATGAAACATACTTTGCTTCTACGAGCCTTCTTTTCTCTCGGTACGCTTTGAAGATGTGCTTCATAAGGCCCAGCTGAAGTTCTTTTAAAATAAGTTGGATCAGAATATCTTCTGAAGCAAGATCCTGGGCCCCCGATGTCAAATCTGATAGTAAACCATGAAGGTTAAGTCATCTACCAATCTAATAGAATTATAATCGGACAATAAAAGATACTCATACTTGTCAAGCTTGTGCAGACGTGGAGGATCACGGCAGTCTTCATAGGAGTCCATAATGCATCGTGGCAAGTCACTATATATGAAATGGTTTTGTTCAGTTCTGAGTCGAGTATGCCAGTGAGAACCTGCCATATATGAGTATATGTGAAGCACTTTATCTCCAAGTAATAAAACAGTTATTTCACAGTTAATTACAATTAGCGACTTCTTGGATTAGTAGGGGAGCCATGGAGCAACTGGTAAGGTTACACTTTAGAGACTCGAAGGTCATGGAAGTAGCCTCTTTGCAAAATGCAAGAGAACTACTGCATAAAATTACCTCCCTCTCAAAGTCCCAACTCTTACTGTCTTACAAAGCCGAGGAGTTGTGATGCACTGGGGATTTTGGAGAATTCTTGGATTACTACTTTCGATATTCACAGTCTATGAAGTCAGAATTCAAACCACCCATTGTCATTTGTTAATGAGTTGATACAAACATTAAATCATAATTCTGAAAGCTAGAGGAACAAGTGCAAGAATTAGCTGAAAGAGTGTGTGCAATAAATTGAGAAAACTAATTCTCAAGTATACCCAAATAAGATAAACCGCTTAGGAGTCCACGTACATGAGACATTTCCTATGATGATTTACTGCACCAATTGATACATCTACAAGCTCAAGCACTACAAAGGAAAGAGATTCAATCTTGTGCGACATTCCTCTTATTTGCTCTTAACAATTTCATAGATGGTAATTAATATTCGCCCTAAGATGGTTAGGAGTAGATCTTGCCCTAGTACTTGTTAAGTGGTTTAGCTTCATTGCTTGTTTTAACTCTTGTGTTCATATTGCCTTTAATGTTTATTGTCTTTGATTCATGTTTGCACACTGTTCTGTTACTTTTTTCATAACTCATGCCTTCCTCTTTCTTTCTTTAATTTCTTCAAAACTTCCAATTTTTTTGACAATTTCTCTTTCATCCATGACTTTCCACAACATTTTGCAAGCTAGGGGTTTGCGTGGAAACAAACTCTCTGCCCCTTGATGTAGAGAAAAGGTTTGCATACATCCTACCCCCCGAACCCTACCCCACATTGGGATATGCATAGGCCGGATACATTTGTATTGGTTTGGTTTGTAATTGATTCTTACATCTTGAGTTAGATCTCTAAATCGTTGTCCGAGAACCTTAATTGCTTGTAGGTATGAGGTATCAATCACTTGCAGAGGTGAACCACAAGATGTGGCACCTACCAACATAAAAAATTAAATTTTCAATGCTACTTGAGTCCTAGATTATAAACATCATGATTCATAAGAAGCATATAAGTAGATGTATCAATTGTTTATAACTACAAAGTTCTTAAGATAAGCGGGTTATGGTGCTAATTGTCTTGGGGGAGATGCACTTATGAATGTTGTAGGTGCAGTAAATCAGTCAATCAGGTACTTCGAAAGTCTGGCCATTGAAAATAAGTACCAAGAAAGTTGTAATCTATTCATTATAACATGTAGTCTCTTCTAATAATGAGACAAAACAGACCAATAAAACAGGTTTATTCGACCTGGCTAAGGTGCTATTCTGTAATTATGACAAGGAGAAGAAAAAGGAATCTTACCAAGATTTTTCTTTTTTGGTGCGGTAAAACAAGCATAATAATCAGTAGTGCAAACACAAAAGATGCAAGTGTTACCAGCTGTGTAAGCGAAATGCAAGTGACTCCGTTGTGCCAAGATAGCCTTTTCTAGTGGAGGGAGTGCAGCTTCAATGTTGTGTACTCGTTCTACCAACTTATGGCTTCTAGAAGATGTAATTAGCACTTGTTCTTGTAATCCATGAAAAACCTCTGCTGCAAATCTATACATGCAAAAGATTTTATCTCAGGTCCCGAAAGATACAGCTTTAGAAGTGAATAATAGTTATAACCAAAATAACAGAAACAAGTTCTTGATGATGGCACGTCTTTAGCACAATTAGACCGGAGTTAAAATGTAAGGTTTTACTTAAATTACATGGAGAAAGAATAGAAAGCCAAGTAAATCATCCATATGTGCAAAGTTCCCATATAAGCATTGCAAAAGGTAATAGAATACCATATAATAGTAAAAAAAATAGGTTTTAGAAAGAAGAATTGCTAAAAGAAGGAATGATAACTAATAGATGAACTAAGTTTAAAAGGTCAAAAAAGATGTAAGAATACAAAAAGTTCTAAAATGCTTATGATACGGGGGTGTGTTTTACGTATGTGTGAGGTTGTGTACAAATCTAAAACCAAACCAATAGGAAGAAAGACGACATCTTAATTCATATATTGAATACGTAAAATAAACACAGATTTAAGATCACGTGTTATCATGCTTTTACTTTAACCCAGTGTACAATTTCTACCAACCTTTAAAATTCCAACTAGGTATGAAAGCAGAGTGTGATCAGAAATCTGAAACATCTAACATACACACTGAATTCCAATTACCTCAATTTTATGAAGGAAACGTAAGTAGATGTCAAGCTGTTGGAAAATGTGCAATCATGAGATTGAAAAGAACAATGTAAAAACTCAACTTAAGTCAACTCTTCCTTTCTTTCAACTAAATTTGCATTTCTAACATGCTCAGTTTAGCTATTAAGTTACATATCTTACTTAATGTACGGAATGCATGTTAAGTTGTTAACAACCACACAAGTAGAACATGATGTGCAATGAAGCCAGATGGAAAAAGAAGAGATTTTTAAATGTAACTACGTCCAAGCATGACTTGTTTCAACTAAAATAAAACCAAATAAACCCTGTAAATCCCACACACATCATTCCATTACTGTCGGACCCTGTACCCTTATTTGCCGGCTCCCAAAACCTTCCCCATGTCCCACCTTCAACCTCACTAACTCCCTTCTTCCTATCCACACTAGGTCTAGGTTCCTACTCTCAACTCTTCTACCCTAGTGTTACATCTCCAAGAACTCCTATCAGAGCTAATGTCCTCGGAAATATCTAAGATCGTCATGTCCATCCTTGACTATTCATCTCACACCCTTCTTGGCCTACCCCTCCACCACGCCCCCTCGACTGTCGCACAATCAGACGCTCTACTCTCCTCACATGTGCCGCCATCGGTCTGCTGCGAACGTGTTCAAACCACCGTAGTCTTCCCTCTCTCAGTTTATCCGTGAACCTGAAGATCTTGTAATTTTTGCAAAGTCAGAAGATCCTCAGTTAATGTACAAGATGTCGTATCTTACCTAAATACATCACACATATAAGGTTTAGTTGCCACCTTTCAATGACACAGGGTTGATGTTAACCACTTGAAATAGCTACTTCTATTTCAACTGCTACTTTGATTCATGATCCACAATGTTTTGCAAAAGCATTCCCCATGAGCATGAGATAAGATTTTAATAGAACATACCGTGTAATTCTTTCTCAATATAAGAAAGAAAATCATCAGAATTCCTAGAGTGGATAGGAAAGAACGCTAGATGTATTTAGGTAACAAATGATGTGTCTTGATGGCCATCCACCAAGGGAGCAATTATGCATACTATCCTGCTCTCCATCCAGAATCCCTCCTCTCGATTGCAAGTTGATACCAATCACATGGCCTTCTGTAGCACCTAAATCCTTAGATCCATTACAAACTTAGATGATACCAACACCAAGGCCCTGCATTCAAATGCTTACATAGGCATTGCTTCTGATGAATGTTATTGCAGACTTGCAGTTTGCACTTCATATGATTTGCATGCTAATGCACTCAGTATGACTTCCCATGTGTGCATGGCGTTGAATGTGAAAGGTATATTAAGATTAATAAATATCACAAAGACTAACCTAAAGGATTCATGGCTACACCAACAACAACACTCTAACTAAAGTTGCTTGTAAATCAGTTCATTGGAGATGTAATGGAAGCGTGAATGCCTCTGCTGAATATAGCTATCGTATTAGAAAAAAACCATTGCCTATGAAAGATTAAGTGAAATAGCCATGTAATTTATTATGTTAAAGCCCTTGGTCAGGATTTTGTGGTTATTGTAGGACTAAAAAAATTCAGTCTGGAACAAAGGATGTGATAAGTACAAATCTATCAATACCTCAAACAATCAAATGCAAGTCATCCAGAGGATCACTCATCAGTATATGCAAAAGAAGAAGAAAAACATCGTTTAAGAAAAAAATGACTATTATAAACTATTAGTATATAATATCAGGTTGATACAACATCCTGGTTTTTTTTAGATTTGATTATAGGTTTCATCATCTAAATCCCTTATATTTGATACAAAAGCAACATGAACTGTCTTAATCATAAGTAGGAGACATGATACAATAGAGATCCCAAATGTGAAAATGATGGTCATTATAGTAACCGGAGCCATTGGCATAAGGGAAGGCCAAACAAGAAAGTAAATAAATTAGAACCTACTAAGCAAAATTTCTCAAGAGGAGAATTTTTGGAACTAGCAGCAGTTCTCCCAACTTATTTGTAAATTTAGTGAGGAACAATTCTCACCAGAAACAAACAAGGACAAGATACAAAGAACCAGTAGAATGTATAAGGAACCAATTAACTCTTCCAAAGGCAACCACACCCCTCACATTAGAGTCTTGAAAATAAATGAATCAATTCTAGTCTAGTCCTTGCAAATCGAAAATAAAGCCTCGATTTAACTTTTGTAGTCAAACCAAGTTCACTAATGATGATAGATTTTCACATTCACATTTTTAAGCAGCAAGTATTGTTGTCTTCAGTACTTACAAAGTTGAATATGGTTAAAACTCTATTCAAATAAATCAAAAAAAAAAAATCAATTCCAGGAGTATCCAGTAGAGTGAACACTTCAGAAAGGGACACTTCTTTTTGTATCCAAGGTCAGTTATCTTGAACACTTTTAGCAGAATCAATCAAGAATGCTGAATGACAATGAAATAGAACTTTATAGTATGGAAGCCTTTTACATGTCAGCAATTAACACTTCAATTATGTCCCAGAAATGTTCTGTTCAAATGTTTTCATTTACCTTGCTATTTCACAAATTTCTCCATCATATCACTAAAATTTGAAACGTGAACACTTGGAGAAGAAAAAATAACAAATTCCACAGGAAATCATTACACTGAGATTCCATATAAACCGTAAATCAAAACATGTAATTCCGCTCTATCAAATTCAAATTCAAATTCAAGTTCACCAACACACTCGGAAAACCAGAAATACAAAAACAGTAAGAAAGAGAAGACGAGATAATTACTCAGCAAGATCGCCTAATTGACGCAAGATTCCGACGAGGCCAGCAACCGCAACACCATCAAGCACCGCCTTGGGATCTTCTCGGTTGGTTTCCGTGTACAACTCCGGCATTCCTAACCCATACTCATTTCTCACCTCCACCCTCACCAACGGCATCTCTCCTTTTCCGTCTACCTGGTGTCTGTAACTTACTTTCTCTTTCCAAAATTAAACTCCCACGACTCTACCTAAGCAGTAAAGATTCCGATAACTGCAACCATAAATGCGATGAGAGAGAGTATGGGAGTGCGTGTTTGAGTGTGAAAGTGTGTGAGAAAGAAGGATTTTGTAGAGAGAGAAAGTAGGTGAGTGGATTGAAGCAGCTTAACTGCTATGGGGGAGTGAAAGCTCAGTATTTTCAGATCAACCAAAGAAAGAAGAAGACGACGACATTGCCAACTCTACAAGCCAAATTTTGGTTCCTGGGTGGGTATCATTGTTGTTGATCCCTCATCTCAAATTTACCATTTTGCCCTTGCTGTTTTTCATATATTTCATTAATTTCTTACATTTAAATCGACTGAAATGGACATTTCTCTCGGTGTAATTGATTTCTTTCTTTTATCTAAATGTCACAAAAAAAAATTAAAATTTCTGTTTAGGTTCGCAAGTGGCACCTCCGTGACTTGCAGATCTAGACAGATTTCTCTTTTGTCTTTTAGCTACATCTGCAAATTACGAATGTGTCACTTGCCAAAGTAGTAACATTTAGATAAAATTTGATGTAAGAGAAATGTTCATTTCGGTCAATTTCTCTTTTTTATTTATATATTAGATTCTGTTTTTAATTTTTAATCTACGTCCATATCTATCACAATCATAATTAATTTTTAATTTTTCCGTATTAACATCAGTTCTTTTTGTAGGCGAAAGTTCAAATAATAATAATACTTGCTTTAAGAACATGAAAACATCTTAACACATACAATCATTACATGTGATACTGTGTAGGGTGAAATAGTGTGCATGCGACTTGGCCCGCAACCTAGGTCGCACTTAGTTCCGCTTGGCAGTTATGTATATACCACCAATTTAACTGAAACCTGACGTGTTAAAGATGTATATTTTACAAATTATTCATATGGGTTCATACATACATATTCAAATATTTTCTTTCAGTAATTCATATATGAATATTTTCTCTCTTTTTTTCCATGATATTTGATATAGATATCTGGGAAATTGACAAAGACAGTAATTTTCCACAGAACAACTCCTAACTATTCCTCTCCCATTCTCAATAAAACTATCTGCAAAGCACCTGGAGGTCAAAAGGGTGGTGCCTGATTGGTTTGAGCTTGGCTCCAAAGGCCAAAAGTACCTAGAGGTCCCAGGTTCAAATCCAAGGAGTAATAAAAATCTCTTGTGGCCACAAAGGTTCAAATGGGGGTGACTTCAAGCTATCTGCAAAGCAGGTGGTCGCTCTGTGATTAGTCGGCTCGCATAGCGGGTTGGATATCCAGGTTAATCAAAAAAAAAATAACTACCTCTGCAAGTGACTATGCTTCAACTCACGGAGGGAGCATTTTTCCATGAATTATGCTAATTTCTGAAACAACAAAATCAATGTCAAGCACGTATATATACATTAAAAAAACAGATTATCCAACAATCGTGTACAGAAATGAATAAAAAAGTAAGGGTATGAAAATAACAGTTGTGGATCCTCTCATCGATTGACAGTTGTATTATGTAACCTGCACAACACATTTGTGATTTGTGGATCTTCTTCTCCAGAACTTCTTTCAAATGTCATATCTGCAAGTTGTAACAAGGGCACTTATAGAGATTTTATTATGGTAAGTTTTAAAAGAAAAATGACTGATAGATGAATTGTTCAGTGAAAAATAATTGTTTCTATTAATTTTTGTAGATATTTTTTTGTTAATATATAGAATAATTACAAATAGTAAAAACAAAATTTGGATAAAGTGACTTTTGTGGGGGGGTAGGTTGTAAAAAAGACGAAAGTGACCTTTGGTGTTTGTATCTTGTCTTTGCCAGGGTGTATAGATGTGGTTCCCATGATCCTTTTTATAGGGAATTTAATTACTTAATATGCCGTGGGGTGGGTCTGCCTTAATTATATATGTATTTCAATTACTAATTAATGTTTCTTTTTTACTTCTTTATACATACATACATTATATATATATATATATATATATATGGGATCACGTGAGACCAACATGTTTTTATGAGAGCTGTGAGATCACTTTTATGCACTTGAAACGTTATAGCAAAATGTTGTGAAGGTAAAAAAAAGCCGAACCTTCACAGCAAAAACACTGCGAATGTTAACTTCACAACATTTTGTTGTGAAGTTTCAAGTGTAAAAAGGTGGTCTCACGGGTCTCATAGGGTATATGAATAATTTTTTTTGTAACTCCTATATCATTAATTGAGAGTTACAAATTCCATAAAACCTCATGATTTTTGCATTTTTTTAATATTGATCTTGTGACTTTTCATTTTTTATATTGATCTTCCATTTTTAATGTTTATGAATTTGTGATTGGCGGGGAGGTCCGCTTGTAAAGTGTTTGTTATCGTTCAAGCAATTATGGATAAAGACATTGGAAAACAACACAAAATTGAGAAGGTTAAAATTGTTCATAGTGATAGTCGGAGTTCGAGATCAAGAAGTAAAGTAAATAATCAAAGTGAGTGTCTTGGTAATTATGAACACAAATTAACATATATGACACAAATTGGCATGTATACACCCATCTGAACACAAATTGACATATATGAACACTTATGACAATTATGAACATAAATTGAACATATATGTGAACATTTGTGATAATTATGAACAAAATTGAACATATATGAACATTTGGGCAATTATGAACACAAATTGAACACTTGTGGCAATTATAAACACAATTGAATATATACGATTTATATTGTTTGTAATTGATGGTATTGATTGCACCTCCTATTTTACATAAATACTCTTGAGCTACTATGTTCACATATGTTTGTGAGATTATAAGGATAATAATTTAAAGTTATAATATGATTAATATTAACCTTATATTTTAAAAATCAATGGCCATGATTAATTCATAAAGTTAACACAATAATTTATGTTAACAAATGAACTTGCCCATATATATATATATATATATATATATATATAGACTTGGGATCATGTGAGACCAGCCTGTTTTCGTGAGACCCGTGAGACCAACATTTTACACTTGAAACTTCACAGCAAAATGTTGTGAAGGTGACTTTTTAAAACCTTCACAGTGTTTTTGCTGTGAAGG
>NC_037541.1:2625311-2630960 GCF_001531365.2 Cynara cardunculus var. scolymus
TATATATATATATATATATATATATATATATATATATATATATATATATATAAACCTAAGATCATGTGAGACAAGACTGTTTTCGTGAGACACGGTTTTTACACTTGAAACTTCACAGCAAAATACTTTGAAGGTAACATTCACAATGTTTTTCCTGTGAAGATTCGGTCTTAAGAAAACAACCTTATCTCACGTTAACCCAACCTTATGTATGTATGTATGTATGTATGTATGTATGTATGTATGTATGTATGTATGTATGTATGTATGTATGTATGTATGTATAAGCGCTTACCGGGTAAGCATTTAAGTAAACGACCCCTTACATTCTATAACTTAGATTTTGGTTTTAACTTGGGGTTTCAAACTAGTCACTAAGAGTTGTACATAAACTGTTATGAATTCTCTCGAAGTGAATCCGTCCATTGGCAAATTCCATCAACTTGAGATGTGGGGTCCATCTCTGATTTCGCCAAAAGTGGATTAGTTGATGGATTCACTTGAGAGAATTCATGACGATTTCTTTAAGACCCATTAAAAATGGTTTTTTTTTTTTAATTTCTTTCGTCATGAATAGCTAGTTCAGTGGACGTTTTGCCAATTTTCAAGAAAATTTGGCAGAGATATTTAACGAAATTCAAATGTCAATGCATGGTTGGTAAAATCAGAGACGAGTATTACATATCAAGTTGGCGGGATTCACCGATTTAAAAAATCTTTAAAAGTGGATATTTTCTCAATTTTATTACCTTAATTGGCTAATATGAAGTAAAAGAAACTCTCGTATTTTTAATGTTGTTTCTCTCAACGCTGATCTGTTTGATATTAAATCGAGGTAATTTTTCCTTTGGTGGGTTTCGTCTAGATGCCCCTCTTTCCCGATCTCGTAAGATGCTTTTTGTTTCTTTTATGGTTCTGTGTTTATTTAATGATCATTTTCATCGTTGTTATGTCGTTTTTCTTTGTTTGTTTCATTTCTCTGGACTTTAATTGCTTACCAATCTACCTCTTTAGATTCTTTTACTATGCATGTTTTAATTCTATTTCCTTTTTAATATCTATACTACCTTATAAACCAGATTTATCAGAAGTTTTAAAAAACAATTTTTAATGCACAAAGTATTATACAGTTATGTACAAAGTCTGAAGAGTCTTAAAAACAACTCATAATGATTAAGTACTACTACTTTATGCATTCAGTCTTAAAATCTTTTAATCTACAATTAAAATAAATATAGTATAAGTTACCAATGCACATTATTACTTTTTTTTTCATGTTCCCAATATACTTTTGACACATTTCACTCATGTCTTCACCCTCTCATACCTCTATGTCTTCTCCCCACCCCCAAGGTGAGATTCAAACTAATATTCATCATGAGTTATTAAAAGTTTTCTCATTCATCTCCCGTTCAATTGCTATAGAACTCTCGCTCTCGATCTCTTGATTATTTGCTTTTGGTGTAAATCGAACACATTTGTGGAGTCGTTTAAATATGTTGGATTTTAAACTGTCATACAATTTTTTTTCATCGATAGACTGTAATTGGAACCATAACTCTTATTTATTCAAATTGTATTAATATGTAAAGACCAAGTGTAACTTATATCATCATTAAATATTATCCAGTAACACTAGTAAAACTTAACAATCGTTAAAATTCACAGTTTCCATTGTATTGCACTGGTACAGAACTACTATTTATAAAAAAACCCCTTTGGCAATTTTTTTAAACGCAGTGAATATATGCATTAACTTGTTTCGATTTTCACGAAATTAGTAAAAATAAAAAGAAGATTTATTTGATTTAAATTAAAAAAGTAGTAGTTGGAGTAGTTGACTTTTGACCCAATATATTCAGCCCACGTCTCCGGTGGCATTGACTTGATTCAGCCGTTCGGAATCTTGCTACTTTCCGGTTCTTCGATCTTTGTGCTAACCGGTTTAATTAATCAGTCACCGCCAACTGCGCCGGTGCCGCACGTTTACCCAAAATAGCTTTTCTTACCAATAAATTTAACCCTTTTTTAATAAAAATATTCGGTCAAAAAGTTGATTACTGATAAATCCTAATCAGTATACCATATAACCTATCTTTAAGAACGTTAATCTAACAAGATATTGTTTGACTTAACCGTTAAGACTAGTGAGAAGTGGTCGAATCTGTAGTATGTTTTGTAATTAGGTAAAAAGGCTTTCTGTCAATCCATCCCTTTTGTCAACTAAGCTACATGTCAGTTGTCGAAGGCTACATATTAAGCTCTATATATTTGATATTAGTTTTTTTTTTTAAATTTATACAGATATGTACTTGTTGTACAATTAAGATGGGTTTATACAATTTGTAACAAAATTTGGTTCTGTTTCTGATTAGTGGTATAGAGAGACAAATCATAAATTTTTTATAAAACAGTTGGAACTGATCTACAAGTATTTTTATCAAATACTAGGATTTATGATATTATTTCACATATATTTGTTTGATAAAACAATATATATATATATTTTTTTGTTTCATGGAATCATTTCAATAAATAAAGATGATGATTATTTTTGATAAATATTTATCCAGTAAACATATGATATCTATTTGAAATTAAATGGGTTTTGAATGATATATTGCATGGCATAATTAATAGACAAGCCATGAGTTCAATCAAGAATTCATTAAATTTTGGGACTTTTATTCTTTTTATGCAATAAATACATTTTTTCTACTAAAACTATGTAAAAGTAGAATTTAAAGTGAACACTTTTCATTAACTTTTGTGGAAATTTTACCTTATGAATGAATATTATTTGATTTTTTTTAAAATAAAAAAATAAAAGTTAAAATCTCTAAATAAAGTTAGTTAAACTTTCTCATTTTAAATGATTAAGTCTTTAAATTATTTTTTGGAATGAAAAAAATCATTAAATTTTCTCATTTATGATTATTTTTTGTAATAAATAAACCGTTGAACTTTTAAAAATTGGTTTTAAAGTAATAAAGAAACATAAATCTGTTTGACCGTTGCCGAATCATAGGCCCTTCAAACCCTTCACAAACAATGGTATCACCCCTACCACTCTCTTTTGCCTCATTGTTGTCTATTCTTCATGTCACCTATCACGATGTTAAAAATAAATCAAAAAGAAGGGGACCAATGGGAGGGACCAACAATCGTGATAAGCTACATGGTGAACTACAGCGACAGGTGACGAGGAGTGGTGAGGGGGAGTGATACCAGTGATTGTGTGGGGTTTGAATGGCACAGGGTTTGTGAACGATAAAACCGACTTAGGTTTCTTTTTAATTAAAGACTTTTCTAATCGGTTACATGTAAGGTTTTTTTTTTGGTTAAATGTGATTAACCAGTTTTTAAAAGTTCGATCGTTTATCTATTTCAAAAAGAATGTTCGAGGAGTTAATAAAAATGAGAAAGTTTAATGGTTTCTTTATTCTAAAAACCAGTTCAACAACTTAATCATTCAAAATGAGAAAGTTTAATGATTTTTTTCATTCAAAAAATATTTTAGGGACTTAATCATCCAAAATAGAATAGTTCGATGGGTTTTTCTAAACTTTTTCTATTTTTATTGTAATATTGTATTTTTAATGTTTCTTTATTACAATAATATACTTTTAAATTATTTTTTTATTAAAACATTATACTTTGAAAAATCTATTCTATTATAATAATAAATAACCTGTTATTTTTTACTTGATATATATGTAGATACATAAATCTTTATTTTTTTGAAAGGATACAAATACATAAATCTAAAAATAAATGTTTCAAATCCAAGGAGAAATAAAAATCCCCTTGTGGCCACGGAGGTTCAAATACGGTGACTCCAGGCTGGGATTAGTCGGCTCGCATAACGGGTTGGATATCCAGGTTAATAAAAAAAATGTGTGAAGGAGAGATTAGAAATACAACTTTAAGAGAAATACCAATTAGAAGCTGCAATCGAATCGAGACTAGAAAATGTTCTACTCTGGGGACGCCCACTTTCACATAGCATCGAAATTCTCTTTAAAGAAAGGGACCTGGTTTATAACTTACTATGTAAGATTTTGGTCAACAAAAACGGTTTTCTATGCAATAATTTAGCCGGTAAGAGCTGGCCGTGGTAAGAGTCATTGCCCTCACTTACCGGGTAAGACTCTCGGTCTTTGCCTCGCTCTTACCGGGTAAAGATTCTTGGTCATTGTCATATTCATCCGGTAAGGTAATGTAACTCAGTAAACGCTTATCCGAGTAAACGTTTGGTAAACGGCCCCTAAATAACGCATCGTAACATGCCTTAATGCATTGTAACATCCTACATGCAAGTCAAGCCTTAGAGTGAAACCATAAAAGTTAACGTGTTGGCAACTCCAAATCTTGATACCATAACAAAACATAACAAGTTCATAACGTGTTATTTGGAATCATGACAAATATTGGGCCCAATAAGATATTGGGCTTGTATATCATATCACGTGGGCTGTGGGTACCTGGGCTTTTCAACTAGGCGTCTGGATTCTGGAATGTTGTCTACTTCACATAGAGAAGGTCTGGTGGGTATTATTTGAAGAGTGAATTACGGATTTAGTCCCTGTGTTTTGGTAAAAGGTACATGTAAAATCCTTATACTACACTTATTGTGGATTCGGTCTCGATGGTATTCAATTTGTTTCAACCTTGGTACCACATAGTCCGTTAAAAGAACCGTTAGCTCAGTTAATATAAAGGGTATTTTGGTCTTTTTATATATATTTTCCTTTTTTCTCTACACCTGGAAACATTCATCATAACTGTTTCAAGACTTGAAATATCTGAATACATAAACTTCAAAACCTCAGATTTGATCCTCACATCCGTTAAGTTCGGTTAAATGAGAGGTATTTTGGTCATTTTTACTATTTTCATAATTATCAATATTAAAATTTAAAAACATTATATTTTTAAATTTTAAATTGTAAAATAGAAAAAAGATAAACAAAAGGTGGTGGTATCCCCTTTTTGTTTTACAATTTATAATATACTATATTTTTTAAATTCTAATATAAATTTAAAAAAATAGTAAAAATGATTAAAGTACCCTTCATTTAACTGGATTAACATAAAAAGTTAATAACCGTTAGACAGAGAGACCAAAAACGTTGGGAATTAACAAACGTGAGAGACCTAATCCCGAGTTTTTGAAGCTTAAAAACAATATTCGTTGAAACTTGTAAACGTCAGGGATCAAAATTGAACTTTATTATTTTTTGAGGTAATATAATAAAAATTCAAAGATATTTATTTTTATTTCTTATTTATATGTCTGATTATTAATATTCTGACGTCTTATTCACGACGTACGAGAAGAATAGAAATGTGATTGGAGTTCGGTTTATTTAATAAAATAAAAAATAAAAAAATAAAAAATAAAAAATTAATTAATCATTAATTAATTTTGATTATATTTTATACATTATTAGTACTGATTGTATTAATTATTTTTATATTATTATTTTTTTAATTACTTTTCAATATATTTAGCTATCAAAACGCAAATATAACATTTTTAACAATGTTCATGTAACATAAAAGTTAAAGTTATACTTATTTTATTTCATAGATGATAAAAATGTGTTAAATAATTTGAATAAAATATTTAATTTAATTATTAAATAT
>NC_037541.1:2633340-2680603 GCF_001531365.2 Cynara cardunculus var. scolymus
AGTTCTAACAGAATACTTAATTATTATCTTTATAAAATGTTATATTATTAAACCAAAAATAAATTATTTCATTATTAAACTAAATTAAATTATAATAAAAATAAATTAAAGAAATTACATTAAAAATGAGAACTTTTAGATAGTTGATTGGATACTAATATTGATATATTTCTTACAAACACATAAAATCGTATTATAACATCGACAGACACAAAGAATGAAATAAAACATTAAAATCGAGATATATCTCGCTGCATTGCGCGAGTATACTCTTCTAGTATATAATAACCGATTTAAAATTCTTTTAATTAACATATTATATCATTTAATTTGTCTGTACTCTGTTTTTGTATTAATTGACATATTATATTATTAAACATTTGTTCTAACTATATTATAAAATATTGTAATTGATTAATTTTTTAAGATGCCCTTATTAATAATTTTACATGCTTATCAACTAGCTTTTGCTAAACATGATTTGTTCATCAGCTAACTTATCTATCAACTACTAGCTACATGTGTTAGCTAAATTTGCCAAATGTAACTTAAATCATATACAACGTTAATTTGAATAGTCAACAATAAATAAAAAAAATTCTTATACTAAAATAAATACAACGTTTTTGGAATTGTTTCAGAATAAATAAAATATATTTTTGCATAGCTTTTTTGACCCAAATTTAGTTTTCTAACACTCATAATTATAAAGATGTTAATTTACTTACAACTTAATGAAGCAGATGGCTTATTCATTTAGTCATACACGACTGTTTATTTATAGCTTAATTGTTAAACCATTAAGCCAAAATAGCTATACGGAAAAAACCAAAACTTCTCATTGTCTGTATTTAACAATCTCAAATAAATTAGTATCCAAAATGCCAATAAATAATCCAACCCTCTTTTTTTAGGGCTGTTTGACAGTTGCTGAATGATTTTATGCAAAATCATTAAGTGGTCAGAATGATTAAGAAGCTCTCATGATATAGTGCAAAATGAAATATACTTGTTTGGTAATTGTTTACAATGAAATTAGGGCTCTTAATGGTTAAGGGAGACCATGATACAAAATCATTCAGAGGGTTTTAGAACCATTAAGAGACAGATTTTTTTTTGCCAAACAAGATTCACCTCTTAACGATTCAGAGATTGCCTCTTAATGAAACTATTACGAGGTAAACAAAAAACCCCTTTGTCTTTTTCAAATTCATCGGCCTCTCATCTTCAGACATACTTTTTATCCACATAGACGATTTAACCAATAGATGACTTAATGGAAAAATATTAACAACCCTGACTGTGGTAAAGATTTTTACTTCATATTTACTGAGGTTACTTCAATTACAATTTAATTAAAAAACTATTTATTTATATTAGAGTGTTTTCAACAGATTCTCTATAATTTCTTTAAAATATATAAAATTTATAAAAGAATTACATTAAACTCCAATAGATTATCTATTTTAAAGAGTCAGTTATTTTATATTTAGATTTGAGATCATGTGAGACCAAATGTTTTTCTTGAGATCCATAAGACCAATTCTCAACCCTTCGATCAGATCTACAATTTGAACATTCATAATCACAAAATTGCCACGAGACTTCTCAATAATCACAAAATTACCATCGTGCAACTTCAGACCATTAGATCATTATCTTATAAAGTTGATTAATGAACATAAATTAATTTTACGGGTCTCACAAAAAACCTTTGATCTCACGTAAAACCAACCCTTTATATTTATTAATGATAAATCCAAAGGGGAGGGTGGTGGTGGACATTATGAAATGGGTGCTTTTTATGGAAAAAACAAAATATAAAACAAAGGTGATTCTTCTTTCTCTTTTATAAGAAAACATAAGGTCCCATAAACAACGTGTGGTGTTTGGTTAATTCACAAGTCTTTAAAAAGGAATAATGTCATTTTGGATCCAAAATGTATTTTAAAATTTCAAAATTCATTTACATTTTATGTCATGATATTCGATATTTTCAAGCTACTTATGATATATCTATACTATATTATAAAACATTTGATAAAAACTTTTAAAAATCAATACAAGTTAAATAAATAAATATATACATATATATGTATTTGGCGTTCGGTTTGTCCAAACCGTCCAAAAAAGATTCCAGACCGTAGACCGGACCGGACCGGACCGTCCGGTTTTACTATTTTTCCAAACCGGACCAAACCGTCAGAGCGTTCAAACCGTCAAAAACGGTGAGTGGTCCAACGGTTTTTTTGAACACCCCTAATTTTAGATAATTATTGTTATTTACTAAAATAAAACAAAGAATAAATTATAAATTTTGTTGATTATTTAATTTACTTTAATTAATTTAATATTCTAATTTATTTTAATTATTTTAATATATGTATACGGAGTTACGGACACACAGGGACCAAATCCGGTGGCCTTCTCTAGCACCCACCACCACTCTGGTGACCTCTGGTCATATTGTCTGACCAAGATACCGTCTCCGATGATCGACCACTATTTTCGACAGCTAGCCCATCTTTGTTCCTGTGACCGCCTCACTACCTATCTCCCATCCCCATCCCCACCACAGTTGGTATCACAGTGGTACCACAGTTCGTATCATAGTGGTACCACAATCGGTAACACAGTAGTCTTAAAGTTTACTTGATGTGTTTTGGGTATCACATTGTGTATCTTGGTATATTTTGGATATCAAATGGTGTTCGTGGGAGGCCAGAGGTAGGAGAGAGATGAGAGATAAAAAAATTTAAAATACCTAAAATGCCTTTAATTATAATTTAAAGTCAAATTACCAAAAATGTTAGTTTCTTAATTTATCCATTGATTTGTGGTTGAGATTGAATCTCACAGTTATCACAAACTAATCAGTTCTCTCTTGAATGGACCCCTACATCATATATAGGCGTAATCAAATAAGAACTGTTTTGTTTGTGGTAACCGTGAGATCCAATCTCAACCACAAATCAAAGGTTAAATTAGAAAATTAATAATTTTGGTAATTTTAACTTAAAATATTAATTAAGGGCATTTTAGGGATTTTATAAATATCCTCTCTCATCTCTCCTCTTTCCTCTCTCTGGCGAATCGTATTCGACGAACCTTATTCCGATGTACATTATGGAATACAAGATATACACTGTGATACCTATAAATAAAATTCATTGTGATACCCAGATATACATACAAGATGCACAATATAATATCATTTGTAAAACAATGAAAATAACAATAATGCACACTATGATACATTTCATAAAACAAAGAAATACATTATGATACACGTAAAACATTGTAAATGTTATCACTATGATACACTTTCATTCTCAAACGTCTTTAAAATACGACGTAAATGGTAATTGATATAATATATAACTAATTTTAAATTAAATATTTCTTTCTAAAAAATTTAATTAAATATTTTTGATTAGTTATGAGAAATAGAATTACTATATTACCCTTTTAGCTAATTTAAAAAATATCATTAAATATCTCAAACAAGTTGTTAACATTGAATCTCACGGTTACCACAAATTAATTGGTTATTCCTTGAATGAGCCCATATATAACACACACACACACACACACACACACACACATATATATATATATATATATATATATATATATACTAGTTGTGTACCCGCGCAATGCGGCGGGAGCCATGAATTTTAACGATTTTGAAGTTCCATTGGTTTTATAAGATAAGATTTAACGATGATATATGTTACACTTGGTCTTTACATATTAATACAATTTGAATAAATAAGAGTTATGGTTTCAATTACAGACTATCGATGAAAAAAATTATATGACAATTTAAAATCTAATATATTTAAAATTCAACATATTTAAACGACTCCACAAATGTGTTCGATTTACACCAGGAGCAAAGAACCAAGAAACTTGAGTTTTAAGATAAACACTCAAAACCAATAAAGAAAACTACAAATTAGACAGATCATAAACCATGAAAAGACCAAAAAAAGATGGGTTTTAGAATGAAATTTCAACTGCTTACCCTCTTTCTTGTCTAGAAACTCAGATTAAGGTTGAATTAATACATGTATATATATATATATTTCAAAAAACCCAAGAACATATTAATTCAAAACATATTATACAGTGCGATTTGGACAGTCTAACCCCAAAATATATAGTATATATATATATAAATAACTATAAAAGTATAAATCGTAAATATTAAAAATATTTTTCCACAATATATATAATATATAATAATATAATTAAGTCAAAAACTATTCAATATTGGACTCATTTCGAAGGTATTAACGAGACGATTATAATGGTGTAACTTGTTAAAATAAAAATRTATTTTTTAAACATGTTTTAATTGATATACGATTATGTATATATTAATTTGATAAAAGTTTAAAATGAAACATTTAAAAGTAAAGAACGTAAAGTAAATTAATTAACTAATTATAGGGGTATAAAGTGTAAATTTAAAATTATAATTTTAAAAAAAATTGTTAGAGGGTGAGTGTATGTGAGGAGAGGAAATAGTGAAAAAGTGATATAAAGGGTATCTTGGTCATTTAGTATTTTAAGACTTTAAAACTTTTATTAAATTTGCTTTATAAGATAGTATAGATATATCTTTAAGATAGTTAAAATTGAACTATTCATTTACTATTATCTTAGCAATTTGTTTATCAGTAACTACAAATATCTCTATGATATTTTATATAAAAATTGACATGGAACTGATAGCAACAAAGAGATCAAATCAAGAGCGGGACCCGTCGAAGACAAATCTGTTTGTTCACATGAGACCTGATTTTTACTTGAAAAGATTGGCCGAAACGATTAACAAAAACATAAATTACAACAAATAACATATTTGCACCAATTATAAGTTTTAAGTTTGGCAACTCGAATCTAAAAAGTGTTCAATGCTTTTCAAAACCGATCATTTTGGTTAATTTTAGATAAGAAAACGTATGCTATTGAAGCTGAATGTTTTTACAATGGTTTTCAAAGGTTGCAGGGGCGGATCACGCACATCAGAACCCTGGCCCCGGGGGGCCGAGCAACTCATTGATTTCCTTTTGGGCTTTTACGTAGGGGTTTTCAGTAATCGAAATACTATTCTCAATTTACGTGTTTTCTTTTAAAAAAACTTGATTTTTACGTTGATATATTTGTCTAACATAAAGTAACAAACAATATCAATATTTCCTTATACCATTAAGTTATATCTGAAGAATAAATCATTGTCGCTCGAATAATAGAGAGATGGCTTAATCAAATACTTCAATTTTCTTTTCATATTAACACATCATAAATCTTTGAACTTTGAAGTATCAAGTGAGGCGGACCAGACCCATTAAGCACTGAGCAGGGTCCCGTGTATCCATTCAACTTATTTTTGTAAGTAGATTTTTTTGTGGTTGGAAAGTGCATCCAAAAAAATTCCGAGATATTAGAAAATACAAGGAACAACAACCAAAAACCAAAAAAGTCCCTTAAAATCAACCAAAAAACCGAAAAAATCCATCGAAGTCACGACAAAATCTTAAAAATCTCTCGAAAGCAACCAAAAACCTTAAAAAATCTTTTGAAAAGATGGGATTCAGCTAAAAATATATTGAATGACTTCACGGACCTTTGATCCATTTTAAAGGTAAACCCGTTTGATAAAAATTCTTACTCCACCACTAACAACAAAACTAGATTTTATTACTTTATTTATTATACAATTAAATTATTTTGTTGCTTTAATTTTATTATATTAATTTACATGTAATAATAATTTGGAAATCAAAATTGAAACCATGTTGATGGAGTTATGGCCTTGAGTGGAGGGCCAAACACTAACGATCCATTTACCAAACGCTTATTCGGGTAAACATTTACCAAATCACATTACCTCACTGGATGAATATGGTAAAGACCAAAATCTTACCCGGTAAGAACGAGACAAGGAACAAAAGTCTTATCCGGTAAGTGAGAGCGACGACTCTTGCTACAGTAAACACTTACCGGGTAAATTGTTGCATGCGATATCGTTTTGGTGGACTAAAATCTTACCCATTAAGTAAATAATGATGTTAAATTTTAATTATAAACACTTACCGGATAAGTATTTGGTAAACGACCCCTAAATATAACAAATAAATTGTTTGGGTTATGTTGGGATGAAAATATGAATAAAAATAAATGACAGAGAATGAAAATGAAAACAAAATTTTATTTCTTCGGTTTAATCTAAACTAAGAAATTGGGTTTATGAGGATATTTGTAAGTACAAGTCCATTTGATTTTGATCTTTTATGGGCTTAATTATTTGAGAATTTTATATATTGTGATAACCGTAAAAACTTTTGTCTTAAAGTGTTGTTTCACATGATTTTTTTTCATCATCTAATGCTTGCATTTAACATATTGATGAACATATATTTATTTCACAATGTTTTAGTGCTGAAATAATGAAATAGTAGTTTCATATATCTTTTTTCATTGCTAAAAATAATGAAATAATAGTTTCATGTTTCTTTTTCCATTGCTGAAAATAATGAAATAGGAAAAAACAATTTTTTCAATTAATAAACGATTACATTAATGAAAATCCCAAAATATTAGGGAGTTGTTAATTAGCATAATTAACTGCTAAAAATCAACAGACACTACTAGGAAACAAAGTATCAGTGACGGTTATTAGAGATGGAAAAAATCTGTCGCAAACTAGGGCCGGATCAACGAGGGATCTGTGAGTGATAGGCCAAGAACCAGTTCCCTCGCTAATTCGTCGCTGATCAGCAAGGGATCTGCGAGGGAAATGGTTTTTGGTCTATTCCTCATAGACGCTCGCTGATGAGCGACGAATCAATGACGGATAGACCAAAAACCTGTTCCCTCGTTAATCCGTCGCTGATCAGCGAGAGATTTGTGAGGGAAATGGTTTTGGTTTATCCGTCGCTGATCAACGAGGAATCTGTGAGGGATGGGCCAAAAACCACTTCCTACGCAGATCATTCGCTGATCAACAATAGATATCACGTATCCGTCGCTAATCAGTGAGGGATCTGTGAATGATTATCCTATTTTTCTTATTTTTTCATTTTTTATGTGTTGTACGTAAACATGTTACATGTGTATGTGTAGGTGTCATATGTATACATGCATATGTGCTATATGTATATGATGAAGATACATGTGTTTTGGTTGCTAACCACTATAATTAAATATATGTTCTTATTGTTTAAGTTACATGTATGGAATGATGTGTATATATATATGTGTATATGCGAATGTCTAGATAATGTGTGTGTTATATATACACATGTGTATGCGTCATGTGCATGTGTTATATGTATGTATATATATATATATATATATATATATATATATATATCCATCGGTCCGTGATATATACATATGTATACACGACGTGTATATACGTGTGTTGGTTGCTAATCACGATCAGATCTATGCATATATTGTTGCAGATACATGCATCAGATGATGTATATATGTTTAAATGTATGTGTATATGTGAATGTATAAATAACATGAGTGTGTTGTTTGGCTTTATTCGGTTTTATTGGGCCTTAAATGGTTTCATTAGGCTTTATTTGATTTTATTGGGTCTTGATTTATTTTATTGGACTTTATTTGGTTAATTGGGCCTTAATGGGATTCATTCAGTTTAATGGGACTTAATCTATTTTATTGAGCTTTATTCAGTTTTATTGGGTCTTAATGGATTTTATTCGGTTTTATTAGGGTTTATTCAGCTTTATTGAGCCTTAATGAGCTTTATTCAGTTTTAATGGGCCTTAATTCATTTTATTGGGTTTTATTCGATTTTATTGAGTCTTAATTCATTTTATTGGAATTTATTTGGTTTTATTGGACCTTAATTCATTTATTAGGTTTTATTCGATTTATCAAGTTTTAATTCATTTAATTGGGCTTTATTCAGTTTTATTGGGCCTTAATGGGCTTTATTCGATTTTATTGGGTTTTATTCAGTTTTATTGGGCTTTATTCAGTTTTAATGGGCTTTATTCGATTTTATTGAGTTTTAATCCATTTATTAGCCCTTAATAGCTTTATCAGGTTTTATTTTGCATTAATCCATTTGTTGGGCTTTATTTAATTTTATTGGGCCTTAATGGGCTTTATTCAGTTTTATTGGGCCTTAATGGATTTATTGGATTTTAATCCATTTATTGGGCTTTAATGGGATTTACTGTGATTTATTCAGTTTTATTGGGCTTTAAACCATTTATTGAGCTTTATTCAACTTTATTGGACCTTAATAGGATTTATTCGGTTTTATTGGGGCTTATTCAGTTTTATTGGCCCTTAGTGGGCCTTATTGGGTTTTATTCGGTTTTATTGGGTTTTAATCCATTTATTGGGTCTTAATAGGCTTTATTCGGTTTTAATGGGCCTTAACCATTTATTAGGCTTTATTCGGTTTTATTGGGCCTTAACCATTTATTAAGCTTTATTCAATTTTATTGGGTTTTATTGGACTTTATTTGGTTTTATTGAGCTTTATTCAATTTTATTGAGCCTTAATTGGCTTTATTGAGCGATTTATTGGGGTTTATTCAGTTTTATTGAGTTTTAATGAGTTATATTGGTATCTAATCCATTTTTTATTTTATTAATTAATTTATGTAATATATTAATAAATAATAAATTTTTATTAACTAATAATTAATTAAATTATTAATTATATTTATCAAAAAACAATTTAATAAATTAATAAAATTAATTTTAAAATTTGAAATTAGCGAGAGAAACACCCGTAAGGAAATCCGTCGCTGTTTTTTAACATAAAACAACCCCAAATTATTCATGTTCGATCATTCTGTTCGAGCACTGCAGGGTCGAGACCACCAGACAGAAAAAACCGGCGACACTACATCAATCGGTGCCCACCACCACCATCCCACCTGCCAACGATGACCACCACCACCTGCCACCCTTGCTCCTACAAGTGTTGACTACCACCACCGTTGTCGCCGACAAGGGCTGTTGGCGACCCACCACCACCACCACCACTACTCACCATCGCCGCCACTCTCCAGCCACAACCACCTACCTTGTGAACCGATTTTATCTCCAACCTCCAACCCAAAAATTTGTAAGTCTTTTTTTTTTTGCAAATCTCAAGGGTATTTATGTGGATATACGTGCTTTTTTTATGTATATATATATATGTTTATTTTTGTGTATATATGTGTTTTGGGTACGTATATAAATGTGTTCACACATGTAGGTATATAAATGTGTGTCAATATTGGGCTCTCGAAGAAATGTGAAATGTTAGGGTTATCTTGAAGAGATGTGAAATGTTAGTTTTAAATTATTGTTAGTTTGAGTTGCTAATTGTTGGGCGAACATTAGGGTTATTCCGATGAAATGTGAAATGTTTCTCTATATATGTTTGTTAAATTTTCCATATACGTTTGAGTTAAGCAAATCATAAAAGTTTATATCTTTGTGTTTTAGAAGTTGTTCTTTAGAAATTTATCAAATGGTCCATATATGGGTTTGTTTGAAATGATTATTGAGTTTGTTTTGTGATTATGTCATTTTTGCTTCAAATGAATTTAACCTACTTTTAACTTAACCTACTTTGTTATGTGATTCAAACATTAGACTTGATTTTATTCATTTGTTGGGTTATCAAATTGTTGGACAAACATTAGACTTGGTTTCATTATTTATAGTTGGGTTGCTAATGGTTGGGCAAACATTAGGCTTAATTATTTGAAAATATTCATTTTATAGTCGTTGTGCCGCCGAAATTTTAAAAACATTGGCTTTTCAACTCGTTCAAAAGACCTTCAACTTCATTCACACTTATGGTATGACTTTCAAGTAGTCAAACATTTACACTTAGAGTTTTAAAACTCCTCTAAACGTATGGTTTGACTTTCAAGTAGTCAAAACTTTACATGTATTCTTTTCAACTCATTCAAAAGACCTTCAACTTCATTCACACCTGCGTTTGACTTTCAGGTAGTCAAAATTTTACAGCTTCAAGTAGTCAAACCTTTACACTTAGAGTTTTAAAGTCATACAGAACTCCTCTAAACCTACGATTTTACTTTCAAGTAGTCAAAACTTTACATGTAGGCTTTTCAACTCATTAAAAAGACCCCTCCAAATTCACACCTATGATTTGACTTTCAAGTAGTCAAACCTATACACTTAGAGTATTAAAGTCATACACAATACTCGAAACCTACGTTTGACTTTCAAGTAGTCAAACCTTTACACTTAGAGTTTTAAAGTCATATAAAAATCCTCTAAACTTATGGTCAAACCTTTATATGAAGAGTTTTAAAGTCATACAAAATTCCTCTAAACCTATGGTTTGACTTTCAAGTAGTCAAAACTTTACAAATAAGATTTTTAACTCATTCAAAGGACCACTAACGTTCGCATTGGAAACGAGATCGATAATGTTCGTCTTGCCACAAGGGAGATAAACATACTCTATAATATTAATGAAGATGAAGGTGGCGACGAATCAGATGATGATAGCGACGACATGCCGAAAAATGAAGATAGTGAGGATGAACCCGAATTTGAAGACATAGATGATGATTTAAATGACGAAGATGAACCAATGTTATCTGATCATTCTTTTGATGAGTAGGTTGTCTTTTGTATGCTTTATTCACAATTGTACATATAATAAAGATTTGTCATTGTCTTTTTTAGGATAAAATTTAATGTTTGTTTTCCAGGAGATGTCATACCAAGAGCGTATTAGAGGCTGTCATGGTAGTAGAGGTAGCCCCATGTCTGGTAGGATCAACAGCTGTGACGGCGGGCATGGCGACCCGTGTGCCGATGATATGGAGGATTTCATGGAGATCGGCCTCTAGGATGGAGATGATCAAGAGGTGGAGGCCCCAAATTCGACTCGTTCGGGGTCGAGGAGAAGAGGCCCCAAACATGAGATGCCGACACCAAATCATCCGAGCCAGTGACTATATCTTTATTTGTTAGGCAACAGGTAAGTAGATGTGAGATAAAACTTTGTATTACATAATAAAATGATATGAACGTCTTTTGTGTTGTATATATATATATATATATATTTAATTGTGCAGGTTTAAAGATGCCCATGTTAGTCGGGAGATAACAACTATATTTAGGTCTTCCTTTGCTTGTTCATGGAATAGATGCACAATCCTTCTGGATGCCCGTGACTTGATGTTCCAGCCCTTTGGGTTGGTGTACCCTTTTAATGTAATTATACATATAAGGTTACTGTTTTTACATTAATACAAATAGTGTGTATGTAGGCTAATTTCTAATGGGAATTAGAGCTGGATGATATGGTTCGTGATTTATGGACCAAAGCCATGCATAATAGGTACTCAGATTGGATGAATGCTACACGTGGCTGGGGTCGTGGCACAGGCCTATCCTGGTGCTCAACAGTGGTACGGTGAGGACTTCTCACGAATTAGATTACACCGTCCTCTATGGATCCCAGAGAGGTTTTGAATTAAGATGATTGACTACGTAAGTATCTCTATTGTAAGCTTTGTGAACTGCCATATGTTTTGTATCGAATTATATGTGTGTTATGTATTTGACAAGTTTGGGATACCAAGCCTTGGAAAAGGAAATCCAGGATCAATAAGACCAAATCAGAACACACAGTTTGAGGGGGTGTCATCCAGGCACACCGGAGGATCATCAGTACTGTGCAACATCAAGACAAGATGGTAAGTATATAATTTTTCTTTGAATATGTAACTAGTTCTCTATGTTTACTAATTCCCCCTCCCCCTCCCCCTCCCCCACTTTCGGGTAGTTAGATCGTTTGAATTTCAACATTAAATTGTATGAATTGATTAGTTTTCATTTGTTGACAATCTGGGTTTGTTATTTTATTGCCAAGTTTTGTATAAATAAATGTAGGAATTATGTAATTATAAATCATTTATTTTTACTTTATTAAAAATTAGCGACGGATTAGCGGCGAAAAATCCGTCGCTAAAAGTTTATGGTCCCTCGCTAATCCGTCGCAAAAATAATCCGTCGCTGAAAGAAGTCCCTCGCTAAAAAAATCCGTCGCTAAAATAATATGACGCTAATCCTTGCTAAAAAGAATTCGTTGCTAATCTCTTGCTGAAACATTTCCTTCATAAATCCGTCGCTGAAAGTTTTCCGTTGCTAATCCGTCACAAATCCGACCTGTCACTGATCCAACGCTGACAACATTACCTACGAGCTTTTAACTGACGGACGATTAGCGACAGATCAACAATGGATTATGCCTTTAGCGATGGGCTGATACTCCTCAGTTACAAAATTTTCTATCGTTGATACTCCCCATGGATCAACGACGAATTATGCCTTTAACCTTAAAATAATTTAATTTTGAAAAAATTGACCTTTCTAATTAATTGGCTGATTTAGAAGTATATAGTTTGTATAAATGGGGATGTTATTATACACACACACACACACACACATATATATATATATATATATGCTTATAATAAATAAGTAACTTGGGTGACACGTGTCATCTTCTGGTGAGTCAGTTTTCTTGTTTTCCCGCCTAAGCATGTATCTAGACACAATTTACATTAGTGGTTCAATTAGGCTCATTTGAATGTATCTAGACACAATTTACATTAATAGTTCAATTATACTCATTTGATTGACATGTGTCTTTTTATTCAATCAATTCCACTAATTTAGGATGCAATTGATTTTATTCTTGGGTTAATTAATTCGTGTGGTAACTGATTCCTGAAAAAAATGGTGTTTACTTCTAAGTTTAAATTCAATTTACTGATATAGTTTCATTTTTAAATTCAATTTTATTCTAGGGTTAACTTCATTTTCTTCTAAATTCAATTTACTGATAAATTTTACTTCAGAGTTATTTCAAGAGAATAAGTCTGAAGTCATTCTTCAGAGTTAGCTCACCCGAACTCTGAAATTTGTTTTTTCAGACATAGCTCACCCCAATTATGGAGTATGAACTCTGAAGTCTTCTTTTTCAGAGTTAGAAGTCTGAACTCTAAAGTTTTTTTTAGACTTTGAAAAAGAAGTCTGAAATCTTCTTTTTCAGACTTAGAAGTCTGAACTCTGAAGCCTTCTACAATTCTAAAGAGCACAAGTCTGAAGAGTCATTCTTCAGAGTTAGCTCACCCGAATTCTGAAGTCTAAATTTTCAGACTTAGCTCACCTGAACTCTGAAGTCTTTTTTTTTCAGACTTCGATTTAATGGGATTGATTTTATACTTCAGAGTTATTTTAAGAGTACAAGTCTGAAGAGTCATTCTTCAGAGTTTTATTTCAGAATTATTTCCAGAGCACAAGTCTGAAGAGTCATTCTTTAGAGTTAGCTCACCCGAACTCTGTAGTCTTCTTTTTCCAGATGGAGCACGATGCAGAGTCTCTGCATAGTGCATGCATAGCTTCTGGTTTGCCTATACATTGTTCTGAAGTCTGAGTTTTACTTCAGAGTAATTTCAAAAGTACAAGTCTTGTAATAAACTTATCTAGACTTTGAAGATAAGTCTTTAAGACTTAGACTTAGTCTTGTATGCGAGAGCCCCTCTGGTTGGTCTGGCTTCTGGATGGCTTTGGTTCTGGTTGTTTATTTGAACCTTGAAAAAATATTATAATCCATCAAAAAGAACTAGAGGGGCTTTGGTTGATTTTCATGTTAACCAGAGGGTCTCTGGTTGTAATTGAAACTCATAATTAAGTATTTAACATGTTTTTGACCCAGAGGCTCTGAATAGACCAACCAGATGTGCTTTGGTTGGCCTTGCTTTTGGGTTGGCCTTGCTTTTGGTTGGTGAGTCCACATGGGCTGTGGTCCTTAAGAACCAAAGGAGCTCTGGTTGGTCTTGCTCTATATGATGCAAAATTTACCATGGGGTCTTTTTCAAAGATATTGGGTATTTGAATAACTCTAAACTCAAGGTCTTAATCGTCTTCAGATTTGACATATGCGCTCTTCTAAGTTTAAATTCAAATTACTAACATGGTTTCATTTCTAAATTCAATTTTATTTTAGGGTTAACTTCATTTTACTTTCAAAAACTATATTCAAATATCTGGAAAAGAAGACTTCAGAGTTTGGGCGATCTTAAGGCGTACAAGTACAAGTCTGAAGAGACATTCTTCAAATATCTGGAAAAGAAATATTCAAAGTTTGGGTGATCTCAAGTCGTACAAGTACAAGTCTGAAGAGACATTCTTCAGATCTCTAGAAAAGAAGTCTTTAGAGTTTGGATGATCTCAAGTCGTACAAGNACAAGTCTGAAGAGACATTCTTCAGATCTCTAGAAAAGAAGTCTTTAGAGTTTGGATGATCTCAAGTCGTACAAGTACAAGTCTGAAGAGACATTTTTCAGCGTTATTTCAAGAGAAGACCCAATGAACGCTAAGTGTCAAATTTGAAGACGAAGTCTGAAGACCTTGAGTTCAGAGTTATTCTAACTCTGAACAAGAGGATGATGCTACTAACTCTGAACGAGAGGATGATGCTGCTGACTCTATAACAACCTATGAAACCCTTTATATTTCTTAAGAATTTTGCTACAAGTCCTCATTAGAGCATCATATCAATACATAATCCACCTTATTCAACATATAATACACATTAGAACACATTTAGAGGCATTTGCCAAGCATATTTACAAAAAAGAGTATGTTACACCGAGTTAGAGCTAATCAATGTTTATTAAGGTATTATTCGGTTATTCATTTTTTTTACGGTTTCTCTAACATGTTAAATGGTTAAGTGTTGAACTTTAAAAGATACAAAAAAGAAGACAAGTTTGAAAACTCCACACAACCTCCAATCTATCGTGCATGATACTAAAAACAAATCATTTTTTAACTTTAAATTACATTTTGTATTCTTATAATTAGTTATTTAATATACCTTATAATCCTTTTTTTTATTTTATACATTTATCATGTTAATATACATAATCATATATTAACTAAAATACATTAGAAAATATGTTTTTTTTACAAATTATACCATTATAATCGTCTCATCGATATTTTCAAATGCGTCCAATATTGAATGTTTTTGGATTAATCATATCATTAACATAAATACGTAGTGAATTGTTTTAGAAACTTACGGTTTATACCTTATAGTTATTCATTTAATTTGTTTTATATCTCTTACTTTTTAATTTCTCATTTTGCACCCTTGTCATATTAAAGTATACAAATATATATTAACTAAATTACATTAAAATATGTTTCTTTTCTTTACAAAATATATCATTATAATCGTCTCATGAATATTTTTAAAATTAGTTCAATATTGAATATTTTTTAATTTAATAATATTATAACTATTTCCTTCTTTTGGTTTGAAATAATATTTAAATTTGAGTTTTTTCTTTAGCTTTAAAGTAACATCTAAATTTAGATTCCATTACTTTTGTAAATTCAATTGTATTATTTAATTATAAATTTTGGAGTTTATAACGAGCATAAACTTCATACCCTTGATTTGGGTTGAGTTCTCCTCAAACCGACCTGTTTTGAGACCAGTTTTGAAGACACAAAAACACACCGGATTTTCACAACAAAAAAACTATATTTTAACAGTATTTTACTTCAGTGTTATTTTATCGTCTCATGAGTCTCATAAAAATATGATATACTACAGGGCCATCCCTGGGGGAGGGCGGGCCGGGCGTACGCCCATGGCTCATAAAAATTAGGGGCCCAAATTTTTTTAATATATATAATAGTAGTTCAAAAAAATTAGTAAATAGAAGACACATAAAAAATTAGTATCTAATATGACAAGAAAATATTTTTATATCACATTAACTATAAAAGATCCAAACATGTATGAATTAAATATATTGGAGAAAAAACACATAAAGATATTAATCTGTCGTTCATTATATAATATCATTTAATGTTTTTCTAAGTTTCTAAAACCGACGTCTAAAACTACTTGCTTCGAAAACTTTGATATATTTTCCATAATTTATCTCCCATCGATCTTTTGATTGTTCCATTCTCGCGTGAATTTTATTGTTATATTAGAATATGATAGATTTTTTTGTTATTAGGTAAAAAAACCCCCATCTTTGGAAAAAAAAATTACCAACCATATAAGACGGTACAACTTATATTTATATTTAGAATAATAAAACTATAATTATTTTTTCATAGTTGTTCTTTATTATCTAATATTTAGTGTATAAATCTTATGTACTATTCTATCTCTAAAAGAAGAATAAGATCTCAAACTATCACCAATATGAGTTTTTTTAATTTATATAATCGATGATTCCATAAAAGTTTGTTTTAACCCTAACTCTATATTATTGAGTCTTCTTTTACGTAAGAAAGAGAGGAAAGTAATGGGGGAAGAAACATATTCTGTTCTCGAGATTTTTTTAGGGAAAGGAAAAGAAAAGGAAAAGAAAAAAATTATATAAAAATTTATTTTTATTTCATTATTTTTCCTTCCTCTCTCTTCTCTATTAAAAACACAAATAAAAAACTTTATTTTTCTTTTTTCCTTTTATTTTCTTTTCCTTTCCCATTCTTTCTTTCCTTACAAAATTCAAAAACATAATATAAAAGTTTAAAATGGTGTTAATTTTCTCAAATTCGAAAATATAGTATAAAAGTTTAAAATTGTGTTAATTTTCCCAAATTCGAAATAATAATATAAAAGTTTAAAATGATGTTAATCTTCCCAAATTCAAAAACATAATATAAAATTTCAAAAAGATGTTAAAAAACATTAACATGAGATGACATGGAAAATCAACCTTTTTACATTGATTTACATAGTGTTACTCGGAAATCAGAAGAATCGACTTTGTGATTCCAAATGATATCATTCTATGTACCAAAAGTATATCATATGATGTTTTTGATGATGAAACAAATTAGAAATGAGTATTGATTGATTCAGCGTTCAAGAATACTCGAAAAAATGGTTTTATATGAATTCAATGTTAATTCTGATGATAAAAACAATATATTGAAAAAATATCGTACTCATCGAGGGCCCTTTTTTACATCTCGCCCATGACCTAAAAAATGTCAGAAACAGACCTGGATATACACATATGATCCAAAGCTTATATATAAATATATGCATATATAATAATAATAAAAACAAAAACCAAATTTATTATGGTGGTTGAAAGCCAATGCGTGACTTGCTTTTCATCACGAACCAAAGAATAAGTCACCAGATTGACAAATATTTTTAGTTTTTTTTTTCCCTTCCTGTTTCTGGGAATGGTAAGCCATATATCCAACGGTCATTAAATATCGTTCAAAGTAGGGATGACAAAAAAAACCGAAAACCGAAACTTTTGGACCAGATTTGGAGACATTTTATCAGAGATGGGGCGGAGATCATGAACAAATTTGGGGATTTTAACGGGGACGGGGATGGTGATCACCGGCCCGGCCCGATATGTATATATATTAATTTTAATTTAATAATAATAACATTAAAATTTAAAAGACTTTTATTCACTTTACCTCAACAACCCAAATAAAGCTCACGAAAAGTCTAGTTTATTTGTTTAAAATCGTGATTTTAGTTGTATGATTTAAGAATTTCTGTTTAGTTTTATATTGTAATCTAATACATTGTATGTAATAGTTCGATTATGTTTGAGACATTTAAACTTACATCTTCAAAAAATTGTAATTTACTTTTAATTGTGAAAATTAGCACATTGTAATTTTTTCCAGATCGGGTTCGGGTTCGGGTTCAGGTTTCGGGTTCGGTTATAACCAATGATGAAAAAAATGATTTTTACCCTTAACGGGTTCCCCAACGGGGATAAGGGAAACCGCGGGGATCCGATGGGGATTCCTGATAAGATCTCCGACGGGGATCGAGACGGTTACGGGAACGGTTTTAGCTATCGGTTTCGGGAACGGGGTTACCAATACCCTGCCCGAACCCAACCCGTTGCCATTCTTAATTCAAAAAGATAAATAAACACCTTTAATTAAAAGATAGATAAAAGAATAAATGGTTCATATGTTGTGTAACTCATAGTTCTCTTCCCATCTATGCATTTTTTAAATTAATACTCACTTATTTTTTGAGGATTATAAACGTAATAATATGTACACAATCACATATGCAATATCATATTCTTTTAAGGGTGTTAAAAAAGCTAAAACCAAAAATTAAACCATTAAACCGACAAACGTATATACTTTATAGGTTAACCGAACTAATTTTTTTAAGAAAAGTTTCAATTTTCATCATCGGTTCAAGATCACGGTTTTAAAGTTAGATGAATGTTTACCAAAATACAATTTTTTGGGTATATTAGATAAATCAACCCTATGCTTTAGGCCAATTCCGGTATTGTTATTTCTCATGAAAAATTCCACCAACACCCCAATGCTTTGATTTACTCTCTTGAAAGTAAATGGCTTTAAGGTTGCGTTTGGTATATAGGACAAGACGAGATATAACAGAATAAAATTCACTGTCTCATATTTGACATGACAAAAATTCACCGTCCTACGTTTGACACGACATGACACAAGGATAAAAGACTGAAACTAGAAAATTACTAATATAACTCATTTGATATAACCCTAATATAATATTTGTTTTAGTGGCCACTACCATTCATTGTCGTTGACACCATCACCACTAGCTGCCACTGACAACGACCGCCACGCACCACTACTACAACCTCCTCCCCTACCTTCACAACCACCATTGTCCACCTCCACCATAACCACCACCACCACCACCGGCTACCATTAACAGGGGCGGAGCCAGGATCACATATCAGGGGGAGCACCAGATATAAGTAAATAAATTTTATTATTAATGTTCTTAAAATGGAAAAATAAGGTAAGGTAGCTAAAATATTTATCGACCTCTCGTTATTAAAACTAGTGTTGTGCATCGCGCGTTTCTCGGTGACGATAATTTGTTTTTAGGAAAAAAAAATATTGAAGTAAGTTAAGTGGTATGATCATTCATGTATCAGATATTAAATTAATAAGAACCAAGATTGAATTTGATATGAAACTACCTCATCATCCATGGTTGTTTTTTCGGTATATATACTGATTGGTGTTTTATTTTTCAAGTAGTATTTTTATGAGTACCTTTTCTTATAAAAAAATTGGCCAAAATTAGTCATCCATGTGAGTTGGTACAAAGACATTTCTCCTCTCTATTTATACCAAACTCCATTCAATCAGTTATTTTCTCATCGATGCGTGATAACCATCCAAACCAAAATTCAAAATTTGCCAAATTCCTCAAATTCAATGAAATCGTCTCATCATTTTTGGTTGTTCTTTTAATAATTTATTTTTCTCAATAACTTTTATACAGATAAATCTTTTTACGAAAGAAATATCAGTCGATATACATATTTAACAAAAGGACCATTTACTTATCAAAGATATCTTCATCATTTTTATAAATAATTCATTTTGCGAACAGAAGGACCGTCAAAAAATATATTTAGCCAACGCACTTTTATACATTTCAAAGACATCTTCATCTTTTTTATACACTCATATCTGTTCTCCAATTATCATCTCGCGACCTATGTGGGATGACCAAAACAAAACCAAATTCAAGATTTTGAAATACTCGAATCAAATATTATAATATTACCTCACACACATATATATCATCTTCTTTTTATTTATTTATAAATTATTTTGAAGTATTAAACCAAGTTAAGATGAAACGTATTTATAATCGATTTTTGTTATAAAGAGTTTAAAAGGCATCATAAATAATTTTGTTAAGTTACTTAGAACTCAAATAACATGATTATCATCAAGAGTCTATACATTAACCAAAATCTGCATGCCGACTTTATTTTAAGTATCAAAAAATTGTATTCGTAACTCAAATCAAGATGTTTTTTTTAAAGTTGTTTTTCTCGAGACAAAAATATTCAATGATTTATCAAGAAAAGCCTCGATGAGTTATCGTGTTTTTTTCAGTGCCACTTGTGTATCAACATATGCATGCAGTACTAAAAAAAACACAACTTCTCGATAAATCACTAGATTATTCCAACACGTAGATCTTAAAAAACTAAGCAACTTACAAAAAATCATATAAATTTGAGTTATTAGTGAAAAGTTGTGATGCGAGACTTACGTACATAATTTTCACTTAGAAAACAAAATCCATAAGGAAAATGGAACTACAATAGCCAAAATGTAGTAAATGAATTTCATCATAACATAAAGAACAAAAATAATTTTACAGAAAAAAAAGAAAAATAGAAAAAAAAAAAGATGTAGTTAATGCAATTACGACTTTGAGTATATATATGGAGTAGATGTGAGGTTATATATATATATATATATATAGATTGATTATTATACAACCCTTGACATTTGTGCAACCAATACAACCCAATCTCAACCGTCCATTTCATTTGATTAATATGTGATTTCGTAGAAGTTTTGATTGTTTCATAATATAAAGTATTGATCATAATTAATGAACCATATTCATCTTTCATAAGTATTCAAATCATAATAAATGAACTCTCATCATTTCCATAAATATCTCAATTTATTGGGTTGCATTGGTTGTACAAATGCGATAGGTTGTATTTGAAACAATATATATACGATCACATACAAACCTGCTTTCTTTTATACAAACTAGCATCAACAAATAACATAATTCAATTTAATTTTCTTTATTTTGAATATGTGTTTTATTTCACGAGGTGAAATAAGGTGAATATGTGTTTCATCTACTGAATCTCTGTTACAAAATTAATGATTATGCCCTTTTTCTAATAAAAAACAATTTTCAATTAAAACCGTATGATCAAATTAGGGCTTAGATAAATCCTCATGGTTCTCAATCTTTTTGTGGTTCTCATTTGATAACCGTTATATAGTATATAATTTCATATATACACATGAAAGCACTCCTGTCACCACCCACAACCTACATCCGTGGTAAAACCTCCTACCATATCTCACACAGAGCACACGGTTGGCCTCCATTTTCGGACCTAATCCGACCTCCTCGGCCTAACATTCCATATTCTTACCTTATAATACATAAAAAAGGAGGAGGTAGAAGCATATATAATTGCAATCGATGCAAATGCCAAAAAAATTCCAAGAATTTGATAGGGTTTAATTTTATCTGTAAACCTGATTTTGTTGTAGCCAATATTGATATTTTTATTGTTTATCAAACACTAAATAATTACGATAATTATACTTTTTAAAACCGTAATTTATTGATTTTTTACAACAATAAATAAAGGTCCAAATGTATTCAAAATCATGATCAATAGGCATTGGAAGATTCCAAGGCACCAAGATATTATTCACGTATGGGATGATAATGTTACAAATATAAACGTTAGCTCTAAAATGCTCCTGCAAAGATTATTTTGTGGCATTGCAATCAAAAGGCAATAAAAGATTTTTGTGACATCAAGAAATTGTTAACATTTGGGACAATAAAAAGAGAATGTAAAAAATAATACGTTAACTTTAAAGGGTCCTAAAAATTAGTTTGTAATGATTGCAATCAGAAGTTGTCTAAGATTTTCATGAAAACAAGAAAAATTTCATATTTGGGTCGATTTATCACAAATATTACCGTTAAACTCTAAAGAGTCCTACAGTTAATTTGTGGTGATTGCGACCGAAAGATGATGAAAGAATTTGGCAACACCAAGAAATTATTCAAACTTGGGATGATAAAAAGAGAATATTAATAAAAAGGACGTTAACTCTATAGGGCCCATAGACCAATTTATGGCAATTGTATCTTGGTGAAAACACTTAGGTTTTGGGATATTTTGCAAGGAAAACAACGAACAATTGTGACAATTGATGTAACATTTAAAAGCTGTCTACATACTTTTTTAAATGCTTTTGACATTGTGGACGTTTCAGGCCTTCTTACAAGGTGATTTTTTTGTACGTATGATGTGCAAGTTTTATGGTTTGTTGTGATACTTCAAATCGGGTATCATTTGTAGCAAGATTGTTTATTCAATGTTGGTTTTTTAGAATTTAAACATTATTCATAAAACCTTTTATACATTATGGTTTTCTTGCGATTGCTATGATTGTTAATTGCACTGTAAACAAATAGATCTCAAAGTTAACAAAATGGGGCCATTTTTGAGAGTACAGAAATGGAGAATATGTGTGGAAGAATGGAGTCCCACTAAAGCATTACACAAAGCAACAATTAGTCCGACAAGAAGGATCTTGTTAATAATATCCAATGTCACATATGCTTTAGAATCTTGGGCTCAATTCATTTGGTTTCATTATTTGAATTTATGGTTCTCCTTTATATGATGTTAATGATACCCAAATTCCAAATGTTTTTGACAATTAGAATATAACACTTTCAGAGTACTCATGTTAACATGTCATGTTTACGAAATTATATTCGTATTTGATCATCGTACAAACCTCATGTCGGTTCTTTGTACCTTAAAGTTACTACAATTTACCCGTTCATCGAGAAATTAAATCACCCACAAATAGGTTAGTAGTTACGGAACTACAGTTCACATTCACAGGCGTATGTGAGGGAATTTTGGTAGAATTTTAATGTCAAATGAAGAAATACGAAGGCGCACCATTTACTTGGATAAATAACTTTTTAATGGTTTTGTTGGGTTTAAGTTGTATTAAGGTAAGTTTATGTCGTTTGTTTGTTTGTTTTCATGTCTTATGAAACATTTTAACTTGTGTAAAATCTTTTTTTTTTTGGGGTTTTAAGTTCAAATGATACCCCACTACTCGTAAACAATTGAAACAATATGGTTGACCCATCTGATCCACCATAGGCCAAAGAACAAACCTAAAGCACCAAAATAATGTTTTAGGTGTAGTGGTAGATCTAGAACATTTATTTGGTTTACTTTTCTTTAATTTTTCTATTTATCAACGGTTTCATTGCTATTTTTTTTGTCTCGTCCTACATTAGTATTACCAAACATTATACAAATAATATGCATATCCAATTTAGTTTCGTTGTGTTTTATCCACATACCAAATGCAACTTAAATAAAATTAAATAATAACTCTAATTTCTTCACGAAATTGTGTTTTTATATATATATATATATATCTCATGATATGGAAATTAAAAGAAAACATTTTATCATTAAAATACGTATATTGTTTCAAGTGATTATTGATGTCTTAGTTTAGAATAATTAAAATCCGTTATTTTATCAAGAACCTGAAAAGATTATGTGTTTATAAAAAACATTCAGACAACATGTAAAGTATTATTGATGAAAAACACGATAATAGTTAGCATGGCATATGAGAGACAAAATATAGAACAAGAAATCTATGGGTTGGACTGACCTTTGTAATTGTAACCAAACTAGTCATATATAGAACCTTAAACATCAATATCATGTATTGAAATAGAATTAGATTTCTTAAACTAGAGTTCGTCATGACAAGGGTATCGAGTTTTGATGCTTTACCAATCTGACACCATTGACATTTGAAACCATTTATTTTATGTGTAGTTTATTGGTATGGTCGTTTATTTTAATTAGTAACGTTAATTCAACATATATTATGTAAGAGAATTTTCTTTTCACTTTGTAAATTTGATACCAACTTCACCGTCTAACTATATTCATAGGTTATTTTTATTCTTATGTTGTTGATGGATATACGGTTAAAATTGAGGACTTGACCAAATCAACTACAATCAACTTCAATCTTTGGCCAAATAGAAGCGTTACAGTGTATATACATTGATATTTTCAATTACAGTTGCATTAAATGCATGTTGGTGTTGAAATATCTAGGCGGTCGTGAAGTTGGTATATTTAAATGTTGTTGGTCGGCCAACTTAAGACACTACAAGAAAACTTGGTTTATAAGACCTTTCATTAGATACTTTTCAAACAAAAAGATAAATATGACTATTTTCATTGAATCTTATAATGTTGTCCAATTTCGTTCGAACAACTTCTATAAGGATAGAATTTGTTATATTACATAACTTCATCCTAACAACTTCTAACACCCAAAAAACTAACCTAAATTGTAATGTATTTGTTAAGACATGGAGCCAAATGCCGAATGTGGAAGTTCAGAGCAGTCCAACTATTGAATAGAACCCATGCATGAGCTAGAATGTAAGCCATGCAAACGATGTTCAAACATCGTATGTTCTACTGAATTCGAGTGACAACGATTGAAGAGGCTGAGTTCAAGCCTCAAATGGGGGAATCAGTGTCAAATCCCAACCCAATGTATTAAACAAAAAATTAAAGAGATTTTGGAGAAAAAGTGACTTATGGAAAAGAAATATATCAAAGAATTAAAATAGAGCGGTAGTAGAAGAAGTGCAATGGTTCTAGAGGCATTGAACACCTAATGAATGTATATCTCAATTGCCAAACTCTTGTTTGAGTATATGATTAGTAGCCTACTACATTACAAAAGTATTTATGGATCACAGGATTTAAGACCACCAATTTCATGAAAGTGGTAGCTTCGATGTTCTTGATGAAATTAGTGAACTTAGAACACAAATTGATGGGTGATATATTAGTTTAAGTGATGTTTTAGCATGCCATGAAGTAGTAAAACATCTTATTAACTAGCCAATACAAAAATAATTAAAAAAACTTAGTGGAAACGATTAAGAACAACTAGAATCATTTGGAAAACCAATCAATCCTCACATAGTACGTTGCATGTGACTTAGGGCATGTGATATTTGGTTGCATGGCCTATGCCGAGAAGACAAAGTAACAAGTTGCAGGACATAAATCACAAGCCATGTTGTAAAGGCCAGGCAATACCAGTAGAACTTGCATGATCAATTCTTTTTCCCGATCAATGCGAGTCCAATCCAGCAAATTGAACTCACATATTTGCATGCGAGCTTGGAAGGGAATCTAAATCACATATAAGGTCACATTCCTCTGTTTGGGTGCATCGATGTTCAATTCGGTATGAAATTATTTAGCAAACTGAATGAACGCATTTAGTGACTAGTTTAAGTGATTGGTATACATACATATGACATATAGGTAGTGTTCAACGCATAATCATATTTATCTACATAGACTAGAAATGAGAAGGATTGTTATATGCTTCGACATATCATTTACATGTTATATGTTTTTGCATTTTTCAAGAACACGCAACAATTCATCCCAAAATGTTTAGATATTCATGTCTAGTTATGGATGCGTGTGTAGGCTCATGTATAGGGACACCCGTGGTAGTTTTAGGCGTGGCACAACAAAGATGAACAAATATAATACATATATCTTAAGAATGCATGTGTCTTCAATTCAAATAGCATGTTACCAATACATACTACATTCATTGTACTTGGTTGGTTATTTTGTGATAGAATGACATCGCTACTACACCAATCAATATCAAGATGCAAAGACTCATCATGATATACATGTACAATTCTTAGTATTTTATAATCAAATGATATATGCTATTTATTTGAGTAGGTAATTGTTGTTCAGAAATATGTTGATACTTAGATACCACATTTATAAGTGAAACGCGTTTAACTGTGTTTATTACAAAACCATGATCTCACTTAGTATAAAGCCAATAGTGCTATGTATCACAAGAAAGGTCAAAGTAGGAACCGACTTTGGAAAATAGTGTATGTAATTCTGTTGGTAGAAATTTATTGACATTATATTGTCAAGACGACTTTAGATTAAATATGTTTATCTTCAATATTTCTGTTTGTATAAGAGTTCCAATCCTATATGTTTTAGATGTTTGAGTTTCAGTTTTAAGATGGTTTAAGTGTTGTTTAGTTACTTAAGTCTTCTGCTACTAAGTATTGTTTACTTAGCAGTCTCATTAAGTACTTTATTATAATGATTTTGAATATCCTAAGATGCCAAAATATTGTAGTAAGAATCACATGAAAGTTGAAAAAAAAGTAGCGTGATAATCTTAGATGTCAAATGAACTTAATTACCAAGGAAATCTTTGTGTTAGCCAATGAAATGACAACTAGGTTATATTCCCTGATTTATGAATCATACTAGTTCATGATATATTGTGGTGTATGACAAAGATTCATGCTTTTTGCATCCCTGAATGCATAATAGGAATTGCCAAAAGACTGAAGTAATTGCTATTGTCTTGAGATATCGACTATGGATGAGCCCAAGACATATTAGATAAAAGTAGAGTCCTTGGTCCTTTAGGTACCAACATTCTTCAATAACACATAACATCTATATATCTCAATTATGTAATATTGTGACACCAATAATAATGTTAATGACAATGGTTTGGGAACACCCTTGTTATCTGGTCTTACACCCCCAATAATATGTTGGCCCATTGCTATGCATTGTTTCCATCAATGTTATAACACTCAATTTTTTCCCTTTTAGCTATCTTATTTTTCTTTTATATCTCAAATTTGAGTCTTTTGTCATCTTATCTTCTATTTCTAATTTTATAGAGCTAAAGTTGTATTTAATCAGTAATAAGGCTATGAAGCGCTAATTTCACCTTGCTATGACCTGTGTTACAACATTAGGCATAAGCTATTTATGCTCTGACCTATGTTACAACAATGAGCATAATCTTGGGAAATAAGAGCTTGAAACGTAGAGACCAAAAGGATAAGCTTCAAGACAATTTTTGTCAGTGATGTATGTAGCTAAGGCATCCTAACAAACTGGTATACTTGAACCTTGTTCCTACATGATCCGATCAATTCGATCGGGCATTCGTCATCTATTTTCATTGTTCAACTCTTTAACAACACGAAAAAACCATTGTTCAACTATTTGACAACATGAAAAACCAAAAGCTCTACCCTCCCTCTCTATCTATCCAAGGAATGGAAGGGTCGAGTCCTTTGGTGTCCCCCCAATCAAGAATTGAGGCCTCACAATCACTATTTTATCTCATGTCTTTCTTCGTTCATGGTTCGATATTCTGGTATCCTAGGCCTAGAGGAACTACACCAATCCATCCCGAACTTGGTGGTTAAACTCTACTGTAGTTAAATTTTGAAGACCCCTTGGACATCTGATGGCTGGAACTTTTAAATCTAGATTATCATTTCACTTTTTAGCTTTTTGACTTTGGTGTAATTTAAATTTTGGCCCTAAGTTTCCAATTTTACATTTTACCCCCTCCACCTTAGTATAAATAGAGATGTTGAGGTTGAAGTTTGGTAAGAAGTTGTTAGATTAGGTAGTTCATATTTTAGTAGTTTTAGTTTTATATCTCTTCCATGTTTTTTCAATTTAAATATAACTTTTGAAATTTACATTCTTGCATTTAATTCTTGTTTTGCTTTTACATTCTTATATTTATGTCCTTAATTTCTATCTCATTTTAATTTATGTTGCATTTTAATCCAGTTATGAGTACCTAAATTTCATAGCTTGGGTACGAGAGAGTGAGATTTTAAAATCAAAGAAAAATGGACATCATTTTGCAATGATGATGTTCCACAATTTCATTTGAGTTGTATAAAATACAACATGAGACGTCTGACAAATTGATCACTTTGAAAAGTGTTAAAGTGTTTTGGTTTTAAAGATAAGCCACTTGAATGCACATCAACTTGAATGACATAGAAAATATACTTGAGAGAGTTGCGTTTTAAAAACAAAGAGATTTGTTATCCATGTCTTTTAAGAAGATCAATTCTTGATAGGTTAGTCACTTGGCAAAGTGGTAAAGTGTAGTGGTCTCAAAGATAAACCATTTGGAACACATCAACTTGAATGATATGAGAATATATGAGAAAGTTGTTTTAAACAAAGAGATTTGTTGATCCATATATTTTAAGAATGTAATTTAACATTTCTTCTATGGTTCATGTACTGCATAGAGATATGTAGGTTTTAAAGACAGGTTATTGTGGGGATGTAAAGCCCGAGAGAGCATTCCTTAAAATAAGTGGCATAACTAGTTACTGCTAACTCCTTGTTGTGATATTGGTTACAACAATGGTCTGCTGGAATTTGTATTTGTGTCTCAATAAAAATCTTACATCCATGCTTCTTTTATATATTTTGTTCATCTTTAGTATTGTTAACTCCAAACCGAACAATTTCGTTCAATTAGCCATTTGAAGTTAGTCTTTCACCTTGAGATCTTACAACTTAAGTTACCTATCATTGTGGAATACGATACTTGGTTCTTACCATTTTATTACTTGAAAGAAGATAGTGTTGACACATGTGCACTCGCATGAGTTACCACTTAGTGTTGTAAAGATATAATATCTAATCGCAATTGGAAAACTTTTGGTTAAGGCTTCACATAAGTGAATTTGAGTAGCCTAGTTGTATTCAACTCCATGTATTTACTTAGGAAGTCACAAGTTGATGTGAAACAATTTCAACACACTAGAGTGCATAAAGTGGATTAAGCTAGTGGGCTTCGGTCTACATATTCAAGAATGTCTTCCAAGACCTCACATGAGAAGCATCCGTGAAATGTCAACTTGAATATTTCCTCGAGTCCAACTACAATATGAATGAGGTTAGAGGTTGAGATGCTCCGCAGACCTTGTTATATTAGGTAGTTATTGCCGTTATATCATTGTGAGTTATAGGAGTTTTTGAATGGATTGATCATTTCGATAAATTGACCACTTTTTTGTAGTACATGGCTATGATCAATTTGTACAATAGAATGTTTGATCATGTTTTGCAATAGGCATAAGTTTTATCATCAATACTCAAATATCTGTTTGATTTAATGTTGCAACTTTTCTGTAACTTAACAGAGTTCAAACAACAAAACAAACAACCAAAACATACGATTGGTCTTTGTAGTCTGGTAAATTCACCTACAAATGCAGGGCAATGGCAACAAGTTACTAGATCCACTATTTTCAAAAAGATTACAACATAAATAAACTTACACTTAATTAATCAAAATAGAGCCCCTTTAGAAATTAGTTGTTTAAGCTTGACCTTTACTTAGGATTTATTGTACAAGATACTCTTGTCTTCTATTCAAGCCTCCTTGAATATGCTAATCAAGTTTTCTCTTGAAGCCTTTGCTCTACAATTCCTCTCGAAGTTATTTGGATGAATATCAATCACAATTTACAACTTGACTTGTACTTCAAACTTGTTGGTACATAATGATGTTTAATGAGCACTATAACTTCAAAGTTCAAATGTATCTCACTATCATTGATAGTCTCACATGCATGATCACTTCTTTTATTTATACCGAAATAGAGTTGAACCTTTCATGCATAACTTAACAAATGTTAAGTTGTTATCTTAGAGGAAATTTTGAACTACATTTGAATTCCTTGTAAGTGAGGTTTATCCATGGAATCTTCTTAAAAAGATTCTGAGCTCTTCGATGATTCTCTAGGAAAGATTTATCCGTAATCCATAATATTCAAAACAATGTCAATGAACATGAAGAAGTTTGGTTTACCACATGTTCTTTTGTCAACCCTGTCTATTACAATTTTCGTGACACCAATTTCAGATATATTTTGATACTTTCCTAACAACTTGAATATGCAAAACCATCTTCCATAACATATTCTTTGTAGAGCTTAATTCTATTATCTTACCTTATAAAAGATCAACTTAAATTCCTTTTCGGTGATCTCTTAACCACACTATTCTATAACTTTCCCAATTTTGTCATCTTCTACACATATTCTATATCATCTCTCACTAAATAGATGACATTCATGAAAACTAATAACGCTAACTTGAAAAGAAGGCTCGAAAAAGAGATAAAGAATACATAAGTGTTTCGATGTGATATATCTTAAACTAAAAACATAGGAATTAAAATATATATTATCACACAACATCACAAGTCAAAGAACACATCATTTAACCCGTTCTTAAATTAATTAATCATTAATAGCTCAACTCGGAAACTTAGTCATATTGGGTTAACTCTTGCCATACTCAGGGAAATAACTTTAAACGTGTAGTAAATAAGTGGAACCACCGGACAAAAATGAAATACTATCACTTCTGACCAGTTATCTTGCTCATGTACATAATTACGTGAATCCGAAGCGGGATAGCCTCTATTTTCGGACCCAAGATTGGTCCGCTAGGCCGATTTAACAGGAAAAATAATTGTGATCACACAACTGTCAAAAATAAGACAAGTGTTTTAGGACGAACATAATAAGAGTGCAAGTATTATATTAAACAACAAAAACTAAAAAGTCGTTTGATACAGTACGAACGTGAATTGTGAAAGCAACTTGTTGAAAAATTAAAAGAATTAGATTGGAGGAATAAAACCTAAACACCAACTCCTATGGAAAAATGGGCACTAAATATACTCAAAATCCCATCATACATTGCATACAACATTATGAAGGCAATTGCAATATTCATGTAAGAGACATATACTCGTGGGGTGGGTCCACCTTTCATTAACATTTATCAAATAATTCTATCTTCTTTCTGCCCTCTTTGAAAATGTCTTACTTTTGACAGACTTCAGATATATTTTTCTAACCTTTTATCATTATAAGAGAATCATCGTCATCAATTCATCATATAAAATTAATCAAAACATTAATTCGTTTTTAATACTAATTAATTACTGTTTGACTCTATAAACCTACCACCCCCACAAAGCCTAATTAAGCACCTCCCACATGTCAAGCATTATTTTATTGATGTAAGCATAATTTTTGTTGGATTTGCATCACATATTAAATTGATGATAAATCATTAGAGGTCTAGTACTAGATTGATTTCATCTTTCCATAAAACACTAATGGAGGTCAAGGACGAAAGAGAGGCACAATCACTCAATTATTAAGGGGTTTATTTAATTAAAGATATTTAATTATATTGTAATTAATTATGTTAAATTTTATAAATACCCATGTAATCTTTAAGGCCCCACCAAATCTCTTCGAATCAAACAAAAGAATTGAGTAAAGTAGGATTAAACGATCGGATTTGGTTTGGGTTTGATCGAGATTACAAAATAAAACTGTTTCTATTTGATTTTTATAAGATAAATAAATCAATCAACTTTGTTTCAATAAAAAACAATAAACCAAATTAACCCTCTTCTCTAGTTTCTTACTTTTCTAAAATGATGGAATCAACTTTGGTTTGGTTTGACTCATTACAATTTCATGGTTTAAATAGTTTTTTTTTAAGATGATAAGGTAACTGTTGTTATATCTACTAGCTACAACCAAAATTGAGTTTTTCTTTCTATTATGATTAAAAGTGGATTAGTTTAACGTATTTTCCTTTCTCATTTGATAGTTTAAACGCACACATGTTTAAAGTCTCGTATCAACTAAACTTGGACCAATTCCCTTCTATATATATATTATAACATTTTTTCTTTCTTCAAGAACTTTTTTGGAGAGTAATTCGGATTTTCACATAGTATCAGAGCAAAGTCTACAACTCTAGCTACTTGACATTATGAAGTTTGCTCGTCTAGTCCTCTATCGAAACCATGCGACAATTTGTGCCCATCTACATATATAGTTTCCCTTCCCTACTCAAGGACTCTTTCAGAAAATAATATAAAGGTTCCACGTATCTTTATAAATATCATTGATGAAAATCATGGATATCTACTCATGTTGGTTTCCTATTATATTTTAACAATGTTTTATTTTCAAGCCCAATTAACTTCCATAAGTTTTTAATAATAAAACATCACTTCAAGGTTGCGTTTGATACATTTGACATGACATGACAAAACTCACTGTCTCTAGTCATACCAAATATCAGACAGACAACTTGTTCTGTCCACTATTGTCTTGTTCAATAATGTCCTGTACAATTATGTCATGTCCAGTCTAGTCCAATCCAATTATGTCTGCGTACCAAAAATTGCCTAACTGCTCATTTAAAGTTGAAATGAAGATAGGGGAGACTAATTGCACCCCTATATATACATTGCAAAATGCACACCTACCTAATACTTTCCTTCTCACACACATCAACATCAAAAACTCACCTTTTACTTTCACAATGCATGAATTGACTCGATTTCAACATTAAAAAGGGTGCAAATAATAATCCATGAAGATATTGAGCGGGAATATATAGCAGAATTCATGTCCTTTCAATTCTATGTTCAAACACTATAGGCCTATTAATCTATGTCCAATTAAAGCAAAACAGTAAGAAAAGTACTAGAATCTGGTTAGAGCTTAGCGTAGGATGCATAAATCATGTGATGAAATTAAATAGAGTGAAACTAAACTTTTTTGGAATTTTATCGGAAGTATTCGATGTACCATATGGTATTAAAAAATCTAAAACGGAGACGTAGAGTACATATTCTTCACTTAGTCACTAGATGCACATCAAACTCTCGTCAAGTTTAAATGCAAAATCTTGCTCAAACGTGAATAAAACTATCTTAAACTCATCTACGATGTTTCAAATCAACTGTTCATATCATAATTATTAATATTTACAGGAATTTAAAGCCAACCCTTATATCAGTTTGTCATTTTCGGAAGATAACAAAAATTATTCGATGGCTAATATCATTATTTTGCTTCCTATTTGGTGGTATCTTGAATGCAATCATATTCACTGAGAATTTGTTGAAGGGCAAAAAAAATCCTTCAAAGACATGTACAGTAACTTTTGCAGAATACAGATTTTCAACATTTTGTACAACGAAAATTCAACCAAAAAATTGGCACATCGGCCAGTAATACAAAGTTTTGTGTTGACGTAATTCATACGAAACATGATATGTTTACGACTATTATTATAATAATTGTTAATTAGCAGCCTCTCCATCTCTCTCAAGATTCCCTTTCGTATATCATTGCAAATATTCAAATATATTAGCCTATCATCTAGTTTTCTATGCCAACAACCTACTCAGAAGAACTTCTTGTCAATTAATTTATGCAAAAAAAAAAAAAAATTATTCATTTGTGAATCGATATCAAAATTTTAACCCCACTCGTGTCTTTTTATATGTAGACATGATGATTTTGTAGCAAATACTTATGACGTTGGATGATCTTGAGTCTCAGCAAAGAAAAGCATATTGTATTAAGATTTTATATATCTCATAACTGTAGAAATTACCTCCATATTAAAGATCTTTCACCCACTGACTATTGAATCACGGAGATACCATATGTATATATATATATATATATATATATATATATATATATATATATATATATATGATGCATATGAATATCATAATAATTGTGCATACCCTACTTATAAATATTAGGGCAAAATGCACAAAATAGCAATCTACTTTCATAAATTTATTTATTATAGCATTGTACTTTTAGTTTTTCTTATTACAACAATGTACTTTCAAACTATTTTTTATTAGGACATTGTACTTTGAAAAATTTACCCATTATAGCAATGGGTAACCTTTTGATTTAAATTTACCCATTATACTAGGTTTTCATGCCACCTCATTGTCCATGTAGGCTGTCCACATGTACTATAGTGATATGACTTTCTTACTACATCATTGTACTTTCAAAATTATTTTATTATAGCATCTACTAGTTCTTAATAAACACTACATTTTTAATTTTAATATTTAGATATTTTACATGTTATTTAATAAATGTATTAAATGAATTAAAAAAATTTAAATTATTCATTAATATACCAATATCAATAAAACTAGTAGAACACAACTTATATCGCTAACATTTTTAAAAAAATATGTGTTTTTTGAAAAAAAGGAAAATAAGAATTGTTCTCTTTTACCAAAAAATATTATCTTTTAAAGAATATATTATATTTGTTCAAAAAAATTTTACTTGACGTATAAATATATTAAATTAATTAGACTTTTTTGAATTATTTATTAATATAACAATATTAAAATATTGTAGATAACAATTTATTTCGTTAATATTTTAAAGAGAACTTTAAAAGATATGTATTTATTTGAACAACATAAAATAAGAAAAAGTTACTTTTTTTACAAAAAAAATATATCTCGAAAATAATGTTTCATATTTATTTAATAAATATTTTGCTCTAAGAATATTTAATTTGAATGCAACTTAATAAAAAAAAGTAAAAACAATTAAATGTTTTTTTAGATCATAGCAATGAAAAATGAAAATCATTAATAATAATTTGAAATATATTTTTATTTTTATTTTAGTTAAGTCATCAAAATGATGTGGCATCCACATCACCTCATTAAAGTCACACAAGCAAAAAAGTCAAAGGGTTAACCGGTTTAAAAGGTAACAGGTTACCCATTGCTATTATGGGTAGATTTTTTAAAGTACAATGCCTTAATAAAAAATAATTTGAAAGTACATTGCTATAATAAAGAAAAACAAAAGTAGAATGCTATAATAAGAAATTTTATGAAAGTAAGTTGCTATTTCATGCATTTAACCCTAAATATTATATTGAAAGATTAAAATTAAAATTAAAGTAATCGTGAGTGCTTATATTGCCCCCAGGAAGAAATTGAATAGAAATTGATCGAGGGAAAAAAGCTTCTCTGAAGGGACCCATGATATGTCTCCTCAGTAGTAGACTCAATATGTGACCTTCATCTTTTTTTTTTCTCCATTCTTCTCTACCCTTACCTTTTAATTTTACTATTTTTCACCTTGGATCATCCATATTTTCCCAAAAACACACAAGATTTGTCTCCCGAAAACGCAGCTTCATGTCAAGTAACATACCGAAAGATCCGTCTGAAGGGTCCTCGCGACCTGCGAGCGGTGATCAAAGCCTTCATCCTGCACCTTTGAGCCGTTACGAATCGCAAAAACGACGTGACTGGAACACTTTTGGGCAGTACCTAAAGAATCAAAGGCCTCCGGTTTCTCTCTCGCAGTGCAACTTCAATCACGTTCTGGAATTCCTCCGATACCTTGATCAATTTGGAAAAACAAAGGTTCATTTACATGGGTGTGTTTTTTTTGGGCAGCCTGATCCACCAGCCCCTTGCACTTGTCCTCTTAGGCAAGCTTGGGGAAGTCTAGATGCGCTAATTGGGCGATTAAGAGCCGCCTATGAAGAGAACGGCGGCTCTCCCGAGAAAAACCCATTTGGAAATGGAGCAATTCGGGTTTATTTACGAGAAGTGAAGGAGTGCCAAGCTAAGGCCAGGGGGATCCCATACAAGAAGAAGAAGAAGAGGAAGAATCAAATCAAGGCCAATGAAGAAGTGAAGGCTGCCAAGCTGCAGGCTACTTGAAAATTGCTCCAATTCGGTTTTCTCCACGCAAAATGGTAATTATATTTATAGTCATACATATATCATACATATTTTCTAGCTACTTTCTTGTTTTAAATAAAGTTTCATTCAAATTAGTTGACTAGTGACTTCAAACTTCATATGGAGAACCCTAAAACCCTTGAACATAAAACCCTAATTTTCGTGTTTAAGCTCTATATTTCTGAAAACATATATAGGCATCTCTTGAAATCGTTAAAGAAACTTATAAACCCCCCAAAAAATAGACCATGTAGATGATCAAGTTGGACAACAGTCTCAGTCTCTCTCTCTCTCTCTCTCTCATATCATGCAAAACACTGTTTAGCGAATGGTGTTTAAATTAATATTTCTGGTTCAAATGTCCACTTTATATTTGTTTTTGGCCCTTTTTGGATTCGCTACGATTTTGTGCCCCCTATGGATGACCATGCTAATCAATCCCCTCCTTACAATGGACTTAGATTATAGGACTTATCTGATTGTTTGCAATATAAATGAATTTTAAACATAAGAATCTTCCCTCCAGCTTGAAACAAAACCAAAAGAAGGATTATAAAACAAAATAAGAGAACAAACGCCATGTCCTCTTAAGAATGAAATATTAATTAAAGTGGCAGACTATATATCATATGAGTGCTCGTCCAAAACTATACGTATGGCAATGCTGTCATTTTATGCCTATTTTGGATTATAGTAACACTCCTCTCAAGTGATAATTGTATTTTGTTATTGGTATTGCGTGTTTAAGTGTAGTCTTTGTGTTTAGCATATTGTAAAATACTTACTAAAAGATCCCACAATCATCTAGCTTGGTTGCTTTATGGGACTACTACTTGCATCAGTCTGTGTTCAATTAGTATGTAGTTTTGCGTATGGAAGTGTCTGTTATCTACATTCTCAGATCGTTAACAGTGCTACTTCAGTACAAGTTAGTTATTAAACATATTAACGAGTCATTCTGCAGTGTATACTTAAGATTTCGTAAATGTTAGGGTAACATTGAGGATGGTAGAACGTGGAGAGGTCATTGTAGTTCAGGTACCTGATATATATGTACACACATGCACTATCTGGGAAGAAAACAAGATAAAGCAGAATGCATGGAACTTTTGAGAGCCTTTACTCAGAATGAAGCACTCTTCATTAGAATTTAACATTTACCATCTAGTTCTCTCTCTCTCTCTCTCTCTCTCTCTCTCTCACTCACTTCTCAGTTTTCTCACCTTCTTCTATCCCCGTCATCGAGTAACTGTATCAGGTGGAAATTCTCGAGCGTCGTGCGTTATTTCGTTGAGCTTCTCTTGAATTAGTTTCCTTCTATGGTGGATTCAAGTTAATTCTGCCCATTTGTGAAAGATTTCTTGTAGACACAAGTAGACAATCTAATGAATGGGGAAAATGTTAAATGGTATATAATGAAATCCTTCATGGAGAATTGAGATTTTGCTGGATTTCACTATATGTCAATATATAGTACGAAAGTATAACTTAATTAGGATGGATGTTCGTGTATCATATTAGACAAAAAGAAGAAAAAGTAAATGTACGAGGACTACTAATTAAACTAAATATCGAACTCGCCGTTTCCCCCTTTTTAGCAAAAGAGAATCTTACCATATATATGAGTAGATATAATGTGCATAATCATTTTCTATTAAATTAAATACTTGCATTAAGTTTAATTAGTGGGAAGTTTAAATTGACCAAAAGGAAATCATGAAATAAATGCGACTGAATTTATTACAATCCCATAAAATTTGGGAGAGAATAATAAATATCCTAGAAGAAGGTATTAGAAATCTGGGTTTGGTGGATATGTCAATTGAAATATATTAATTTGAATAGAATCTTGGATCTTGTACAAAATACTTTCAATAAGTAATATTTCGATCATATTATAGCCTTGATTTTCATGAAATTTACTTAGAGAAAATCTAACTTACACTCTAGCTTGTATGCTCTTAGGATCAACCACTTTTTTTTGCGTCAAAGATCTTACAGGAACTGGAGTTCCATCTCTTTTCCATTTCCATTAAGGAGTTCTTATGTGTTTCCACGCTCCTTTGAGACCCCGAAAAATGGACAAATTCCTTTTCTTAGGAACACATACATGATTCGTCCCTACAAAAAGGATAATGGTAACCCCACCATTAACTACTTCATTTATGAAATTTATAGTAATATTGAGATCAGATCCTCTAAATTAGAAGTCAATCGACAATTATTTTTGGTAGGAAGGAAGTTATTTTGGTGCTAAAACAGTTACCAAATAACCAACACGAATAAGAACGGTTACACTAGATAAGTGTCAGTGAGGGAATTCACTTACCCTACTGATCATACCACTTAAGACACACACTAATCATACTAATCAGCACCACGGAAAGTACACACTGATCATACATATTAGTGTCAATGAAGGCACACATGATAGTGCCACGACTGAAAGCACACACTGATTAGTGCCTCTATAATAAAGCACAATGGGGCACAAGGGGTGTGACCCCTTGACCCTATTATACTGCAATATCTGGTTCAAGTTAGCTTATACAAGTGTGATATCCACACTACCTAACTCATATTACAGCTTAACCCAATTTCCTTTTCTCTCATGTAAATCTCAATTGCACTAAGATGATTGATAACACTATTATCACCAACAAACGGAAAAGGTAGCACATCATATGGGTATCCAAAGTATCTTTAAGTTGGAGAATGCATGTTGCATTGTATAGATGTGTTGGGTTCACTAAGTACATAACTTCTTCCAGCATATATTTATAAGTGTATGCCAACCATGTGGCACTTCAATCGACATCTCCTAAGCAAAACCAGAAATTGTAGCTTGGTCTATTTGGAACATAAGGAGGAAAACTAAAACCAAAACCAGACAGACCTTTATTAAGCATAATGGAAAGTTGATTGGTAATCATAATATGAAGAAGCTCAAAAGAAACTAAGTGAGCAAATATGCCCTAACAAAGGGACACTTAATTTTAATTTTAATATAGTTGCCAAGCACTTGTCATGCTTAAAATGTTCTCATCTAGGTTCTTGAACTCTTTCAAAATTTGAATTTCTTCTTCTAGTGGCCGACCATCTACTGCTAGGTATTTAAAGGACCTTCTTTGACCTTACTTCTTCCATTTCTCTTGTTGTTGATGCCACCATCATCTTCTGCATTTCAAATATGGCTCTATGGTCAATGTGTTCGTCTTGCCTTTCCAAAAAAACTTCATCTCAATATGCACATATTCGAGAACCAAGAATGGGACCGTGCACCATAGAATTGAAGATAAACTGTCACACGATATGATACACAAAAGATATACGAAGTTCTCCCAAAAGCGGTAGAACTGGAAGATAACAAGACATTTGTTGGTTACTTAATTAGGAGAGTAAGTTGGAATTGGAAAGCATATTATAAGCCCCAAGCATATGAAAGGTTATTAAAGGTCTCAAGCTTATTATTATATCGATGTGGATCAAGAATAAGGGATTAGATTGGATATTGTCTCACGTAGAATATATCAAAAGATAGTGTTCATTTGTGGAATAAAAAATTCGAGTGATTTTGCGTATTATATGGCATTCTACATTCTTACAAACTGAAGATGAGAAACTAGTCAATGATGGGGTTTGGGTCACATCCAAAGTTTCGAATGATAAAGTTACAAAGTTTTAAACAAACACAAGATGAATGTGTGACCTTACTAACGAAGAATGCAAAATAAATTGACTGAACTAATGAGAAACAAACAAAGATGTAATAAACGATTAAGGAAAGCTCAAGTAAATACTCATGAATATAACGTGGTTCCACCATCAGAGCGAGTGTATGTTGACAACCAAAAGTAGGATACATAAATGATCCAAACAGAGAAACAAAATACGAAAGGATTACAAACCGAAATCACTTTGTGATTCTATAACTCTATGAGCCACATGAGTAATCCTTACCAATGTTTATTTCTCACTCAAATTCATGATGTGTTTTAGCATAAATTCCAAATATATTTATGCGACAAAAACTAGAGAATCCCAACAAAAATTGAGTAATAAAATTCAGGTTCCTCGGTACAAGACATATATCAATATAATATACGGATTATCTGAGCATGCATGCGTCTCCTCATTACCATTCAATCAAGGGGCTAAAGACATCACTCTCATCATACATGAGGGACAAATCTTCTCTTGATCCATGCTAGCACTAGAAAGTGATACATGTTATATACAACAATCATTTTGTCATCCAATTAGAAGTAGTATCAAATCATGTAACTCATACATAAAGCAATATCCATGATCTCATGTAAAAGGACTACATGTACAATGATTAACTGAGAAACACTGATGGTACTCATATGACATCCAATACAATGTTCTCAAAATGAGTCCTATTTGGTACACAAGATCCCTATCTTGTAGCCATATATGGATTACATATCTCCACATGAGTACCGACGCATACTAGTCAATGATGTATTACCTTAACTTAATCCTAAAGTATACTTGACCATAGACGTTTAGAGTAACATCATTTTAAAGTTATTATCATTCTTAATTAGGAACACAGATCATATAAGTGGACAGTGCCTTTTATAAATAAAAGTCACGACTCAATATATGAACGTACAACGATTAGATGATAGACTTATGGGGATAAACTAACAATTGTCATGCCTAATCAACCTATATTTAGTGGATCCATGAATAATGACCCGAACAATCTTTGCTTATTAGGTTTCTTCATCTTGATTTGATACCATAATCTTGAGACAATAACAGGAAGAAGAGGTTAAAGAAACCACCCCTCTTATTGAATTGAATCAAAGGATTAAGGAAAGTCTAGTTCATGAAAATGGTGTATGGGATACCACATTTCATGACTTCATCTATTGTGTGTAATGAAGTTATAGGGAAACATTATTGATTCTAACCCAAAAAAAGAACAACTGGCCAGAGGGCCATAGAAAAATATAACTTGTTCATATAGATATATGTAGATCACTCTTTCACATCTCTAATAGGAAAAAAAAATACATTATATGCTTTATTGATGAAATTACTAGAAAAAATGGGCTTACCTTTTAATAGAGAAATTTGGATCATCAAACATAATTGAGTTGCATTAAGAAATATAGGATAAATAGTAAATATCTAAGAATAGATCGAGGATGAGGATTCACATCATGTGAATTCGATTGGTTATGCTTATGTCAAGACGTTATTAATTATAAAATATACTCTACAACAAAACGAGCAGGTAAAAGAAAAAAATTGATCACAATGAATCAATGATAAACATGGTTTGATACATGGTATCTGAAAATGGGATTCCCTAGCTAGACTTTGTGGTATGGACAATATATGTTCTAAATCAGAGTCCTACAATGGTTGTAATAAGAATCAAAATATTGGAGGTAGCTTAGAGTGAAAAAAACCATGGTCTTCGAATATGTTGCACATGTGAGATGAACGATATTTGATGCAAATAGGTTCAATTATGTTATATTTGGCGTAGGTGAAGATTTTAAGGCATATAAACTCTATGCCCCTATATATTACAAAGAAAATTATAGTTATATAGGTGGCGTGTGAGAAAGACAAGTCTTGCAATAAGAATTTCCTTTATAAAGAAAAAAAATGGCTGATTCAGAGTGAGATGAAAAATAATGAGGAAGTGATGTTGAAAATGATGGAACAAACAGTGAAGAAGAAGAAGTCATTGAGGAACTAATTTGTGGATTGCCATGCATTTGACATAAAAGAAGGGTTATCATGCATTTGACATAAAGGAAGAGCTAGAATTCCTTTCATTTGACATAAAGTAGGAAAGATCATTTAAATAAAAGCTATTATGACTATGGCTCTGTTTGCTTCAATACAATCATATATATCTTGAGATCGCATTTTAACACGACAACTAGAGGACAACCAATGATATAGAGATAAATGATATAGAACGAGACAACAAATGGGGAGTTGGGAACTTACTGTTCGGTTTGCCTACACATGCAAAAGAGATAGGAGTGAAAAGAGCCTACAAGACTAAATTAAAGAAGAATGAAGAAGTGGACAAAATCAAAACACATTTGGTGGCCAAATGATATGTGCAACGTCAAAGGTATAGTCTATAATGAGAATGATTACGCATCTAGTAGCTTACAAATGCCACTTCTATCAACTTGATGTCAAATATGTTTTCCTACAACAGGAACTTAGTGAAAAAGTGTACATGGAGTAGGCTAAAAAAATACAGGCTAAACAATCCTAAAAAAGTACACATGTTGAAGAAACCCATGTTTAGACTGAAACAAGCTCTAACAACTTGATTAAATTGTGATGAAGTACATTTGGTAAGTGAAGATTGTAGAAAGGCTAGAGTAAACAAAATTTGTTCATTAAAAATATGAGTGGTAGGTTAAATTTCACACTGATTGTTTGTATGTCGATTATTCAATATTTACTTGCAATGATGATTTCATATTTACTGATTTTAAGACTTCAATGTTTAGGGAGTTTGTTAGAGATGGCAAGAAAAACTAATATCCAACGGGAAACATGATGCTCAAACCTGGTTTACTAGGGAATCCTCGAGTGGACCGGGGATGGGACTAGGAATCTTTGAGGTTAGAAACCGAAGATAGGGAAAAGGATACCCCTTGATCCCTGAACGTGTACCTAGATCGACACCTACACCGGCACTGGTCATATAATATGACATCCATAAGTTTATCAATTATTGATGTCAACATGTTTACATACTTCTGCTTTCCATCTTGTATTTGGTTGATTTGTGTTTCCAAACTAATTCAAATATGATTCTTCTTGGTTTAAATTGGTGGAGACTTGTCTTTGTCTTCCCATGTCTTATGCCTAGATGCGACATGATCTTTAAAATTCAACAACAAGATTAAATCGTTAAGAAAATGTTTGATTAAAGTTTCTAGTACGATATGTCGTTTAAACATGAGTTTGGTATATAAAAATCCCCGTTTACCGTTGGAGACAAGGATGTGAATGGGGATTCGGGTCCCTGGTGTAATATGATTGATTTGGGTACGAGGTGTTTTCTTGGTGTAGAATAACTGGCAGATGCACCCTTATGGATGTGGTAACCAGGATACGACTGATTTTGTCCGACATATGTAGTGTACATTTTTATCAATGCAACCACTTTATTTTGTGTGTGTAACCACTTTCTTTTTTCTTATGATCGATTTGATATTGAGTTTTGTGGTATTATAATCCTAATTCATATATTAATATTTATTTCTACAAATAATTGAGCTTAATTTTTTATATTTATGTTAACATTTTTTAGTTAATTTGTTTGTAGACTAACTTTTTAGGGTTAATTTGTATATTTGATGCTAACTTTTTTTAGGGTTAAATCGTTTACATTTCTAGTAATATTCATGTTTAGGATTAATTTGTTTATAATTATGTTAATTATTTCACAATGAATTTTTTAAAGCTTTGCCATAGAAAAAAAGTTTATCATTATATCACGAATGCAGATATAAACTAACCGATTCCAAAAGATGAATAACCATAATAATCAATTCTAGGGGGTAATTAATTTGTTAGTCACTTATAATAAAACCATACTTTTCCTAGATCCACCTCTGCGTAGAAGCATTGGAAAGGTGGGGAAAATATTTACATTTTCTAAAGAAAATGTGCTTGAGAAGTGTTGTAAAGGTTCAAGATGGAGCATGGCAACAATCAATCTATTTTCCTGTTGTTCTACGATGTATGATGTTTAAAAATGAGAGAGGATTGGTGTTACGAAGTTTAATTAAGGAAATGATGGGTAGCCTCATGTACTTGACAGAATGAAATCGGACTTCACGTTTGCAATAAGTTTGATTAGTAGGTACATGTCTAACCCGACTGACTAATTGCATTGTTTGACAAGAAAGAGGATACTAAGCTATGGAAAAGGGGGTATTGGACTTGGAATTATTTACAAGAAGGGAGGGTGTGAAAGTCTTATTGGTTATGTTAATAAGGACCATGCAAGAGACATAGAAGACAAGAAAAGTAGATCGTGTTATGTCTTCATGTTAAGTTGTAGTTGTTGCTCGGTCCCCAAGAGAACATATGATGGTCACACTATCAACCACCAAAGTGTTGTTTGTAAAGTGCTTGACAAACTATTTGGAGATGAAAAGGATGCTAGAAAAGTTGAGTCTAGAAGAAAGTAAGTATGCTAACATCCTTGGTGATAGTAAGTTCTACCAGCAAACTATCGACGGACCCTATGTACTTTCATTTTTTTTTCTCTCAAACAAGGAGTAGTTGAGTTGGTTTATTATGGAACATAAGATAATACTTGGCATATTGATGATAAATGCATTTCAAAGTCTAGAATTCAATTAGGAGATTGCTAGGTTCCCGATGTAAACTAGGAGTTAAGGAACTAACTCAAGGGAGGGAATGAAGAGATAGTCTAGGTTACTGTTAGGAATCAACCCCATTTTTCTTTCAATTTGAATAAGTCTTTAAAGTCCTAATCTTTAGGTCATGTTGCAATTATGACGTTGATATATGTTCATGTTTTTTTTCATTTTCAGTTGTCAAAAGGCAATTTAAAAGACTAAGGGGGTGTTTGGGATTGCTTATTTAAAATGCTTATTGACTTATTCTAGTGTGCCACCGGTAATAAACATTTTTTTTATTGTTTGGATGGAGAAAAAAGAGAATCCTTATACCGGTGCCAGTAATAATAAGTAGTTTTTGATAAGTTAATCTCTTCTAACTTATCAAAAACAACTTATGAGATTTGAAAACCAAACTACTTTTTTAACCCTGATAAACCTTCTCTCCTATGATGACAGTTATATCCTCTGGTAAAGCTCCATTCTCCTCCAGCCTTATCGGTGTCCTATCCATTCTCCGACCATATCGGCACCCATTCCATTCTCCAGCCACATCGATTTTCCATGGTGACAATCCTATCCTCCATTATAGCTCCTCCCCTTTTTTCTCCGTTGTCTCCCTCCTCCCTACTTCACCGTTACTTTTACATTCATCGCTCACCCATGGCTTCATCATAATACACACCGGTCCCTCCTCCCTCACACACACCAGTCCATCTTCTTCACCGGTGGAATCACAGGGAGGATCAAGATCTTGAATCTTTGAGACAATTTTGAAACCACAGGGACAATCGATCTAGATTTGGTTGTTTGAATTTTGGGCTTTTTGCCCTAAAGTGACCCTCTGTATAATCAAAAGGCAAAAACACAGGCATGATCGAGATCCTTTTTGGTTATTTGACATGTATAAGAAAAATTTGTCAAACATTAAAACAACAACTTATCAACTTTTTATGTTTTGGTATCTCCATAAGCTAATCCAAACACTTTTATAAAACTTTACTTTGACAACACATAAGTTGATAAGCACTTTAAAAAAAATAAGTTGTTTTAGATTATCAATCCCAAACACCCCCTAAATTGATTCAATAAGATGGGTGGTTTTTCTTGAGTTCCTCATCTGTGTTTTTGAGTCTCGACAATCGTTACATTAATGATGAGGCTGAGAATGAAGTGCAACATGGCCATCTAGAGGAAGGACAGAGTGACCTTCACATGATTCATGAGTAGAAACCATATATATATCTTGGGCTTGAACAAATGTGGGAATGCTATGTGGTGTTTGTGATGATATCTCTCATAGTCAGGGAGCTTTTTAAGGATTAATGTTGTTACGAAATTACACAATCAGCTTCTTATAGGTCGTTTTAGCCATCTTTTCATCAGAACAAACATCAAGAATGGACAAAGATCCTGTGGAAAGATTTCTTAAATCAGTTTAATTTAAGATGAATTGAAGGGCTCTGGATGGTTTGTTGTAAAGGAAATTCTGGTCTAATTTTTCCCAAAGCTGCAGGCTATCGGATAAATCATCTTCAGAAATAGTTTGCAATCTAGTTCAAAAGAACTGTGACTCCAACTGATAACTTTGGAGTCAAGGGCATACCGAGCTTGATCTGAGGTGTCTGGGGCATCAAAGTACCATCAGTATGGCCCCAAACACTGTATTTGAATACCGATTTCCACGTTTTGAATTTACAATTGTCATCAGCAAATTTTAAAATGAAATAAGGTTAAGCATATATATATGGAGGGAAAGTGGATTTAGGGTCGATGGCTGTTGTGGGGGGTATTTGGGTTGTCATGATAATCAATAAAAATAAAGTACTATACTAAGAAAAATTAAAGAGGGAAAATAATCAGACTAATCTCACTCATGTTATGGTCGTTATTGATGAGATTGTGGATCGGAGAAGGTAAAGTGTGAGCCTTGTGAATCAAATGTGATAGGGTATTTGACCGGAAAAAATCCATCATAGGGTAGATGACTTTTGTGGGTGCGGAAAACCGACGGGAGAAAATGGTGGATTATTCCGATGCTGGTCTAAGTTAGAGCATGAAAATTAGGGCTAGGGTTCCCTAGACTGTTCTAATACTAGAGAGGACTGTGCTACCATCATCCCCAATAGAGTCAGGGACCAATGTTGCTAGTCCTGATTAGAGAACTAATCCTAGCAAACTACATGCGTCCACATACGGATGCTGCATTGAACCATTCTCCATAGAGTCTAGGATTCAATGTGGTTGTTGGAGTACATTTATACTTTGCCATGGTATCAACACCTTTGTTCTTCCTACTCCATTAGGTCCGACTTATCCATAATTGCTACATGCATTTGAACCACACAAACTTCAACTCCTTGAAAGGTGGGTGTAGTCCAAAGTAAGTGAATGATACCATGACAATTACGCATATCTGTGACCTCATGCACATTGGCTAGTTAGGCACCAGGTTTTTGCCATTTTGACCACCCCTTGGGAGTTAAGTTGTTGCTCAGCACATTGATCTAGCTACGCATGCATCTGAGGTTGGATGCTTTTGGCAGCTGCACTAGATACTACGTACTGAGGATTTGGGATCCTCCTGGACGAGAAGAGTCTATCATGCAATTAAAAGTGTGCTCAATTAATTCTAACCACACTCTATGACCCTTCTTTGTGGCCTTATCACTTGCCCAATAGCTAGCGACAATGTAGCTGCAACCGTAAACTTCTTTTTTCATTTCTAATTCGTGTTCTTATCCATCTTGGTCAGTGACTTAGGTTGTTAAATTTTCATTGTACTTTAGTAGTATCATGGTCGTTAGTGCTTCATTTCTATCAGCCAAAATTTGCTTCTAAGGACAGTTCTGGTTTCGGCTTCACTGCACGCTTTGCTTTGAACCTGACTTACACAACTCTTTGTCCAAATCTTTAGGTGTGTTGCTCACTGGTGTTTAGTCCTATGATTCCACAATATGATGTGCTTGTACGTCTGTTCTATTTACAAATTACAATCTCCACTCTCATTTCATTTGCATACATCATATAACACTAATACATCTGGGTTCAATGACCAACTCACAGTTCACAGTTCCATTAAATTAATAATTCTTAAAGACTTCTTTTTATAACAGAGTTGGTTTAAAGTACCTCATATAAAACATGAAAAAGTGAATAATGATGCAGACAATCATTTAGTACACTTCCTTAATTACTTTATAAACATAAAAAGATGCAGAACAACATCAAAAGTTTAATGGCTTGATCAGATTTAATTTTTCAGGATTTTGTAGTTTTCCTGATAGCAACATCAATCCTTTTTCTCCATTTTCAATGACTTTTTTTTGAATGGCTACGCTTTTCCAAAGGTGTTTCGGTCTTCACAAAACAAACTAAAATTGTCATACAGTAATCAAAAGAAATATTTACATTACTATTTTAATTTGTTTTAAAATATGTATTTATTTTTAAAGTAAGGATGCGGTTAACAAATTTACTGATAATTGACAAACTAGTTAATGAATAAATTAAGTTTAACAAAAACTAGTTGATAAGTTAGATGAAAAATGTAAAATTACCAATAAAATACAATATAAAAATTAGTCTATTATAAATTAAAACAAATTCTTAATTTTATAATATGTTAATTAGTACAAATATAA
>NC_037541.1:2681098-2735605 GCF_001531365.2 Cynara cardunculus var. scolymus
TATTTAGTTTTAATTAACAGTAATTAATAACAATTAAAAAGTTTAATAATAACTGTTTTAATCATATGTTTTTTTTTTATTATGAACATTTATTTTGACACCAAAAAAGTATAAAATAAATAAAACTATTGAAATAAGGGAAATATTAATATACGTCTCACCCAAAATCTTACTTCCAAATGTGGTACACAGAGTTTGTTTTGTTTGTAAAATTTTAAAATCTAAATAGTAACATAAAAAACTTGAAACTTTAAATTAGTATTTCCTGAAAGAATCTATGTGCAATTGCATATAGTTGCACATAATTCTCATGAAATTATTTACGGGAGAATTAAAAAAGTTTGATTTTTCCATAAAGTTTGTAATTTCTTGATATTAATTGGATAAATATAATGTATTTGTCAAATATATTTCCCTAAGTATTTATTTGTCAATAGTTTAAGCTTTAAGTATTTAAATAATTAATTGATACCAAAAAGAACTAAATATAGTATGTTATTTCACAATCAAAAGCTAATTATTCACATCCTCCCTTTTTTAGTTTTCCTAAGATGGTCATTTTGAACATATTACGAAACCAAATTAAAATTGATACTTCTAGATATTACACGTATAAACACCAAGGACGATTATTTTACGAGAGAGTTTGAAATGAGAACATAGCCTAAATAAGAAAATACAAGAACGATCAAATCAAATGAGATTACGGAATACTGTCAACGTACGGGTATGTGGACGACTTGGCCCTCGACCTAGGTCTCGGCCAAGGTTGAGAGAATCATATGTAATTTTAGTGTAAAAGTACATTTGATTTGTCTATTGTCTTGTTTTTTTTATTTGGTCACTATATTCATTTGAATCCGAGCCATTCTTCTATATTAATTATCGTCTCATAAATGTTTCAAATTTAATTAAACTATAAAGAAAAAAAACGATATATACTCAAGTTAAGGTGAAATAGAATAATTGCCCTTAGTGTGACTAAAAGCAAATGTCCTAAAAGTAATGCTAAGTTAACAAAATATGATGGAAAAACATACTATGAAACATAAACGTTATGGTAAAGAAACCTTTTAACTACTTCAATATCAAATATTATGAAGAGTAAATTAACTACATTTTCCCTCCATTTGGTTTTATGACCGTTTTGGTTTCATTAATTATGATTTTATCATTGTGGTTTACAATTTTTGGTTTTGTTCTGATCCATGGGGCCAACATCGTCTAGTTTTAGTTGTTAAACACAATAACCTCCCCTTACATGATGGCAATCATGTCTTTTAATAAACAAGAAAACAAATTTTTTCCCCAAAACCTTAACACCACCCAATATTTCCTGTTTTTTCTTCCTAATTCTCATCACACTCTCCATTCATCCTCTTTCCCTCACGATCGAATGAACATAGCCTCTCCATTGTCTTCCTCTATGTGCCACCATAAGCAGCTCGTGTATCCGTCCACAATAACCTTCTTCTTGGACCACGACAACACCGCCTTTGATCTCTCTCTCTCTCTCTCTTTCTTTTCTACTTCTCTGAATCAGAAAAATGGAAACCCATAATTTCATTTTGTTTTAACGTGATTAAAATCCATTTTCTTGGTAGAAAAATAAAAACCCTAATTTCAAAATCAAACCAAGAAATTAGAACACAAAAGAAAAATCAAAATTATGAGTTAAAATAAATTCAGAAGATTGAGAATAAAAATGAAGTGTATATGCATATATTGTCAAGATTACAGTCAAGATCTAAACTTTAGGGGTTTGAGAACAGATCTTGGAGTTGAGAACCACTTTAAACTCAAAGTCAGAAGAAGAATTACAAACCAAAAAACTAAAATCCAGATTAAGAACTAAATGGTTGAGATGGAGAGGAAGGGGACACGATGTCTTTGGAGAGTGAGGGGGTTATTTTTTTTTCCTTTTAAAACAGGATGAAAAAGACTAAACTATCCCTCACTAAAAGGAATATGATGAGGTTTAATGGTTGGTAACAAGCAGCACTATTCTCAGGTACAAAAACATCAACGAACTATAAACCACAGTGACAAAAACCATGATTAATGAAGATCAAGGATGAAAACCAAAATTTTCTTGAAACCATAGGGACGAAATAAGTAGTTTAATCTATCATCAATTCAATTGATAAACAAATGGCTTTAGTTTTAATTCTCAATATTCAACGAAGGAAGTCATATCTTTGGGATCTAAATGTTATATGATTCCCACTTTTCACGTAACCATCAAAAGCTTTTCCACATCCATAATTTGGAAGTGGAAAAAACTAATGTATTGCACTTTTGAAGAAAAACCATACTGCTTTTTGACAAGGGCACAAGGAAAAAGACAATGACAATCCATTCCAGAAACCATACACCGGACGTAATCCTTCTCTACATATTACAATTCTACTCTTCTTTTTGGTAATTTTTTTGTATTGTAGCCCTTTTCTGAAGATTAATCTTGATGAAGGATATGATGTGTGATTGACTAAACCCTAGAAACTCATCACACGTTGATCAAGAGAAAGCTAATCAATTGTGAAGGGTTGTTTTTCATGCAATCTATCTCCTTCTCTCTTATGTTAATCCCTCTTCCTTTTCCTTTTTTCCATCTTTGTGTATCGTATCAGAAACACTTGCTTGTTTGAAGAAACAACATTACTTGGCACATCATTTGTGTTTTCATTGATTTTACAACGACCGAGTAAGATTTGCAGAAAATCAATTCAAGAATAGCTAGCCATATTACCCAACACTGAACAACTCAAAGTTCTATTTTATTGTAGGGATTAATAATGCTCATCAAACAACCAAGAAACAATTTTGTAGGTCCCTAACTAATAACCAAAATTCCAAATGAACAATGTGGAAAAATTGTTGGGAACTTAGCCTCAATGTTTCCAATAACCCAACAGTGAAAAATAACAAAGAAAAGAAAATACAATAATTTTCGTGGAAACTCCAAAAATGAAGAAAAACCAAAGCCATTTCGGAGAGAAAATCCACCATGTGAAAAATTGTTACCATGCCATAGTTCTAATCTCTAAACCCTCCCCCAATAATACACACACACTCCAAGATAAACTCATACATGCATTTCTACTCTCTAAAACAAGAGAACAAGAACAAAAAGAACAAAATACTTAAAGTGTGTTTATTAGAACAAGTTAAACCTAAATCTTAGAACATTTTTTATAGACATGAAATACCTTTCACCTTTCATTACTCTATCACTGTGCGATAAACTTTCAAGCTTATTTTGTATTTTAGCCAAACAATTCTTAACATTAATGCGCTTGACAACAAGTTAATGTGATAATCCGTTCATAATAAGCAACCACCAACAAAGTGAAGATAATATTAACACAAAATTGCAAAGTAATATAATTATGCCATCCAAAATAGAGACACTAATATTTGAGGTGGTTCCGCTATCATTGTGGTAATATGCATCCACAGAAACACTAGTAGAATATTGGCTACCAATGATTCACACATGAATAATCTATTTTAACGTTGTTACCGTTTTTATCTTTCTTATTTGAACTTTCACTTATATGTATATGTGTGTTTGTGAGTAGAAATCTTGCAAATCATGATGAACGCTTATATTAGGAAACAATCAAGATATTTGTAGAAGATGAGCGAGATATTTATGAAAGATGATAGAGTTATTTGTGATGATCATATTGCTTTAGGATTAAGAAACATGCGAGATACTTAGAGAACCAGATATTCATCAGATTAGATGAACAATAAGATTAATTTGTATGGTTTTTATAATATATATATATATATATAGAGAGAGAGAGAGGAGAGAGAGAGAGGAAGGAGCAAATGAGAACAAAGTCAAAATTAAAGAACATGAGAACAACTAAATCACATGTGATTTTTTGCATTGAAATAACATGTGCTTACGAAACATGGTCGCTTTATGGGCGACTTGATTAATGTTTTTGTTTGGACCCAACTATATATATATATATATATGGTTGGCTTCTGATGAGATTGAGATATGAGGAGAAAGGCAAGAAAAGATCTCAACCATTGGATCAATTTTAATTGAAGAAAACCATTAGATCAAATTCTCTTCTAATAAAGCGCTAATTTATGGGTTGGTTTGGGATTAAATGAGAATCACTAGATCAACACTAACTAAAAATGATCAAATATCCAAATCCCTTTTTATAGTTCTCATCTTAACTCATTGTCACACGATATTTCCTCTCTCTCTCTATAATATATATATATATATATATATATATATATATATATATATATATGATTCCATCACCAAAATGGAGCCTTGAAGTTTGAGATTTGTTTTCTCTATAACAGGGAAAAGGAGAGAGATAAATTTGGCCTTGATCAATATGACTAGAATCACATCTAGCTAAAAGGTGTAATTAAGCAGCCGTGCATGCACCTAGTTTGTACGGTTCCCAGAGTGTGCTTTATGCGAGCTGCCTTCTTGGATGTCGAGTCCAAGTTTGCGTAGAAGGTCGTGTCGGCTATGCATGGGTTTAATTGTGCAGCATCAATAATTTCAACACTTATCTAACCCACCATATAACAACCGTTAATTTGATCTTGCCGCCCTTATCACCATACTAACTACGGCTGAATACATTGTCCTAACTGATGTTCTTCACAAAGCCACTCACTAGCTATCACAGACAACCCCTCCCTCACTGATGCATTTACGAACAGCCACCAAACACCCATCTTCCCATCATCCTTCTAAACACCCTATTCAACCTGATTTCGTCTGGCCGTGATTTCACCAAGATCTCCAAATTGCAAACAGCCTTCAGATTGATCTGAGAAAGAGGAGATGGAGATGAGAAACTGAGAATGATAGCTAACGGATTATTACTGGGTGTTGCCATAGGTAGGGACATTGGAAACCAAAAAAATTGCTTTTGTCTACGAATCCACTTTATGAATTTCATTTGATTTGCATGAGGCTTTCTAGGGAACTTAAAATACTTTATGTTTTCCAATACCTACTCTTAGTGTCCAGATTTGAATAATGATGATTCTTTTGATAACAACTTTGGAAGACTTTGAACTTCTGCGTCTTCAGTTGGATTTACAATGCAAGACAAAGATAAAGTTTTATTTATAAAAAGGCCTTGCAAAATGCTCGGATATTATCCCAAGGTAGTACGAGTAAGTAATCTGTGACGTTCGTGCTTCGGGTTGCTTGTACAGTGGTTAGAATATCATTCTCTTATATATATATATAATCGTGATCATTTTTTCAAGATAAAAAGTATCACTACCATGAAAATCTACCATTTCTGGCAAAATTCAGAATGTTTGTTTGTGCTCTTGTGTTGCATGCCTATTGTGCTCTCATCGTGTTATAGTTTTGCCTTGTTTCTCTGTTACCATTTGAAAAGAATGCCTACTTGCACAAATCAGATTTGAATGTTCAAATTTGGGCTTAAGTTTGAGTGCCTTTTAGATCTATTTTATATGACAACAGTTTAATATATAACCCCATAAATATGTATATAGAGAGAGAGGGGGGTGGGGGCGGAGAATGTTCAAATGAGAACACTAATTATTTAAGAAAAAACAAGAAAAAAGTCGTTAATGTTCAAAATCACATGTGATTTTACATTAACGTCAGAAAAATGGAATCGAACGACTTTTGCCGTGACTCAAGTCGCGGGCAAAGTAAAGTGACGGCAAAAGTCGCACCGAATCATGTATATTCACGAACAAATCATACATGATCCGGACGACTTTGCTCCGCGCCTTAAGTGGCCTCAAAAGTCGTACGCTTCCATTTAATGCATAATCACATGTGATTTTATACATTAACGACATTTTTCTTGTTTTCTTAAATAATTAGCATTCTCGTTTCAACCTTCCCTCCTCTCTCTCTCTCTCTCTCTCTCTCTCTCTCTCTCTCTCTCCCCCTCCCTCCCTCCCTCCCTATATATGTATATATATACACACACACTTGATGTTTGTTGTTCATAAAAATAGGTCATATATACAACCTATGCCCACCATGGGATTATCATTTGTGTATGAGATTCCATCCATTTTTTTTATTAACTTGGATGTCCAATCCGTTATACGCACCGACTTATCCCAGGGCGATCACCCGCTTTGTAGATAGCTCAGAGTCACCGCATTTGAACCTGCATGGCCACGAGGGGTTTTTATTTTTCCTTGGATTTAAACCTGGGACCTCCTGGTACTTTTGATCTTTGGAACCAAGCTCAAACCAATCAGACACCACCCTTGTGTTAATTCCATCCATTTAGCAACATCCTTTTAACTTCGTCTCGATTGTAGCATCAATCAAATTATTTCCTACCCCACTTTTTCTTTAATATGGATCTCTATTCTTCAATAATCAACAAGTACATTAATGCATTTTGGTTGCTAACTAATTAGAACATATGCACGTAACATAAGTTTTTTCTTGAAGTCATATTGCAGGAAGGTGATCATTGGGAATATGAAGATCGATTACAGAAGGCAGAAGGAAGTTCTTCGGTTCTGGAAATGCAACTAGAGGGTTCTTCTCTCCTTTAGGTATATATAATTTATAAGAACATACATTAATTAGTCGGCGAACACCTCAAAAGTAATAAATATAAAATAATTTTGATGCAGCACATTATATATATACATTATGTACTTTTAGTTTAATTAATTACGTAGAACTCAGATGAACCATATTTCATTTAGGGCAGAAAAAGTCTGTAAATCGCAATAGTGATCGAGCTTTTGCCACCTTTTCGACGCATGTATATTATTCACGTTTCTTCTTCTTCTCTCCGTCTTTGTAAACCGTTGAAACGCATGTCTTTTATGTATTTCAACTGATTTTTATGACGACAAATCTTTTGGAACGTGAATGATTCATTTTATGTCAGGACTTACAAAATTTGATGATTTTGATCAACAAGTTTCAAATGAAATTTGATAATTATATTGAAGCTCGATGTTGGTCCATGCAAAACATGAATTCCACACGTGACCCATTCGATTTTTTGTGTTTTTGTGCACTTTTGTCGTTCCCATGATCCAATGAATATCGTCAACCAATTTATTCTACATCACTCGAAATTTATAACCACAAGAGTGGTGCCTGATTGGTTTGAGCTTGGTTCCAAAGCTTTTGTCAAATATTTTATAGTATAGTATATAAGTTGTACATACGCACAATATACTTGTAATCTTGAAATTTAAGTAATATGCATCAATAAACAATACTTAAATAAACAATTATTTTAAAAGTTTTTGTCAAATGTTTTATAATATAGTATATACAGATATACACACAAGCATATATATATAAAGGTTTAATCATTTAAGAACTTTAGAAATTATAACATTAGTGAAATTCATTTTAATCCAATTATCTAAGATAATTAATATTACTGATTAAATAAATATTAAAGGGTAATCTAAGGATTTGCTTTGTTGAAAAATAAAAAACAAAAATTAATTAATAAATTGGTTGGTGACAACTTATCTTATCCCTTAATTATAGAAACATATTAAAAGAATTAGGTTTTCCATTAATTATAGCAACTCATCTTTTCAATAGGTTGGTGAGTCTCTCTATTCTTCTCATCTAACCAGCCACCAAAACCAACATGACGTGCACCAGATTTTTGTACCACTAGCTGAGAAATGGAAGATGAAGAACGAAACAGATTACGAGAAGGAAATCGAGAGAGAGAGAGAGAGATTAATTAGATGAAGAGGATAACCTAATTCAAATGGTCACTGAGGTAGAAGAAGGCGATTATGAGAATCCAATTCCGATATGATGGTCGTTGAGATTTATCAGATGAAGGCAATTTTGATGATGCGACTGCCATATATTCTTCTCCCTCCATCTTCTCGTCGCTTCTGTTCTTCTCTCCCCATGATTCATCCAACTTCGTGATGCAACTTCAAGATGGGTGTTAGGGTTTTGGTTTTGATTTGAGTTTCGATTTTGATTTCTAGTTTTTTATTTAGTTTTACAAGATGCTCACCTTGTTCATGTGTTCACCTTTATTTCCTTGTTCACCATGTGTTCACCTTCTTCACCATGTGTTCATAATCTTTTTATAATATAGGATTGTACAAAGTTGGTTCACAATCTGTTCACAGCATGTTCACCATGATATTCACTATATGTTAAGAGTCTTTATATAGCATAGGATGTATAAAAATTGGTTCACACTGTGCTCACAATATTTATATAACCATAGGCTGTACATAAATTGGGATGATGGCGGTCGAACGTGTTAGGTACCAAGGAGAGGTGATAGAAAGAGGAGTGATAGAGAGAGAGAGAGAGGAGGGGGAGAGAGATGAGAGAGAGAATTTACAAATACTCATAATTTTATCTAATTTTTTAATTCAAAATAACTACTATTCCATTGTTGCTCAACTAGATCTGGTTTAATTCAAAATTACTACTATTCCATTGTGGAAACAAATAAATAATAAATTTATGTATTTATACGTTGTCATCAATATAGAAAATCACACAATTACTCTTTATGTTTATTTAATTAATAAAATTAACTAAATTAAATGAGTGACTTAGAATGGATCTCCCGGATCTTATATTTTAAAGAATTTTGCAAGATTAAGCCTATATATATATATATATATATATATACACATACATATATACACACACCCATATATACAGGGGTTGGTTCATTTATTAACTATATATTTAGTGTTAACTATGTGAACCAATCATGATTTTTTTTAATTTATTCAATTTATGAATTAAAACACCAGTGACATTTTTGTAATAATAGTAAAAAGAACTTGTGTTATGTTGTAGTGAACAATAACAAAAATGTTAAAATTGGAAAAGATTAGGAGCTTTTATTATGCACATACTTCAGTTTCCGGGAATCTCTCCTCCACCGTTTTGAAACTCAAATCAATCACATTTTACTTGTTAACTTATGAACGGTTTATTAGTTCATCAATGAACATTTATATGATAAGAAATAGAGGTTGGTAGTCATGAAAATTGTTCACTAAATAAACCTTTAACCGATTATTTATGTATTAACGTCTTTGGTTCATGCATAAACATCATACAAACTAGGTTCACTAATGAACATATCATTCAAAACACCAAAAAAAAAAAGAAGTCATTCAAATATATATGTTGAATAATACTGTGTTTATTTTAATTATTCAATTTTTTTTAAACATAATTATTAAGAATCTTGAAATAAATGATATATAATCATCCCTAAAAAATAATCAATTCCTTTTTTTTTAACATCCTATTACATTTTGATACCATCATATGTCATTTGATTTTGTAGTTTCTTATTAACCACGAGTTTAAACTGAACTGCATTGTATATTAATTTTATTTTATATATAATAAATAATTATAAAATATATTTTTATTAAATAAGAAGTAATTGTTGGGAATAAATAAATTATTATTGGACTTTAGTGGCAATTGTCTAATGCACTTGTCATTTTATATTTTTATGTTTTAGTGGCAACATAATTTTTACTGAAGGGACTTATGTAAAAAATTTCACCCAAGTTCTGTAAAAGTTTAATGTAATTAACTAATAATGTAATTTTTTTAATTGCCAACTTCATTATTTAAGTCAATTATATGATATAACAACAAAATTGGTTTTATATGACGTCTAGAATATTTAAACGTTTTAATAGAATTATATCGATAACAAAACTTTGTGATTCGACAGTCGTCCTCAATAGAATCTGGTTTTCCACTTTTATAGCAATTCTTTAAATCTAGATTACACTCACCCAATGCATTTGATGACACCTAAGACATGGTCTTTCAGTACTTCTTGATTCGGATGATTATCAAATCTTATAACTTTGGCCTTCTAAACGCTTTCTACGATCTGTCCCATTTTCCTTTTTCATTACCTCTTTCCCCTAATTGTTGATTATTTTCTTTTTATGTCATCTCTGCAGCATCAATGGTAGATTGAAATGTGACCGGATTCATAGCCATAACCAATTCTCTGACAGAATCTTTCAGTCCCCAGATTTACCAGTGTACCCTACGAGTCTTTGTAGACACATACAGTTATATAAATTGAGACTTTTCTAGGAAACTTGAAGTGTATTCCTAAACTGTTATGTTACCATGTTCTAATCTCATTAAAAAAAATTAATTGTCGTACGATTGCCTTTGGACAAAATTGATCTTTAAATTCATCTATAAATTCATTCCATGATATAGCTTTGGCAACATTTGATCCTTCTGAAGACATCATAATATCCCACTAGAACAATGCATCAGATTTCAGTACGACCACAACAAAAATAACTTTATCCTCATTCAAAAACTTTTAGTATAAAAAAGTACTTCAATTTTATCTTCACATAGCTTTAACAGGATCCTGCTCACCAGATTAAGTTTGGGGGTTTACAAACCAAAAACTTTTTATAGTCACACCCCTTTTAAACAACGGTAGTAGACGGTATTAGGACAAGCTGACTATCTGAAGGGATAATAGCCGGTCTGTTCACTTTGGTTCCCTCACTAGGTTCAGGATTCAAAGTACTTCAACTTTCAGTATTTTTGAGGGTGCCCCAACAAAGATTGCAGTGTGGCCTGAAGTTTACCTATCTTATCTGTCAAATCCTCCCTTGTCACATATTCTGGATTCTAAGCCCGCCCTCGACCTCTGGATTGACCTCTAACTTGGCCACTGGCAGAACTTTTATGGGACTTATTGGAGTCAACATGCCCCTGTTCTTGACTCTGAAACCTGCACTAGTTCCAATTCCTCGCTAGTTTTACCCAAAATCATTTCCATCTTCAATAACTTCAACATAAAACATCTTTGGCACACTTGCTAACTTCTAACCAAAAGTCAACCATTAAAATTTCAAAGTATAAGCAAATCACCAAAGTAGCTCACTACTAGAAACACAAAGTATCAGCGATGGTTATTAGCGACGGAAAAAATCTGTCGCAAATCAGCGATGAATAGGCTAAAAACCATTTCCCTCGCAGATTAACGACAAATTAGCGAGGGAACTGGTTTTTAGATTATATGTCGCTGATCAGCGAGGGATCTGCGAGGGATAAGATAAAAACCATTTTCCTCGTAGATCCATCGCTGATCAGCGACAAATTAGTGCGAGAAATGGTTTTGGGCCTATGTGTCGCTGATCAGCGAGGGATCTGCGATATATAGTCTAATAACTAGTTCCCTCGCTAATCCGTCGTTGATTAGTGAGGGATCTGCGAGGGAAATGATTTCTGGCCTATCCCTCGCAGATTCCATGCTGATCAGTGATGGATATACCAAAAACCGATTCCCTCGCAGATCATTCGCCGATCAACGATGAAGACCACATGTCCGTCACTAATCAGCGAGGGATATGCGACAGATAGTCTAATAACCAGTTCCCTCGCTAATCTGTCGTTGATCAGCCAAGAATCTGCGAGGGAAATGATTTCTGGCCTATCCCTCGTAGATTCCATACTGATCAGTGATGGATATACCCAAAAACCGATTCCCTCGCAAATCATTCGCTGATCAGTGATGAAGACCACATATCTGTCGCTACTACATGAGATTATTCTATTTTTCTTATTTTCTCATTTTTATGTGTTATATGTACACACGTTTATGTGTAAGTGTCATATGTATACATGTATATGTGTTATATGTATTTATGATGAAGATATATGCGTTTTGGTTGCTAAACGCAATAATTAGATCTATGTTTATGTTGTTGAAGATACATGTATCAAATGATGTATCTGAACATTAAATTGTATTAATTGGGTATTTTAAATTGTATAAATTGGATATTTTAAATTGTATGGATTGGATATTTTAAAATGCATGAACTAGTTAGTTTTAATTTGTTCACAGTTTTGGTTTGTTATTTTATGGTTAGATTTTGTATAAATAAATATATGAAGTATGTAATTATAAATTATTTATATTTTTAAATCAATAATAATTAGGGCTGAAAGTATCCGTCGCTGAAAGTTTCTCTCTCTAATCCGTCGGCTAAAGTATCTATCGCTAATCCATCGTTGAAATATTTTCATTGCAAATCCGTCGCAATACTATATGTCGCTAAAATCCGTCGCTGATAGCATTGCCTACGAGCTTTTAACCAACGGACGATCAACGATGGATTATGCCTTAGCAACGGATCAGCGAAGGAATTTTCCGTCGTAATACTTCCTTATTTTTGTAGTGGCGCTTACCAAAGTGAAAGAAATAATTTACCAAAATTGTAAGGTGATGATCTTCGGTTAAAAACTCAATTTAGCTTAGGAGACTTGAAATATCATCCTTTAAAATCGATTTAAAGTCAGGGAGAATTTCTAAGGGGTCGTTTATCAAAAACTTACTCAATAAGTGTTGACGGGTAAAATTTAACACTATTACTTACTTATTAAGTAAGACTTTAGTCCACCAAAACAACATCATATGCAATAATTTACCCGATAAGCTCTTACCGTGGTAAGAGTTGTCGCCTTCACTTACCGGGTAAGACTCTTGTTTCTTGTCTCACTCTTACCAGGTAAGATTATTGGTCCTTGTCACATTCATCTGGTAAGATAATGTAACATAATAAACACTTACCTAAGTAAGTGTTTGGTAAACCGCCCCTAACTCAACAGCCTCTAATCTTGAACTTTTTATGGATGCGATTTCACCACAAAAACAAACACAAACTCTGATGATGGACAAAAGTGTGGAAGACAAGAGAAGGTGATGACCCATTTAAATCGGTTTCCTATTTTTAGAAAAGATCCTCTAGAATAAACAAATTGCAAATAAGCCCCCGCACTTCTATTCAACCTCAATTTCAACAATCTTGGATATTACACGTTTTAACAAACTTTTTAAGAAATATCGTATAAATAGCTAATAAGACACTTTAATTTATTTGTAAAGACGTCTTATAAACCTATTGTAACACTTTTAAATAAAACGTTTTTTGGTCTATTTGTATAAACTTAAACTCTATAAGAACTTTTATCAAAATGTTTAGACATTTTAAGCATACTATATTTTGTCGTAGTATATGTGCCATATAAACCACATCACATTGCACAATATTTTGCTATGCGGTATTTCATTGTTTGAGGTATGTGAAGTTTGGTTTGTAGTATGGAACAATGAGCATTTTTTTGCTCTAAATCATATTGTACGACATCATGAACACCCCAAATTAATTATACGACAATAAACCGATTAATTTGTTTTTATTTTTTTCTTTTGTTAACACTAAAAATAAATAAAAATATCAATGCCACGTGTCTAAGTCAACAAAACCAGAAACTAGTAACCATTTTAAGTCATCACATATTTATGTTACATTGGTATCAAAACAAAAATTCAATCAAATGATATTGAAAATAAGAACGTAAACAAAATACATACATTACTTTTAATGCGTTTCACCTTAGTCTTAACAGTAGATCTTTAGCGACACCAATCAAGTCGTAATATTCGATTTTTTGTTGTGGACAACATCAAATATTTCATAATGGAGAGTTTTGTTCCATAGACTCGAGAACTATATAGCTAGTAGAAGTCAAACAACGCCGTAATATATAGAAAGTTATAAAAAAGATGCACTCTCATTTATTTCATGTTTCTCGAAAACATGATTTTAAAATGTACATTCATGTTTTTGGGAACCACTAAATAGCCGTTGGTAACAAGAACCTCGGAAAGTCGTCGGTAACGACGACCGTCGGAAAGCCGTCGATAAAATAAATTGTGGAAAGTCGTCGGTAATATGAACTGAGGAAAATCGTTGATAAATTTTACTGACCCACCTTTTGCGACAATTGTTTTCTGCCGGATTTCGGATGGTTTTTGTCATCGATGATACCTTTGTTTTTAAAATTGTTAATTTTAAAATCGTTAATTTTAAAATCATTCTTTTAAAATTTGTCAAAGTTTATCACTTCAATATCACATTAATAATGAAGTAAATTGCGTTTTTATCCCTGTGGTTTGTTAAACATTGCGTATTTTGTTTTTATGGTTTTGAAATTTCAATTTTCATTCTTATAGTTTGCAATTCATTTTGGTTTTGAGATCAAAATACTCTCTTTAAATATGAATGACTAAAATAAAAATGAATTGTTTAACACATGGATGAAAAACGTAATAAATTTTAAATTATAAGAACGAAAAGTGATTAATTATAAACCAAAAGGATGGAAATTATAATTTCAAAACCATAAAAAAAAATTCAACAAACCATGAGAATTAAAAACGTAATTTACTCTTGGGCACTGTTTTTTTTTTTTATAAAAAAAAAGTTATTATCATCCTCTTGTGTTTGATTCGTTTAGAGGTAAGGTTATTCAGACTGTTTATTTTTTCCAATTTTTCAGAGACACGTATGTCTTATTTTCCTCTTATATGGTAAGAGGTAAACCAACCTCTTATTTGCCTCTTATTGTTCTTCAAATCTTCAACACGACATTTCTCAATCAATTAATTTTAATCGATCGTTTCTCTCAATTGATCATATTACCAAATCAATCCTCACCTCTCTCAATCCATGTATTTTAATAGGATTTAAATGTGTTAAACATCGTTAATGACATATTTTCATTTAAATGAATGTTAATATAATTTAATGTAAATTTCGCAATGATGATGAATAAATATATGAAATTGTATAAACTTATCTATAAATTCCACACTATAGTTTTTAACGAGTAAAATAGACAATTTAAACAAATTCAAACGTTTATCAGTTTACAAAAACAAACAATTTTATTAATTTAGATTTCAGACTTCAGCACCATCTCTTATAAATCAGAAGTGAAATAAGACTTAAAACATTAGCACATCTTAAAAAATAAATGCGACCTTGATGATGAGTTGAAACCAATATTTTTCAAATCATACACTTTTAATTGTCTATAAATTTGTAAGGCACTACGATAAGTTTATATGATATGTATGGACGTCTTAACAAAGTTTTATGACTTTTTAATAAAATATCTTACTAACTATTTTATAGGATATTTTTGAAAAGTGTATTATGCAAATTAAGCACTTGTTTTTATAAGATACATTTTTAAATAGTAATATAAAAAAAAATTAAGACAACACTTTATTGCAAAAAAAAGTATCAAAAACTTGTTAAGACATCCAAAATCGTCTGATATATATACATATCGTAATAGTTTTAATATCATGCTTTATTTTTTAATCCTATAAACTTAAATTTTACAAAGGAGTCTATCATGACACTTAGACATTTTTTACAGTCTATAATCTAATTTTCCCATGATGTAATATGCTGTAAATAAACCTTTATATAACATCACAATTTCAAAAATCTCTCACACAACTTTGGGATAACACTATCTTACAATCAATATCAAACAAATCAACTTTCACAACTAAAGATAAATATTACCTTATGGATTAACATATTTTCCATTACATAGTACAATTAATACTATAACAAACACTAGCCCATGCAATGTTATATAATTATACATACACACACATTATATATATATATATATATATCTAGAGAGAGAGAGAGAGAGATGGTAACATAATTAAGCAAGAGTCTTCATAAGAGATTGAAGAGCTTGTTCAGAAATAATTTTGTACATTTCTTCAGTAAAGTGAACAGCATCCCAGGAAACATATTGGCTTCTGTTGGCACAAGTAGACAACCCTTTACAGCTTTGCCCAAACTCCAATCCCGATCACAACAACCCTTCGATACCTCCGTAAAACCTGCATATACGCACCCATTTATATATAGAGAGAGAGACATGTGGTCACGTGAGAAGGTGAAACACTGTGAAGGTGAAAGAAATCCAAACCTTTACAACAAATACACTGTAAAGTTTCGAGTGTAAAAAAGTGATCTCACAGGTCTCACGAAAACAGTCTGGTCTCATGTGAAGCCAACCCTATATATATGTGTATATATATATAGGAGGTTCACTGGTAAACCTCAAAAAAATAAAAACTGAGGAACACTTTGATCCGTTAATTTGAACGGTGTGCACCTATCGGTAATTGAAGTTGTTTATTGGTTTTTATGCACGTATGCATGTTTCTGTACATGTGCATACCAAATAAATTGCTTAAAATTTTTTATATCACAAGAACTAATTAATTGATTTAAAGAAATGTGGATGAAGGAAGTTACCATATTTTTTTGGGTTATTAACTATGTCCAATACTAGACCATAAATGTCTGTGTAGAAACTTTTAGTCCCCAAGGATGGTTGAAGAGTAGCCATGAGTGCTTTCACTTTGGAGTTAAATGTGAGAGCCACCTTGTTGTAGACTTCATCGCACTGATGAGTTGTGCCTCCAAGAGCTTTAATTAGTGGAATGCACACAAATGGCTCCATGCCCACCACTGCCAATCTCCTTGCACCTTCTGCATGCATTGCCTGCAAATGCCACACCCGAAATTTGAGTGTGAATTATAGTCTGATTCTTTTCATTTCCATTATGCATATTTGTTGTTGTTATCTCAAGGCCAGGAAAATAATCGAGTTGTATACAAGCTAAGACTAAAAGACTAAGATTGGTGATAAGAATGTGTGAAGAATATGAACTTAAACTTAAGAATAAATTTAAGAACAAGAGAGGATACATGGAAGAAGCTTTTATTTCTTTCCAATGGATCATTACAAATGAGGGGGAAACATTCCTTATATAGGCAAGGAAAAGGTGCCCTTACATGATCATGATGTAAGCATTACAAAAACAACCAATTATTGTTTCAAAATGAGGTAAGCGCTTACATCACTTAAAAGTGACCTAAAGCTTCCATCATTTTTACATCACACTAATAATTACAACTAAAGAAATATCTGCACACATTATTTTACAATAAAATGTCTGGAATATTTTTATTTTATTTTATTTTCGACGTGAATCTGGGTGAGATGGGTCGTCTTCATACGGGTCAAAATGCTCTTCATAGGGGTCATAATCGTCAACTTCTTCTTAGTCTGTGGATTCATATTCATCAGAGGTATCTATTTCTATGACAAATGAGTTTGAAACCACTGTTGGATAGACTCATTTCACTTTGATGACAATTGATGTTCTACAGGCTATAAATCTGTTTTCCATGACATGTGCTGGAATCGTCTGGGGACTTACTTGATTTTCACTGGCGAGAAGACCACGTATTTCCATGAGTATGTGAACTTGGTATATTTCAAAAAGGATTTGCTAGAAGGATTAACATCATACCAATCGTGGCAAAACGCTAAAGGTGAATGGTAAAGTATTGATTGTGTCTCTCTTGTCATTATCGTAGGAGGTAAGAAAGAAAGGGACTTCTGAACATGATGACTACATAAGTCTTATAGCACGTGGATAGCTTTTGGAGCCATTTATAAGGAAGATCGAGCCAACTGAAGAGGGTGACGACATTTTTGGTACCTTTTGGGGCATTCTCGAATTGACATTGGAACAGGTATGAGTATAACTTGATAGCATTGAACGAAATGGCAATAGTGAAGGACTTAAAAAGATACCAGAAAAAGCATAGTGCTTCTTTTGGTAACCCATGCAAATCATAGATGTGGAAGATGTTCAGGAAAGGGTGATCAGGGTGAAACTTGAGATTTTCATGAAGAGGTCATGCTTTTAGGGTCAAGTTGGTGATGGTTTCTCTGATTTCTCCTGGGAGGTTCATGGGGATGGCTTGAGAGGCATCATGGTTTGAAGAACTAGTGTTAGCTATTGGAAACACCATTGGGACGATTTAGTTCTTAAGGATGAGTTGGACCTTTTTAGGATTACTGCATTTATAGCCTTTTGGTCGTGACAGGAAATCCGCGAGAATATTTTATGTTCCTTTGAGATGTGTTTTACTGTGAATTTCCACTGGGGAAATCAATTTGACCACCTCAATAACTGTGCTTCAGGAAGCATCTTTATTTTGAATTGCATCATACAAGGGAAAGAAGACATATCCATTTCGATCAGGAATTCATGACCGATAAGATGGAATTGGAATTTTTCTATTCCTCTTTTGACCGCAAGAATCTCTTTGAAAGTTAAATGATAGTGCTTCTCTAAGTCTTTGAACGCGCCACTTTTGTATCAACACACAATCTTGACATTATTCTTATCTTGGGCAAGCAGGACTGCTCCCCAGTATTCATCACTTGCATCAGTCTGCAAGAATCGTTTGCCAGTAGCAGTGGGAATCTTTAAAGGGAACATCATATCAGTTAATTGCTTTATTGATTTTACAGCTAGCGTTTGCTTGTCAGTCCATGGTGGGGAATCTTTTTTAGCATGGGGAACAGGTACATTGTATGACTTGAAAACTTTGGTAAGAAATCAGCCATATAATTGACAAGACCAAGAAATTGTTAGATTTCCTTTTGTGACGTCAGCTTGTCTGGGAACTTGTGAAATTTTTGGGCAACATGGGGTTGTGGCTGATACGTACCGTCAGAGATTTTCATTCCAAGGAAATCAATGGAGTTAACACCAATTTCCATTTTCTTTTCAGAAAGCATGATACCATGCTCTGTTAATATGGAATGAAACTGTGAAAGCAAGTCTACATGTGATTCTCTATCTGGTGAAAATAAGAGGATATCATAAATGTGAAAAAACTTAAGAGGATTGAACCATCTACATGTGATTCTCTATTTGGTGAGAATAAGAGGATATCATCAATGTATACCAGGGTGTTGTGGAAAATGGGTTCAAAGATTTTTACCATAGCCTTTTGGAAAGCTAATGGAGCGTTTTTTTAACCCAAACGTCATCACCTTCCACTGGTAATGATGATCTGGAATACAGAAGACGGTTTTTTCCCTATCTTCAGGAGTTATGCTAAGTTGCCAAAATCTACCTTTAAGATTAAACTTAGATAGTACTCTTGCATCTACCAAGGATTGGAACAACGACTTCTTTTGGGGAAGAGGGAACTTACCACCAGCCAAGAAGTGACTGAGAGTTCGATAATTTATTATCAATCTTAATTTACCACGAACTTGCTCACTTCTTTTGTTGACATAAAACGTTTCACATGCCCATGGTGATGTAGTCGGCTATATGATTCCTTGATCAACGAGTTCTGAGCATTCTCGAACTGTAAGTTGGTAATGGTCAGGATTCATACCGGGATGACTTTCTTTTGTTGGGTTCACGTCTTCATTCTGCATAAATGGGAAGGTAACAAAGAACGAAGGGTTTAATCATATTGGGTTTTTATTTTTCGTGAGGAACTCAGTATGGTTAGAGGCACAAGAAGTCTGGATAATTTGTTATTTGAGAGTTTCTAAGGGGAGAGTAGAGATCATGTAGATCCTTTGGATTGGACTCCAAGGATTTAGAAAACTCTTATAACAGAGACCTTGTTCTGCATATCTCAGACCTGGTAATCTATGGAGGATATCAAACTCAATAAGTAGATCCTTTCCATGTAAACTTGATCCCAACAATTTGTGTCTTATGACGTACTTGGGAAAGAGTCTGATGTATACCAGGATGCTTATCTTGTCAATGACGAACGTGCCACTATTAGCTACTAAGAAATGTTGATGATGTGGTTCCTAGTAATTGCTAGGCAGAATGTCAGGATTCAATATCAAAACTGATGGTCCTGTATCACATAATGTAATAGCTGGGATGGGTTTGGCGTATGTGGAAGTAAGCAAGTGAACTTTTGCTAATGGTACTGGCTGCGCTTTTTGTAAGGGTAGTATTTGAGGGGTATTTGAGTTTTGAGTAGGGAGAGAAATATGAGGAAGTGGAAGAGGTTTTGCCATAAATACTCCGATATCAGAATATCCTTCCAAATAGTCTGAGTTGTATTCTTCATCTGATGACGAATCAGAATAAGCCATTGTCCATATCATATGATTTGTTGGTTCATCGTCAAGGGAGTATATAGATTCATGATTAGAAAGATTGATTGGTTCAATCTTACTGGGTGTTTGAATTAGTGCTTGAGACTTTTTCTTGTCTTTACAATCCTTGGCGAAGTGTCCTTTTCTATGGCAGATGTAACATTTGTCAATGGTTTTTCCTCGTTGTGATTTATTCCTCATGAATTTCCACTTCTTCCTTTGAGAGAACGACTTTCTCCTTTTGAAGGAATTATGGGTGCTTGATCTTCTAAACTTCTTGAAATGATACTTCTTCTCTTTAAGAGAACAATCACAATTGAATTTGTATTTGCATTTTATTTGGAGGTATCTTTCATCACAGGCTGCTCTAAGTCGCTTACCCATTTTTTCAATGTCTGACAAGAATCTTCTTTGGTTGTAGAGTTTGGTGAGGGCGTTGAGTATCATTTGATAAAACCCACCAAGTGAGGTTTGTGCGACTGAGATGTGTTTTGATTCTAGGAACCCGCTTACCTCATTTACAAGGGACTCTGGGAAGGAGTTTATGAAAACTTGTTTGAGATTTGTATCACCGACACTATTAAGGTAATAGAACCTTTTTGACATTCGATCATAATGCCTTTCAAGATCCTTTTTCATGAACGAGCAGCACTTCATTTTCAAGAATTCATCTCTTTCTTGGGTTGTGTGCTCGACATGGTTGCCGATGAATTCAATATAGATTATATGAACTCTTCAGGAGAATGTGATTAATGGATCTGGATCTGGATCTGTCTGTATTCTCTAAGGCTCATGTACCAATCTCGGAGGCGGCCTTGAGTTCTAGTTAGGAACTTCTTGATGACTATGTCAATGTCATATAATTGAATTTTAGCTGAACATCAGCTTAATATCTCTATGCTTCTGTCTCGCCATTGGGATGGTGGGATATCATCAAAGGTGAATTATAGTTTAGAGTCACCTTTTGGAGTCTTGGCTCTCTTGGGTGGTGTCGTCCTGCAGGCGGCATCTTCTGGGCCATAATCACTATCTGAATCATTTTGTATAGTGGATTTTGGCTCCATTATGAACAGATGTTCAAAGGCTTCAGCGGGAACAAAGGCATCTTCTTCATGAGGTACAGGGTTGATAATTGGGGCAACAATTATGGAATCTGGGTCCTTTTGACATTCGGTTAATGATTTAATGAATGAAGAAATAGGGTTTGGTTGATCTATCGGGAAAATATTTGGGGGCTTTGAGGAGGCCGACATAGAAGTATCATCAGGCATAGGTTCTGTGGTCGAGGTTACCACTGTCATACCTAGAGCTTGAGACAATTCTGCAGAGAATCAGGAGGCTTTGGCCTTCAGTTTTTGTTTTCTAAAGGCCATAACGATAAGGATGGAGAGTTTTGTCGAAGTGGTGGTGGAGGTAGTGGTTGTGGGTCAAAAGATGTTCTAACAAAAGGTGTGAAGAGTAATCTCCATGGATCATCAACAGAAGTTGATATCCTTTGTTGTTTGTGCTGTCTTTCAAGATCAACAAGTTGGTTTTTAAGAAAAACTTCATTTCTGCTTCCTTTTTGGGCAAGAGTGGCTGATGGTTGGGAAGGAGGAATAGCACGAACTAATTGGAGTAGTTCATTATGAAGCTCTTGCATCTTGATTTTGATCTCGTTAATCATTCCTTCAAGAGACTAAACTCTTGTAGTGAGGGTTTTTTTGTGTCTTCATGGACTTCGTTATTGATCTAGGATGGTTCTAAGCGACTACATTTTCACTTTGCCAGTTGAGGGTGGCTTCAGCAGCAGTGACAAAATCAGAGATCCCTGTAGCGCTTATGGTTATGGATGATTTTATTTTCCACTCATGTTTGGTTCGTTGTTGAGTATTTTCAAAAGGGCTCAGTGGAGGAAACTCAGCCTGATATTCAGATGATGATGCTGTTGGGGTATTGACACAACATTCTTTTTGGGCTCGCTTATGGGGGCTTTTAGGGAGTGGGTTATGACAAGCCTCATGGGTTGTGATTGGAGATTTTCTATAGAGAATATAATAGTCGAACTTTTCTGATGGTTCACCAAGAAGTCCTACCGTAGGATCTCCTGCTTCATATCTCTTTTTTAGCTTCTATTGAGACCCCTTCTTTTTTGGAATGTCCTCAACATACTCAACGCGGTACACTTCATCTAGGCACTCTTGACAATAGCAAATGTTATAACAGCAGTGTTTTATTGGCTTTAAGGGACGAACTGGTTCAACCATGTAGACCGTAGGAAAGATGTTGGGTTTTTTCTGGGAAGAGAATTTGACTTCTACAAGTTTGTTTTCATGTCGTATGAAGTTTGGGGCCGTGGTAGTTTGTACTAGTGCTTAGTGGATCTGCTCATAGTTAGTTATCCATTTTTCTGGGAGTAACTTGAGTAACTTCTCTTTAGACAACTGTCTGGGTACATAAGTACATATGGGTGTCACTTGAATTGATATTTATGAATAGCGCATCTCCAGCGTGTTCGTGATCTGGTATCATGATTTCTAGAGAATGGTTTTGTACTCGGTACGCCATCTAGTAATGAAAATTAGCCTGGAAGGTGTTTACTTGGAGAGTACCACTAATCTGGATTTGGGCCTTAAACAGGGAGGCCTTTCCTACCATCGAAGGTAAGAGCCAGTCTGGTAGCTCCAAAGTGGATATGTGTATATCCTTGAGCCATGCAGTGTCTAGGAAGGTCTGTTGAAAGGGAGGGTGTCACTAAGTATTCTGATGTGGTAGCTAGGAGTTGGTGGGAGTCAAATTCAAAAGCTTGGACAAACTTCTTAAGTTGCTCGTGGGAGGTGGATCCTATCAAATTTTTTTATTCTTTTTGAAAAAGAAATATTGGGCTTAGAAAATATATTATAACGATTAACTAAAGGCATACTAGTAATAGGTATTCTAGAATCATCTGGGACATATGAAATCTCATATAATTGGTCTATTTTAGAGGCAGAAGATTGCTAAAACTAGAAGAAGAACGTGATAAGTTATGATCTGGATTCATTACTTGGTTCGACACTACTTATTTTATCTATTATGTTGTTGAGATTGGTTGTGACTTCTCTCCACGTCGACTTACAAACTCTACTAACAAGGAAGATGGAAACAAGAAAGTGCCAATCAGCAGAAAACCTGGCTTATATCTTCAATCTCTTCTTTATAGGATGGTTTTCTGATGTGAAAGATATGTGCATAGACAACAGTCACAGAGCATACTAATCCAATCATATAGAAAGGTGAAGACGGGTAATGATTCACAAAGGGCAAGGGTTGGGCTATGAGACACTCTAGTTACCGAAAACAAAAGATGAAGAAATCTACCAAGTATAGAAGAGCGGAATATGATGTTTTGGAACCAAGTACAAGAGTTTTACCTACGGAATTTCCCCTGAAAGATCTGTCCCTAAAGGGATGATTCCTTACAAAACTGTCAAAAAAGTTTGTGGGTAAATTGTTGGTGGGAAACTCAAATCATTGACAGATTACTCAGTTATTTTGTAGGTGATCCGTTGGTATTATCTTGAAAAACATCAAGGTCTGCCAGAACCATTGGTATTTTTTGTATGATTCGTTGTAATCATCGACGAAAATTTCATTACATGTCTTTTGTATGTAAAATTCATTTGTTTTGTAGTGATACAAGTTTTTGAAATATTAATATATTCAATTAATTAGCATACTATTATTTTGCATTATCAGTACTTTAAAAGTTAGAAATCCTAAAAATTTGTTTGTATGTGCTGTTTCGTAGATGAAACAACAAATGTGAAATATTGTTTTATAAATGAAACATCAAGGAATGTTTGCACATGAAAAATAAATAAAAATCCATTTATGCATGAAATATACATGCATATAAGAATAAAACAAAAACGATATGATCAAGTATAACTTTAAATTTGACTCATTGGATGGTTTTAGTTGATTTTCAAGGGTTGGGTTTTTACATGCATTGTTTCATCTATAAATAATACATGAAATTGATTTTTATGGTTTTTAACAATTAAACTCTTTCATATGATTTGCAATGTGTGTGTGTATATATATATATATATATATGTGTGTGTGTGTGTGTGTGTGTGTATATATATATATAGTTGGTTTCATTTACAAACTCAACCATTAGCATAAACTATACAAACAATCGTAATCATCATCTAGTCTAATAAATATCCAATTCAATAATATATATATATATATATATATATATAGAGAGAGAGAGAGAGAGAGAGAGAGAGACTAGATAAGGGGATGACAAATGCAATACAAACCATGGAAATGTTACAAATAATACAAATCAATAAATTTAGATATTTTTGAAAATGATGAGGTTCAATTATTATGATTTGAATATTTATAAAAGTTAATTAGAGTTTATTAATTATGATGATCAACGCTTTATTTTAAGAAACAATCAATATATTTATGAAACCAAATATTCGTTTGACTAGATGAATGGTTGAGATTGGTTTATATGATTTATAACATTTCATGGTTTGTATTTGGACTGCCATATATATAGGAGTCGAATCAAACGAGAACTCAGTAATTTTGATAATCGTAAGATTCAATATGAGCCAGTCATTTAAGATAATTAATGTTATTTCTTATGATAAAGTAAAAAGTTAAATTAATAATTTGATATTCGCAATTTGTATTTATTTAAATTATTTAAGAACTCTTTCTCACTCTCTCTCTCTCTCTCCATATTTAATAACTCTCTTTTTCATTGCTTCTTTATTATGTACCGATTGTATGTGTAAAGTCAACTCAATGTCCAATGAAGTGTATCACAATGTGTATTTTCTGAAGTGTATCAGGTAGGAATGTTTTACCAAGTGTATCACAATATGCATTTTTGTTGTTTTATGAAGGGTTTCACAGTATGGATTTTCGTCATTTTCGTTCTTTTATAAAGAGTATCACAATGTGCATTTTCGTTATTTTCATTGTTTGACAAATGGTATCAGAATGTGGATCTTGTCTATATCTTGCGTATCACACTGAGTACCGTTTGTATGTATTTTTTTTTAACATTGTCGATGTTTTTTCAGGTATCATGCGTTCACACGGTGTTTGCCGGAATAAAGTTCATCGAAAAGAGAAGAGAAGAGAAATAGAATTTCTAAAATACCTAAAATATTTTTTAATTAAAATTTTAGATCAAACATATTAATTTCTTAATTTATCCTTTAATTTATGATTAAGATTAGATCCACGATTATCTTAAATTATCGAGTTTTGTTTTGATGATGTTGTCCATTTATTAATATTAAATGCTAAATGGTAATGGATTGAATTGGAAAATAATTTAATCAATGGATCACATGTGATGTTGAGATGCATCTAAGATCCATGTCTTCTTTTTCCATTTTAAGACATATATTAAACCAATTAATCATTTTGATGAATTATATATAAGAGATAAAGCCAAAAACAACTAGAAGAAAAAGTTTACCGACGGATTTCCGACAGAAATTCCGTCGGTAACTCTAATCTCATTTTATATTCCTTCTAATTAACCCGGGAAAAGGATAACATATTATAAAATTGTTCAACGGATTTCTGGCGGATTTTTTTGTCGGAAAATTCAAATCCGTCAGAAATTCCATCGGAAATTGCATTTAGCGGCGGAGGTTTTTCCGACGGCGAAATCCGTTGGAAATCCGTCGAAAAAACCAGATTTTTTAGTAGTGTTTATGATGTTATATTCACTTTCATTTTTAAGAGAGAGAGAGAGAGAGAGAGGGGCAGGCCCTGGCCCTCGGCACGTGCAGCCCGTGCGGCCACACAGGGCATCAACGCCCAAAGGGGCATCAATGCCCAAAGGGGCATCAAAACTTTATATAATATTAGTTTTGAGTTTTGGAGTTTAATAATTTGAGACATGGGCTTTAATTATAAACATAGACCCAACTGACTACTGTTAATAACAAACCCAATGACTTGAATCGGTGACAATGGGATAGACGGATCACAGTTCAGAAGACGATTGGTTTTGACGATTTCTATTGTCCTTTGAGTGTTCGAGTTTTTCGATTTTCGACGATGATGTTTTAGTTCCAGAGGAAGACGATTAAGGTAATGGTTGCTGACTTAATGAATGTTGAATATGAAAAAGTAATTGATCTTTTTGCTTTAAGAAGTGCATGAAGACATCGTTTTAGGTGATATACTTATATTTTGTGATTTGGGCTTTTGGTTTTTATGTCCCCCTTTGTATTTTTCATGTTAATTAATAAATTTAACGTAAGGTTGAGCTGCGTAGCTTAACTAGGTTCCAAACCCTTTAGTAAAACCGTACCTTTCGTCGTTTCATTTGCTTAAAAAACAGGTATATGGGCATTTTTTTAGTATCTTTGCACAGGGCATCAAAAACCTGAAGAACGACACTGGAGAGGGGGGTTTGTTTTATTACCTTAGTGTATTTGGTCATGGCAGAAATCAAGAAATCTTGATATTTGTCTATGGTGAATTGCTTAACACGAGTAGGCTCGACGAAATAATTCTGTAGGAAGTCATTAGTACCCATGCTCAATAGAAACACTCCATTTGTGACCATTTCTTCAGCTTTTTTCTTCCCCACCAACTTCTCTAACCTTGCCTTGTATTCCCGAAAGTACTCCAATTGTTTAGACAGGGACATCACATTCTATTTCATGCAAAAATATATAATTATGTTAAATAAAATAAAAAGGGCGGACATATTAGGAGCTGAAAGGACTTCCGTACACCCAGTGTTGTAAACGAACACAAACGGATGTTGGTTAATGCTCGTTCGTTTAACTTAACCAAAAACGAACGAACACGAACGGTAAACGAACACGAACGGTAAACGAACGAAAATCTTTGTGTTCGTGTTCATTCGTTTATAAATAAGGTGTGTTCGTGTTCGTTTATGTTCGTTCGTTAACATGCTAAACGAACGAACGAACATAAATAAATATTATTTGAATTCAAAGTAAATAAATAAAAGATTATATATTAAATTTAATATATAAACGAACATAAACAAACGAATATAAACGAACATAAACAAACGAATATAAACGAACGTAAACGAATGGTAAATGAACGAACGTTCACGAACATAAATGAACAAACGAGACTCTTGTTCATGTTCATTCGTTTAACCAAACGAACAAAAAAAGTTGTTCATGTTCATTCATTTATTAAATAAACGAATATAAACAAATTTCCCGCCGAACGGTTCACGAACGGTTCGCTGAACGTTTGGTTCGTTTACAGCCCTACGTACACCCATTCACTCGATTGTTGTAAGAGAAAACAATCATTGTTTGAAAGGTACACCCGCTTAATTTGAGAGGGTACGTCGACCTTAATAAATACTTTTGAAACCAAATTTATACTAGAAATTAGGCACATGTGGGATGATTGGATTACCATTTTTATATTCAAGAAGTCATGGGTTTGAATCTTTCAAATGAAATTTTACTTTTTTATCTTTTAATTTTAGGCTCGAGGGCTGGCCCATGCATTTACTCGAGCCCTATAATGTTATTTCTGAAAAATATTAACAACTAAAGTATAGTTAAATTGATTGAAGTTACAACCTCAAGTGAAGTTATAAGTTTGAGTATACTACTATGCCAAATCAACTTTTTGTTAATTTTTCTATCCTTTTGAATTTTTTTTCATATTTTTTTTCTTCTCAATGTCAATCCATCTTAAAAGTTGTCGTTTTTTATCTCATTTTCAAGCACTACTAAATAAAGAGGTTTCATCAACGGATTTTTTTGATGGATTTTCTGTCGGGAAATCGGATTTTCGACGAATCTCTGACGGATTCCATGAAAGTAAAAAAAATCAATTTTTGTTGATTTCTGCCACAAGATTCTGTTGGGAAATCGGATTTTCGACGAATCTATGACAGATTCCATGAAAGTAAAAAAAAAATCATTTTTTGTTGATTTCTGCCACAAAAACTGATCGAGCTAGATTATATATATATATATATATATATATATATATATATATATATGTGTGTGTGTGTGTGTGTGTATCTTGAAAGATGCATGTAATTACAAACAAAAGAATTCTTGAATCCATGACTATAGGTTCTAGAGACTCGATTACTATTATATCATTGTAACAAAACCGACTTTATAGTATTGTTAATTATAGTATGATCAACTACAAAGACTTAAGTTTATAAAACCAAATAATTATGTGTCTTATGTAAAAGTGTTACAGTAAGTTAATAGAATGTTTTTAATGTCTTAACAAGTTCTTTAAAGACAATTATGAAACAAAACTTTTTATTATTCTTTTTAATATGACATCATTTGAAAACATCTTATAAAAAACTCATGTAAAAGATGTATTTATATGTAACTTCTCAAAGTTTTCTTATAGGAAATAGTACACCTGTTTCAAAAGCATCCTAAAAAGCTTCTTAAGAAGCTCAAATATGTCATAGTAACTTAGTGTACTTCCTTTACATGCAATTATTGATCATATAAGCTTAATTCCTACATCTGTCCTCCTATAAAACCGATTTTATTGTAGTAAATGAAGGAGAATATATATAGAGAATGCATGCATGCTTACCGCGAGCTGAGCAGTAAGATCGTCATAACCAGAACCACCAGAAGCAAAACTAACTCCATGAAGAAGTTGTTCACTCGTCAAATTCGGATCAAGATACGCAGGTATAGCTTTCGTGTGACCCAATGCATCCGCTGAAAAACATGAAACCCCGATAATCAAACCAGATAATAAATTAATTACATAAACTTAACAACAAGAAATTAATAGTAATTAGAAATAGGAGATAATACGCGGAACCCCATATTAATCTCCAAAAAAGCTCTTGATAACTAACAAAAAAACCAAGTATTCATCATATATAGAAAATTAAGGAATGGTTGAAGAAAACTCTAACAAGAAAATTGATTAAAACTAAAAGGGTATGGTACCAATGAGATCAGTGGGAAGTCTTCCATTGCTAAACCTTCCAGTAGGTTGGCCATGGTAGAAATCTTTCCCATAGGGCAAGAAGTTAACCTTCTGATCAGTTTCAAGATTATTGTTGTTACCAGGATCAACACTAGAATCTCCAAAAACATAAATGCAAGATACATTGTTCTTGGCTGCAAAAAGCCTTAGCTTTGGAATGTCTGTAGCTTGTGAATGTACAACTAGCACAGCCCAGAGTACAATCACAGTCAGCTTCATGATCATATTAGGATTTGATGTCAAGGACAATGAGAAGCTTCTTGCTTGCTTGCTAATTGCTAGTTAAATTTGAGAATGAATGACTTCTCATATCGATCAAATAAATAGGAAAAAGTGGTATTAAATGTTGTTTGGTTGAGACTTTAATAATTTATCAGAGATCAATATGATCGATATTTATTAGAGTGTCTCCAACTAACGGATCCTTTGAATTTTCTTTAAAATAGGCGTGAAAAATCAAAATCTCTAAAAAATATATCACTCATCTCTACAAGATCTTTATTTTAGAGATTATAACATCAATTATATTATTAAAGTATTAATATATTTAATAAAATGTAATTTTTCTCTCCTAAACATCTAATTTCAAAGACTCTTATCGATGAGAATAATATAATACTATTTCTCACTCATAAGTAATCAATTTTAAGGAATTTCTTATAATTGGAGAAATTTTTCTTCTCTCTCCTACTTTCTCAATTTTGGAGAAGATTTTGAAAATTTTGTTGGAGTAAAGAAAACAGTCAAAATCTTCATTTTCTTTATTTCGGGAAGCTGATGGACATGCTTTTTAGTCCATTGGTCTAGCTAGCTTTTATTTGGTAATAATACTACTAGAAATTTTGAATAAAAAGTGTTGGTATTTGGTAGGGTTCATTTACTCTTTACTAGTTGATCATCGAGAAATGTTCCATGGACTTTAATTAGAAGTCATGGACGTTCATACGAGAATGCTAAGTAAATAAGAAGATAAGAAGATAAATTTTTAGCCAATCATTTTTTTAAAATAATAATTTCCAAAAAATAGGTCAAAGGGGCAGACATGTCATCTTCTCTAATAGATTACATTAGGATAGTATCGACTTCTTGTGAAAAGCGTATGTATTCTTTATGTTTCTTGAGGCAACCCTGATTTTCTATTGTCAACTATGAAACAGTCATTCCTGAAACGATGGACAAGAGTGGAAGCTCGATGGTATCCATGAAGAAAAGATATTGTGCCCTTATAAACTTGATACTAAATGTCCCAAAAGGAGGTACACCGGTTGTTGGTTCATTGTTTCAAACACTTGGACATTGCACCGAAATGTATAGGGAAGTATGTAGGTTATGTTGTGTTTGATATCAGGCGCTCGACTAAAAGGACTTTCAAGTTGACAAATATGTGAAGCAAAAACATCTTGTATATCATTAGATATGGAGTTCCTAACAAACAGTCTGTGGACAACATTAATGTTGGTGAATATCGAAAGGTGCTTCATAACTCCAATTTCAAAGTTATTGGTTGCAAAGCACCGGTGTGATTTCATAGGGTTGAGGGCTTGTCACTCTATTTCAATCCCAACTACAATCATCACTTCTTTGACATGAAAGAAAAAAATTTATCTCAAAATAGAAGACAAATGAAGTTTTTAGATAAAAGGATATATTGTATCGTGCGACAAGGACATATTTTGGTGCAACCAAGGCCTACCAGCTACATGGTTTGTTTGAAGGGTGGTTATGACGAACTCAATTGTACAAGGAGTGACTATAAATTTTTTAAAAGAGATTTAGATACTTTTGTTAGTGATGGTGATGTTCAAATGATAGTAAACATGTGTTAATGAGCTTGAATTAAATGGGACAAACTTTGCATTCAAGTTTTTAAATTTCAGAAGGAAAACTTGAAGACTTTGGCCTGCTGAGATCTCAAGGTTTAATTATTCAGAGTTTGTCTTGTTATATCATTTGACGCCACGTATCGTTGAAACAAGTAATTGTTATATCATTTGACGCCACGTATCGTTGAAACAAGTAATTGTTATATCATTTGATGCCACGTATCATTGAAACAAGTAAGATAGTGTGGTTATTTTTATTATTGTAATCATTATGTTGATTGCGTGAATGAGTTATTAATTTGTTATAATTATTTATGTAGGCATTTTATGGTTTTTGTACCATTCGTCACGATTGATAATAACAGGGGTTCGGTTGTTGTTGGTTCCCACGTGTTGTGTGATAAAACCCTTCCATCATACACTTGGTTACGGGAAGCATTTTAAAAAGTACATGAAGTTCAACAAAATCTCATCTTGACTGATCAAGATGATGCTATTAAAGAGAAGACCCCAATCGTTTTTAATAAAGAAAAACATATATTGTGTATGTAGCACATCATGGCCAAGTTTCCTAACATGATCGAATTATATGTTGTTTTAATTTTTATTCATCTTACATAGGTTATGATTTTGTGGCATTAAATTTTGATCCTACATGTTTTCAAAATTAGGTATGATTTTGTGCGTGTTAGCAGAGATCTATTGCAAAACACAAATCTTGGGAAACATCTATCAAATACTATTTGGAGTGTGTATTTAGGCCAACAGAAGTTTGAAGTTAAATGGAATGCACTGTTGAATGAATTTAATTCAGAAAATTACACATAGCTTTCAGAGGCGTTTAAGATTCGTTCTAAGTGGATTCCCGCATATTTCAAGGATCTACCTATGTATGGTCTAATGAAAACAACATCACGATCTAAGAGTTTGAATGCATTTTTCAAGAGTTTTGCAACACCATGAGAATGATCTGTTGGCCTTTATACTGGTTCATGACTTCGTAATGGACAAATAAAGAAACATGCAACGTTACTGATAAACAAGAGATCATTCATGATTTCAAGACTCGAAGGTTGATTAAGAAACACGTTGCCATGGTTTACGAGGACCATATTTTTATGTTTAAAAGGAAATACTTAAAGGAGAACGTTATTGAGCTCAATGGAATGTTGTTGTGAGGATGGGCGCCAAGTATTCACTATAAGGCAAAAGGACAAAACGTTTCAAACAAAAGGCGGATTTTAAGGTACAATAGTCTTATTTTATTTGGTAATATTTATTTTATTCATTGGTTGTTTTATTTAGGTATTTAATCACATATATATGATTGTTATACCATGCATGTTATAAATTGTCAGGGGTAGATGTGATTCTACGTGAGATCAAATATATTATCCCAGTCCAAATGATCATAAATCATTTGTGACGCTTGATTTTAAGGTTGTCCAATTGTAAGAGATGGATATTTGTCATTTTTCTGTCAATATTTTGAGTATTCTGGCACTCTGTGTTGCCACATATTCAGTGTCTTGTTTAATATTGATGCCGAAAAGATACCTAGACAGTATATTAGCAGGCGAAGGATGAGTGTTGTTACCCCCATGGATGCTCTTCGTACTTGACATATCCATGTTGGAAGCAACGAACGGTCTGACAGATTGACCAATGATATCTAGTTCGAGTTTGTTCAAATACCGAGTGGAATTTACTATGACAATGAGAAAATTGCATTGTTTTTGGAATAGTTTTGTTCCATAAGGCTGCGTTTGGTATATGTGACAGGACATGATGGGATAAAACTCATAGTCTCATGTTTGGTACGACATAGGACAAGACAAGAATTGACAGTCCTATGTTTGGTGCGATATGGGACTAGGACAAGAATTGGGTCAAGGTTGGACATCGTGGGACAAAAAAGGCTTTTATTGTTCCACCAAAATAGGTGAAACAAGGTGGGACAAGAATGAGACAGAAACTAAAATATTACTAACTAACTTTCGTTTGATATGTAACTTTAATATGATATTAGTTTTAGTGGTCACCACTACTAGCTGCGGCTACCGCCACCACTGGTAGCCACCGTCAGCCACCTCCACCTTCACCTTCACCTCCTCCCATTACTACAACCTCCTTCACCACTGTCGACCATCTTTCACCACCGTCCATCGCCGACTTCACAATATCGTTAGCCATCGACCACTACTGTCCATCACCCCCACCACTACCACCGTTGGCCACCTCCACTTTCTCCTCTACTACAACAATCTCCTACACCACCGTTTATTGCCACCATCGTTACCACCATGGTGCACCTCACCTCCACCATCGGTCACCACCATCAGCCACCACCATCAGCTAACAGTAACATTATTTACCATCTTCACATCCTCTACAACCATCGTCGGCCACCAACCACATCTCCACCACCACTAGTACCGTGGCCACCACTCCTTCCCCCTCCATCATAACTAACACCCCACCTTGTCAATTGATAAGGATCTTCCAAATCTAATAAAATATATTTTCTCATTTGTACGAATCGGTTTTTTTCAAACTACCATCAATTATATCAATTTTGATTCAAAATTGGTACTATTATGTATATGAAAACTGTGTAAAAATGTTTATAAATTAAAAAACTTAATGATTTACTTTGTCTGTGTTAATTATAACTATACATAAAATCACCAAATAACTTTTGGTGGCAACTTGTCTAGTTCTATCATGTTCAGTCCTAGTCGTACCAAAAATCAGACAGACTCTTGTTTTGTCCAGTCCAGTCTCATCCAATCCTACACTCTTGTCTTGGCCAGTCATGTCTAGGTTTGTCCTATCCAATCATGTTTGCGTACCAAACACTACCTAAAGGAGGAAGTTGCTCCTAATATCCAAGACTGGTCTCTTTAATAAAGATGTTGAATTTTAGAAATTGGTGGGTGTGTTAAATCTTAAAACCATTAATATACGTGCTCCTGGAGGTATTAGAAACAAAAGATGTGTTACAGATAAGCATTTGATTGGTGCCGACGAGTAATCCCTAAAGAATGCTTGACACAAGAGGATGTTGTAAATTCACAAACCATGACTCCCACATTGTCCGGTAAAGAAAATAATGAATGATTAATCTGATGATTGATGGCATAGTATGGATTTGATTATCTGTTTGACTAGGTTAGACAATATTTGTGTTTATGTCGTTTTATACTAATGTCTTGAGTATCGATAATTAGATTAATATTAGATGTTTAGTTGTTTGAATTTATTTTTAGTTCATAATTGTTCGAGCATATCATTACAATTCATAGATGTTTTTAGGTTTCTTTTTCTCCTACGTATAATAATTATAAGAACACGTTTAAAGTACCTCTTTCGTGATTGTGGAATTACCTTTCTCGCAAGCGTTGATTCATGATTTTGTTCTAGTTTCTCGTCGGGATCATGAAGCTTGCCAATTGTATAGTTTTCTTGCCCTTTTTTTGTGTTATAGTCGGTCAATTGAAGCTCGTAACAGGAATCTTTCCCACAAAGGGTTTGAATATACATAGGGAAGTCATCACTACCCGTCAGCAATCTGTTCAACAATTTATGGGGCAAGAAGTTTTTCAGCTATCGACTTGAACAGAATGCAAGTACTTATCGTTGTTTTATCCTCTACAATTATATGTATTTTGAAGTTGGAGTAAAGAACAAGTTAATTGACTTGTAAACTTAAAGAATATTATTTAAAAGAGAATGGATTTTCACTTACAACGTGATAAAGTCCATTTAGTTTTACTTCCATTGCAAAAATAACCACAATCGCGAGGGGACCACCTTCCTCATGCATGCTTTGCACGAAAAATAATATCATCCGTAGGAATTTTCTATTCCAAATATTATACCTCGAATAGTGACTATGAAAATATGCAATAAATTGAGCATAACATGAAGGGAAATAAAGCTTTATCTATACTATAAATTTTAAAAATGATTCTTCTATAAAGGAACCTCATGTTCTCTGCTCCAATTAATAGACAATAACTGTAACATCTCAGATTAATCGTACCAAATATTGTCCTCCTTGTCCACACACCTGGACTCGCGGCTTTAAAATGTGTCTGATACAGAAGGTATCCAGTCCTTTACAAAGCAACCTTTGTTCCTCTCCCCAACCGTTGTGGGATCTTACAATCCACCCCCTTGGGAGCCAAGTGTCCTCGCTGGCACACAGTCTGGTTCTGGCTCTGATATCATCTGTAATATCTCAGACCAACTGTACCACATATTGTCCATTTTGTTACACCTGGACTCACGGTTTTAAAACGCATATGATAGAGGATGTATACAGTTCCTTATAAAAAACAACTTTTGTTCCTCTTCCCAACCGATGTGGGATCTTATAATAACTCATTTGAATCAAAGACTTCACATAATCTATTTCAAGATTGTGATATATTTTATCAAAAGTCGTGGAACCAAAATTGAGTGCTCCTGTTGAAAATAAAAACATCAATTAATCATTTTACATTAATACCAATAGGCATATGATAAATTAACTTTAAAGTCCAAAGTCCCATTATCCCATACGGCCGATTGGGAGTCGGGGATTAAGGATCGAGATGAAAGAAAAAAGTTGTACACGTCACAACTCACATGTCTAATTTAATTTGAAGTTTATCTTTTTATTTCTTAGACTATTTTTAGTTTTGCAATACGTATTTGAGAACCAGATGTACTGAAACACTTTATATTTTTGAACTATGGTCACTTTATCGTTAATTTTATAATGTATTTTTGTACTTATAATTTTTGGATTGTATGCATAAAGTGAGATAGGGACGAACCGCACCGGATTTTGCGGTGCAGTTTGGTGTGGTTTGAGGTTTATGCAGTGCAATTTGCGTTTTGGAACAATGCTTAAACCGCATATGCGGTGCAGTTTGTTGTTTGACCCTAAACCACATCAAACTGCACCGCGGACACCCCTAATCTTTTATCTATCAAATGAATAAAAAAAACAAATCAAAAAGACTAAAATTGGTGGCAGGGGTGAACAACGGCGATATAGAGAACGAACAGCGATGGGGCGACGAGGAGTGGCGAGAATAGAACATGCTGAGCCAAATCTTCTTCATGTAAAACCTGCTTGATTTAGATCGCGAAAATCGTGTGGTTTTATGAAACCATAGGGGTGTTAGCAGTGTTTGCGTCGGGTTTGAATAGAGTAGGATTTCGGAACAGTAAAACTGATTTAAGTTTCTTTTTTACTTTAAGACTTTTCTAGTCATAGGTAGTTTTCCTTTTGTTAAATTGATGTAAGTAACCAATTTTTAAAAGTTCGATATGTTATCTTATTGAAAAAAATATTCAATAACTTAATCTTTCAAAATGAGAAAGTTAAATCTTTTTTCATTCAAAAAATAGTTCGGAGACTTAATCATCCAAAATAAAAAATCTTAATGGTTTTTTTTCTTTCAAAAAAATAAATCAAGTATTTAATAATTCAAAATGAGATAGTTAGTTGGGTTTTTCCGAACATTTTCTCTTTATTTAAAATAGAAGTTCTTGCACTTAATGTGATGAGATTGTCTAAGAATAAATCATAAATAGGAGAAAAAGATAAATGAGTAAGATGGTCTCTCCTTAAACTTGGGATATAGCCTTCCTTTATGAAAATGTGAAAATATTTATGGGCCTTTTAAATTAATTAACACATAATAAAAATGAAATAAATGAAAATAAATTCATATTTATCCGTAATTTTATGTTCTCCTAGATTTATCTTTATCCCTTAAATTTTGTTATTCTCATTGGAGACTTTTTATGTTGATGCGTTCGTTGTCGATAGTGATATGATAATACTGTGATAATGATCTGAGTTTGTCGTGATAATACTGTGATAATGATTTGATAAATAGAAGATTGTTTATGATGTGATTTTGATATGATAATCATCTAATAATTATGTGATTTTTGTTGTGATAGAAATGTGATAATATTGTGATAATCGAAAACCAACGATGATTATGTCTGCATTAATTGACGTGTTTGTCTTTATGTGATTTTGCTGTGATAATTATTTGGTACGGGTTAGCGTATTATTTTTACGATTTTAGAGATAAGAATGTCACCAAAGTTACAGATAAATATGAAATTAATCACATGATTATCCTTAATTAATTACTTTATTTTCTTTTAGTTTTAATTAATTGTGGGTTAAATATTTGGAGGCCCATAAATGTTCTTGTATTCTTGTAAAACAGAGGTGTTCTCGTTTGAACATCCACCTATGTGTGTGTGTGTGTGTGTGTGTGTGGAGGTTTATTTTATAAAACCTAATTAATTCCAACAAATTGTGCAAACCACATCTAAGTGTTCATTTAGTCTAATTAATATATGATTCCATTTTGTTTCCTAATCTAAAGGTGATGATCATAATAAATGAATCTTATCATCTTCATATATATATCTCAATCATAATTAATGAATCACGATAATTATTCATAAATATCTCAATTGTTTCCTAATATAATAGTTGTTATAGTTTGTAAGAATGACATGGTTTGCATTTGAAACCACCACTATATGTATATACGAAGGATCGTGTGAGAATAGGAATTAAAGTGAGAAGTGCAAGAAGGGATTTGGACTCTTGACCACTTTCAATCTCGAACCAACCCATGAATTGCGCTTTAGAAGAGGAATTGGTATGGTGTTTATAATTAATGTTCATCTAGTAGAACTCCTCAATTAGGATTGATTCAATGGTGGAGATCTCTTCTTACCCTTCTCACCATAAATCCCATTCTCATTGGAATTCAACCCTATATAAAGGGAAGGGTTCAAACGAGAACACCTACATTTTATAAGAACGTGAGAACACACTTTTATTATAGTCAATCACATGTGATACTATATTTTATCACATATAATACACTTGTGATACTAAATCAAATACGCGGACGACATTTGGCACGACATAGGTTGTGGTCCAAGTCGCTTGTACACCACTAGGCCCCCTCACGTGTATATAATCAAACGTGAGGGTGTTCTTAATCTGATACCATAATCCATCACATGTGATGTTAAATGAGAGATGCAAACAACCTTTGGCGCAATCTATGTCGCATGACACCTCGTCCATACACCATCAAGTCCCCTCACGTGTATCATCACATGTGACAAGGGTGTTCTCGCGTTTTTTGTAAAATGAAGGTGTTCTCGTTTGAACCTCCACCTATATATGTATGTGTGTATATGTATTTATCTGTTTACATTCGTTTAGCATCTTAAGGAACGAACACGAACAAATACACTTTCTTAACGAACGAACATGAATACAAAAAAGTTTGTTCGTGTTAGTTCGTCTGTTTGGTTAAGTTAAAGGAACGAACGCGAACAAGCATCCGTTCGTGTTAGCTTGGTTAGTTTATAGCCCCATATTTTTACAAATCACCATTACTTTCCTTTTTTCCGTTGTTTTCTCAGCATAACCAAATCATAGTCTTACAACATAAAGAAGAATGTATTATAAGGTTGGCAATACATGTGGGTATAGTTCGAAATGCAAACAACGACCACAGGTTTCATGGTCCCAAAGGTAATCAAGAAACCACAATGCAAACAAACTCAAACAAATACGGATAAACAAGACCTAATGTTGAAAATGGCGATCCAATTAGAAATACTGATCCACAAGCGTAAATAAAGGAGTAACGATGCAACGTATGATCAAACTGTAAACAACATGTAAATCAAGACAACGAGATTTAATATGGTTCCCTCTACCGATCATGTGATAGTGTCCACATCCACAAGAAAAGAGAGATCATTTTACTACTGATGTGATAGTGTACGTCCATAGGGAGAGAGAGAAATAGAGAGAGAGAGAGAGAGAGATTTTATTACTAACAGAGAATATTATAACGTGTTTACAAGATCATTAGATCAATAAATTAATTAGTAAAACCAAGATTTGTGCAGTATCAACTAAGAAGTAAATACCTTCAACAATACTTTCATGTATTGTGACTCCTATACATACAATAAAATCATTTCAGTACTCTTTATCACTTATGTACTCCTGGTAATTCTATTGAAGTACATAATTGGTTGGAGATCAGTACACCGTTTTGAATAAAAGATTATGCATTTTCTTTATTTTAATTATGATTTAAATTTATATTTTTCAGTTGTTTTCTATATGTTACAGTTAATCGTTTGTTGGCCCTATCAATCAAATAAAATAGACCATTCATTTGGAAAGAACCAATCGAAGAATTTCTTATATCCCTTCTAAGTCTAAACGTTATATTTCGTACCGTATTTCATAGGAATAAACATCAATATCGTAAATAGCACCAATATTGTCAATATCATTAATATCTCAATGACCAAGAATTGCCAATTGACACGGTAAGTACCTATACACAGAAGTTCACAGAAACATGAATAGCTTACAAAATCCATTTTTTCTTATCATTGTTTTTTTCCATATCCCTTTAAGAAAAGATTATTAAAACTAATAAAAATACTTCGAATTAATCAAAAATTTCTTAGCAGTGGCTAATGTATGCTCATGTCAAAAAGGGTACTTGATGCTAATATGAATTATAGGATTAACTAAGATCACCAGTCTCGCCGCCACCACCAACACCACCACACCATTACTATCATCGTCATATCTACCACCCATTAGTCTTTCAAATCAGTAGTTACAAAAGTAGGCAACAATAAGTTAGGTATCTGATATTCCAACCAACAGTCTCTTATTAAATAGACAGACAAAAACTTAAATTTCTTGTAAAGCAACAAGTGCATCAAACCCATACGATTCAGCCTATCTTTCACACTATCGTTCGTTATCAAGATAAACTCAAACCTTATAAAACATAATTGATCCAAAAAAAACAAAAGGTACCCAACACTAAATGGCTTGTTTACCTACTCTCACATGGCTCTATTATTGTGATTCAACAAGTACCTAACACTTGTCACCTCTTTATTTATCCACTTGTCACAATCCAATTCCTTTTCTCTAAGAGGGTCCCACTTTAGCCTACATAGCAAAGAGTTGCATGATTTACACATAAAGCAATTCCTACCTAAACCAAAGAATTATTGAACCAACTAAGGAGAAAAAGGGGAAGGAAATAATGGATAAACTAAATCAAATCAAACTTATTTAGTACTTATATTTTATTTAAAAATGAGGTCTAAAATTTATAGGATGTATGTAGATTTTTTTTGTTTTTTAACCTGGATATCAAACTCGTTATGCGAGCTGACTAACTCCAAGACGATCACATGCTTTGCAGATGGTCTGGGGTCACCGCATTTGAACATCCGTGGTCATAAGGGGATTTTTATTCCTCCTTGGATTTGAACCTGGGATCTCCTGGTACTTTTGACCTTTGGAGTCAAGCTCAAACTGATCAGGCACCATCCTTATGATTGGATGTATGCCAATGTAATTTTTATCTTTAGGATGTAGTACTTATTTCATAAAAACGTTCAACTTTTAAAAGAATCTAAATGGGATGAAAAGAAAATTACTCTTAAGAATACTATTCTCTTCCATTTGTTAACAACTTAACATATATAATTATTTGATTTAACGTTATAATTTAGGGTTGGGTTCACGTAAGAAAAACTTGTTTTCAAGAGACACGTGAGATAACATTTTTACATTTCAAACTTCACAGCAAGACGCTATATATATATATATATATATATATATATATATATATATATATATAGAGAGAGAGAGAGAGAGAGGAGGTTTACTTTACAAACCACATTATTTGTACAAATCATACAAACCTCATTCAACCAATCATAATTTTTCATTTTGTTCATTTTTTTTGTAATTATGAAAGGTTGATTAATCGTTTTTATTGTGAAATATGTTAATCATGGATATTATCATCTTTATTATTTTAATTTTAAAAAAATATTTCATTAAAATTTCATTAAGTATTATATGAAACAGTTTCATAACCATATATGAAACAACTTCATCAAAAAAAATATTATGTGAAACAATTTCACAAGATTAAACAATTTAATGAAAAATTTTCATAAGATTAAACAATGAAATCGACGGATGAGAACGGTTTGCACGGTTTGTAAATTGGATGGTTTGTATTTGATCGTTCCTCTCTCTCTCTCTCTCTCTCTCTATATATATATATATATATATAGAGAGAGAGAGAGAGAGAGAGAGTTTGTTTCAAATGCAACCCATCACATTTGTACAACCTAATAAACTCAAATATTTATGAAAATGATGAAAGTTAATTTATTATGATTTAAATATTTATAGAAGATGAATAAAGTTCATTAATTATGATCAATACTTTATATTAGAAAATAATTAAAATTTATATAAAATTATATATTCATCAAATTAAATGGACGATTGAGATTAAGTTATATTGATTGTACAAATATAAAAGATTATATAATAATCCAACCCTCTCTCTATATAATAATCGGTTGCTTGAGCATCGTAACACTTTTAAATTACTGACTAAAGAATTTTAGTCCATAAGAGACAAAATGAAATTAATATAAAATTACAACACATTTATATTTCATTAAATGCGTTGCTTGCATAAATCCTTTTTTTTTTTTTTTTGTGTTATTACGAGTATTTATTGTTAACAAAAGAATTCGTCAATAATCATTAATATACTCACTTTCTTTTGTGAATTGTTGTATTCTATTATATGGGTAATCAAAATAACAACTCTTATTGTAAAAACCGTGACAACTTTTATTTTTAAATTATTATTTCACGTTATTTTTTCTCATTTAAGATTGATACTTAATGTATTGATAAACATATATTTGTTTCATTTATGTATTTGATTCATACTATGAAGTTTTTTTACATGTAACTTTTGTTTCATAAACAAACTTAAAAAGTTCACATTGTCAAACAAATACATATAAATGAACACGTTATAAAACAAATATATATGTTAATAAATACCCTAAATCAAGGACGGACCCAGAATTTTTTTTAAAAGATGGCACTGTTTGACTATAAGAAAAAACTATAGCGAAAAAATTTCAAACAGTGGCACCGGTTGACTATAAGAAACAAATATACGTAAAAAAAAATTCAATTGGTGGCACTATTTGACTAAGAAAATGACACTAACAAGATTTGAATTTGGGTCTTGAGTAGAATAAAAGTCTTGCAAACCAACTCTACCAAATAAAACTTGTTATCATCGTAGTTTCAAAATACATACGGTGACACACAACAGATTAATACGGTTGCACCTTTCACGAACTATTTTTTTTTACCCTTCGACGGAGGAATAATACGGTGGCACATGCCACTATAACCAACACGATAGGTCCGCCCATGCCCTAAATCCTAGTCTTACATGGAAAAATCATAAAAAATGATATATGATGTACTAGTTCTCAAGTTCATAACAAATTCATGACACACACATATATATATATTATACATACATACATACATACATACATACATACATACATACATACATACATACATATATATATATATATATATATATATATATATATAACATCTTAACCATTCAATAGCTTTCATATAAGTCAATGGTACAATGTGGAAATATTGTTTCGAAACTACAGAAGTTGTACTGTTTTTATGTATGTAAATCTACACATGTTTCATCGGTTTTCATGGCTATAATATTGTTGAGTTTCTTATTTGATTTTGCAGCTTACATATACAACGCAAATAAAAATGTAAACTAGAGAAATGTTGAGAACCGTGAGAAAACAATTTTTTGCAAGGGCAGTCCTGAGTGAGTGATCTTATCCCTTCATTTGGTCAACATTTGCGATTTTGATTTTGAAACACCGGATAATTTCTCATATATATGGGTACGCGAAAAATAGAGGGATAGTTCCATAACTTTTTTACAAATAGACGGCAATGAACCCGTTAATTAGTTCACATATGAACTGTTTTACTTATTCGCATATGAACCATGAGTCACAAACGTTCATATATGAATCAGTTAATTCACATGTGATCATGTTTGAATTTTGAAAACAGAATATCAATATACTTGGGTAATCAAGGATCGTGTATTAAACACTTTCCAAAATCTGTGATTTCGACCCTAGCCTGGGGTATCACGAAATCATATTTGGGATAATCCAAAAACAACGATCTGGATTTCAGGCAAAATCCAAGATCAAACACAGAATTTTGTTGCTTGTTTATGTACCTTAAGAGACAAAATTTTGGCATAGTAACAATATGCAAAAGATCGTCACCCTGCAATGAATCGAAATCGTATGTATAGTCATCGCGATTAAGTTGGTTATTTTGGTGGGTTTCGTGTTTGTTCCCAACAGACACGACTGTTCGAGAATTAGGATCCATTTCTCACAATATGGTTTATATTTCGGGTCGGGCACTGCCCCGCACCCTGCAAGGGATCACCGCTAGGGGCTCTGCCCCTTGGAACCCACCAGGGGCAATGCCCCTTAGAACCCCTCCAGGGGTGCTGCCCCGAACCCCCATGTACCCGAGATCACTTTAACTTATCCTCCCATGCACTTTGCACCTCAGGACTCGAATTATAGCTGAATCTAATTTCGGCTTGTCTCAAATTAATCTCGATCATACAAAATGGCTTGATGACACTAAAATCACCAACATCACACATCACACAGGTAACGACAAATTTTGACTAGTCAAAATCACAATTCTTGACCAGTCAAATTCGATTTTAACCGTATAAAATGCTAGGATCGGTTTTGTACTTCTCAAAACAACCGTCTTATATATGTATATATTATACCTATAATACAAAGGAGAAAATCCATTTAGTTGCATAAATTAGCATTTATTTAGTTGGTAAAGTGCATGCAATTCTCTGGAAACCTCCTTGGATTTACATTTTTTTATTTTTATCAATAAGTTAAGTTTTTTTAAGATAACTTAATTCATATAATAATTATTTGCTAATTATCTAATGTTTTCCTTTACTTTTTTATTTTTTTTAATATTTTTTTTAACTTTATTTGATTATTTAATGAAATTTAGAAAAGGAAAATTCTTTTGATCATTGTTGATTACTTTTATATCTTTTTTGGAATTTTTTTAAATTTTTAGTCTTAGTATTCTTCTGATAACGATAAATCAGTATGATATTCTTGTAGATGTGTTCAACAGGATAATTTGAATCGGGATACCTTAAACGTCAAATAAAAGATAGAATAGGTTAAAAATAAGAGATTTATGAGCAATCACAGTTTGATTTTTGTTTGAATCTTGTTTATAATTATATTATACTTCCACATATACTCTAAATTTTAAGAGTTTATTTTTTAATTTAGTAATAAAAATTAAATAAATATCATAATTGAGAAAAATTACAGGGCCAATTTAGTTTCTAGCACAGGGCTCCCAAAATGTCAAAAGTCGGCCCCAGTTTTTTTACGTATATCATTTCACATGTGAAACGTACAAACATGTATAATTTTTATATATAAAGAACAGAAGAAGACATAATTATTTCATATGTGAAATAAAACATGTCGATGTATTTTATGTATGAAACAAGACACGCATCAACAATGGCTTTAAATGGAACTCGTGAAATGATTGGGATTTGTTATTATGGTTGTCAACCCTTTTGTGGTTTTTATTTCATTTTTCATATATACATATATGTATGTATGTATGCATGCATGCATGCATGCATGCATATATATATATATGCACACCATTTGGTGAAGGTTCAATCTATGTCCATTGCCAAAACTAAAGAGACTTCTCTTTCCCCTTCTCATCCATACCTTTCGTCTTCATATACATAGCAACCATTGATAGAAAGATAAGACATGAAGAACGCAATAAGATGTTGCATCTCTTGCATTCTTCCATGCGGATCACTCGATGTGATCCGCATCGTGCATGCCAATGGCCATGTCGAGGAAATAGCCGGCACTATTCAAGCATCCGAGATCATGAAAGCAAACCCTAAACACATCCTCAAGAAACCCTCATCCCCTTCATCATATACCGATAAAGGTGTAACCAAATGCCCGAAGATCATGATCCTTTCGCCCGACGTCAAGCTTCAACGTGGCAAGATTTACTTTCTTGTCCCTGCCTCTATGCCTGATCAGTCCATGCCCAGAAAGACCGGTTCCAGATCATCATCATCATCATCTTCAACTTCTTCGAAGAAAATGTCTAGTGAAAAGAGTAATCATGTTGTGATGTGGAGACCTCGTTTAGAGAGCATTTCCGAGGCTACAAGTGATGCATAAACGTGGATTCTTCTTTCATTTTTCAAGATTCTGAAAATCTGATATGTTTGTGAGTAAATTAAGGATATAAAAACTTTTATATCTGTTCAGTGATAATTTTTACTGAGGGGCCGTTTACCTAAATACTTACCCGGTAAGCACTTACCGGTAAAATTCAACACTATCGCTTACTTATCGGTGAGATTTTATTCACTAAAACCCATCGTATGCAACAATTTATCCCGGTAAGCGCTAACCATGGTAAGAGTTCTCGTGCTCACTTATCGGGTAAAACTCTCGATTCTTGCCTTCGCTCTTACCGGGTAAAATTTTTAGTCATTGTCATATTCATCCGATAAAGTAAAGTGACTTGATAAGCACTTAACCGGGTAAGCATTTGGTAAACGACACCTGATTCTAGTTCCAACTGATAAATGTTTCGACTTCCTGTGACAAAAATAAACGTCATTTAGTAAGATGATCGAAACTATATATAGATGTATTTTTAGAAATATGATCTTAGATGAAGTAGCACCGTTGAATGCAGGTGAAATCACATTTTTGCCCTCGTCTTTATTACCAAATTGTCTCCAAAATATGAATTATTTACATTTTAATCATTAAACAATATTTATAAATTTAATAAAAGCTATTTTAATCATTCGTAGTTGCATATAATTTATATATACCGCAAAAGAAAGCAATAAACCGCAAGGGTGGTGTCTGATTGGTTTGAGCTTGGCTCCAAAGGTCAAAAGTACTAGGAGGTCTCAGGTTCAAATCCAAGGAGGAATAAAAATCTTCTTGTGGCCACGGAGGTTCAAATGCGGTGACTCCGGGCTATCTGCAAAGCAGGTGGTCGCATTGGGATTAGTCGGCTTGCATAGCTGATTGGATATCCAGATTAATAAAAAAAATTATTTATGACGTATACGAAAAGTATTTATTAATAAAAATTAATGCAATAAATTAAATATAGATTAAAAGACCGAGATTGGATGGGTACTTAACGAGTGGGGGTATATTAGGTAGACTTATTTATAATAAAAATTCATTAAAAAATAATAAATAAATAAATAAATAAATAAAAAACCTTTTAATTTAGAGTAAACTCCAAATTTAGTTCTTATGGTTTGTCGAAAATAACACTCTTGGTCGCTGTAGTTTTTGCACGGTTTGTAAGAACTTTCAGATTGAGTCACTTCCTCTAACTATTGTTAAAAAAATCCGTTAAATGACGGGTATTTTGTCATTTTATTGATTTTTTTGTCTTTTACAAAAGCATAATCACTTTACGGGTTTGTTTTTGTGCTTTTTGATTAGGTAAAAGATAAAAAGTAAATAAAAACGAAATTACCTCTCTTTTAACGGAATTTTTTTAATGGCTGTTAAAAAAGGACCAAATCTAAACGTTTTTACAAATTATAATGACCATCTTATATTTTTGGAATTACATAAAGAAAAGTGTTATTTTTAACAAACCGTAGGGACCAAATTTCTAGTTTACTCTTGAATTTATTTACGGTTTCCATTTTTACTAAATGTACACCCTTTGGTCTATTTCGTTACTTATTTTAAATTAAAACCTTATATTTTATATCTCGCACTTAATTCGTTTGCTTTTGAAATATAACAAATATATTAAAATTGAGAGGAATACAAGGTCGATTGTTACTGTCAGAAGCAAAATAAGAAACAAACAAAAACTAAACGAATAAGCGGAAAATGACGATAAATAAAAGACTAAACAAGACCACGGGCTACAAAAAATGAACCGACAACAAGTCACAATGACCCAACTAACCACCAAATTGCAACGACGATTCACCCAAGAATAGTTGAATCTCTTAGCACGAGCAGAAAACCAGTGAAATGAAATCAGTTGAACGTCAAAAATAAATCCTAGACTAGATGAATATATACCGTATTATCAAACTTCAAATTAATTTAAATGTTACTTATTAAACTCTTAGGCGACGTTTGGTACATCGAACAAGACATGATAGGAAGAGACAAAATTCACTGTCCTGTGTTTGGCACAACATAAGACATGACAAGAACTCACTTTCCCACGTTTGGTGCAACAAATGACAAAAACAATAAATGGGACAACGCGGGATAAAAAAAAAGTTTTTTTTCTAATTCCACCAAGATAGATGGAACAAGATGAGACAAGAATGAAACAGAAACTAAAATATTACTAATTAATCTTCGTATATAACTTTAATATTATATTTGTTTTAGTGGTCACCACATCTAGTCGTTGGCCACCTCCACCTCTTGCCTCCACTACAACAAGCACCATCCATCGCCACCTCAACAACTAGTGTCGGCCACCAACCACCACCATTCATCGCCACCACCACTACTATTGTTGACCACCTTCACCTTCTCCTCTACTACAACCTCCTCCACCACCTCCACAACCACCATCGCCCACTGACCACCACCATTTATCGCCACTATCTTTACTACCATGAGCCACCTCACCTCCACCATAACCACCATCATCGGCTATCACTACCACTACCCACTACCACCTGCTACCACTACCACTATTTACCATATTCGCGTCCTCCATAACTACCGTCGGCCACCGACCACCACCATTCACCTCCATCACTACTAGTATCGTCGACCATCACTACCTCCACCTCCACCATAACCAACACCACCTTCACCTCTACTATAACCACCACCACCACCATCGGCAACCACCATCACAATTACCTCCACCGCATCAACTACAACTACCTCATCCATCATTGTCGACTATCACCACCATCATTATCTACCATCTTCAAGTCCTCTACAACCACCATCGTCCATCAATTGCCAATGTCTCTACCTCCACAATTATTGTTATTGCAACAATCTTCATCGTGCCTTCGTCAATTGATAAAGTTTTTCCAAACCGAATAAAACATAGTTTCTTCTTTGCACGAATCATTTTTTTTTCTTTCAAACTACCATCAATTATATCAAAATTTTGATTCAAATTTGGTGTTATTATATATGTATGTATTTATGTATATGAAAACTGTATAAAAATGTATATAAATTAAATTATTTAATTATTTACTTTATGTGTATTAATTATAATTATTATATAATATATAAAATGATCAAATAACTATTAGAGGCACTTGTCTAGTTCTATCATGTTCAGCCCTAGTCGTATCAAACACCAGACATACATTTATACTATTCAGTCCTCTCATGTCCTACCCTCTTGTCATGTCCAGTTATGTTATGTTCAATCATGTCTACATACCAAACGCTATTTTAAGGGGTCATTCACCAAACACTTACTCGGGTAAGTGTTTACCCACAAAATTCATTTTTGATGCATTAAATTTAGAGAGTAAATAAAAATAAGGCATATCAAAGTTATAAATTCAATGATCATATATAGTTCTGTCGTGTTGACTGTATTTATTCTAATATTACAAATTTTGGAATTATAATTAAAACGGTTATGTTGATTATACATGTTAAACATTTTCAATAGTAGAGTCTGGATATTCCCTTGTTACTGCTACTTTTACAAGTGATTACGGTAGCGGTGGTGATGGTCGAAGCGGTACTTCATAAGTTCATATAAACGTGATTTGACTAAGGGATTATTTGACAGTTACTGAATGGTTTGGTGCAGAATGATCAAGTAGTCAGAATGATTAAGAAGCTCTCATTAGTCATTATATAGTGCAAAATGAAATATAATTGGTTGATAATTGCTTATAATGAAATTAGGACGTTGAATGGTTAAGGGAACCCCAAGATATAAAATCAAACTCATTAAGAGTCAGACTTTTTTTTTGCCAAACAAGATTCACCTCTTAACGATTCAGAAGTTGCCTCTTAATGAAACTATTAAGAGATAAACAAACAACCCCTAAGATTCCCCACAATCAAATCGATGTTTTTACTTTAAAATTTTCATTATATAATATAGTTATCATTTTATGTTTTAATTATATACAAAATAAGGATATAAAATGAAAATTGAAAACAAAATTGAATGGAAAAATAAATAAATATAAAACTATATTATAACAGGTTGTTCAAAAGGATCCTCGTTCTTCCATCAAATATTCTGCTTTTTCCTGGATACTCGAGTTCAGATGCACATCCTGGTGACAAGCTATTTTTCCACAGGACCTCCCCTACAGTATCGTGGCAGTATCCATATAAAACTACATCGGATCTTTCCTAAAACATAACCTAAAATTATGTCTTCATTGTCTAAACGAACCCATAAGCGATTAAGGATTTCAATCATAACTTCACGCATCGAGAAGTTAACGAGTTTTTTGGTCTATGTATGCATGTAGTAACGTCTTTCTAAAGTCATACTTTTGTATTTTGAGTTCACAACTCTTGGCTTCTGTCTGTTAAGTAAAGACTTGTGTAATAAAAACTCGTATATGAGATCATAATTTTTCACTCATAAGTCGGATAAGATCATTTGTTTTAAGCAACTTCTTTTTCTAGATCGAGTCCGAAATGGATACTTGGTTGAGGAGTCCCAAGCATCAATCTTTATCATTGTAGGCAACTCTTTTCGCAGGCTGTGAGAATCAGCATTGAGTTGTGTTTATGCGTCTAAATCAAACCAAACAAACTCAGTATATTTCATTGGAAAGCAGGGTCTAGAGGTAAAACGTAAGCAGACCTATCATCTGCCTTAAAAGAACGGAGCAGTTATTTCTGTGAAGGTGTTACACATAAAGAACCTAATAAAACTTGATTTGCAGATTTCTTGATGTGTTCCAGCATCTAAAGAACTTAAAAGAGAGATTGCAAAACCTGTTTTTGCAGAATTCTTGATGTGTTCCTCAAATTATAAATATCAACATCGCTAATACGACGCCCCTGCAATGGCATTCAAAGTTGGGACAAACTGTTAAAGGGTCAATGGCTCAACAGCATTCCTGTTACCGGTAGATCCCAACCCATAGCTCTACAACTGTTAGAACTCAAATATCATCAAACACATTTTCATTTTTTACACTCATTATACAAATGGTAAACAAGGGTTTCTATTCTTTTTATCTAAATTGACCTTCGTCAACGTCTACCATGATATACAAGCGAAAGAACTGAATAAAACTATGTATTCGAACTTAAAACATTGTACCAAGATGAGATTTGGTGCAACTGTGCACCATTTTCTGAAACAGAAAAAAGAACACAACAAACAGCAATTGATCATAAAGAACTGTAGAAATAGATTGGAATAAACCTATACCAAAGTCACCGTAATCAGATCAGAAAATGTTTAGCAAGTACGTTAATGCTAAAAACCACACAAGAAGAAGAAGCAAGTTGATGAAAAGAAAAGCCAAGACTTTTGCATTGATCAAACAAGCAAATGAATTATGGTTGATAAATAGAAGAGACCATCAAATATGTCGCAAAAGTTATAGTTTCACTTGTTTAATGTTGAAGCAAATAGGGCAAATCACATGAAAGCGCAACGTACTTGGTCCCAATTCCTTTTTCGAAACGTACTTACTAAGCCAAGACTTAGCAAGTACTTGGTCGCAAACGTACTTATGTAACTAGTATACATCTAAGAATGCATGAAAATGCAACGTATTTAGGTCTAAATGTATGAGATATCACATCTAAGGTACCAAAATGAATGTTTTAAAGTTTTTGTTACACAAAATAAGAATTAGACATGAGTACATTATATATTCATGCAATTTGCCCAAGAAATAAAGCAAAATGTCACCAAGTGTCACTCAAGGCCCTATGGGATTAGTAAAGGTGCGCACAAGCTGGCCCGGATATCCATGGTTACCAAAAAAAAGATACTTATTTGATGGGAGGACAATGATGTTATAATACTTGCTGCAAATTAAAAGTTTGAAGAGATCAAGATAATGTATCTATTTCCATATGTACCTACTTGTATGACTTGTTTGAGTTTGACGTCCACTAGTTTAGTTTTTCTTCATTTATTGTTAGTTGTCAGTATTGTGCTTTGTGGTTTGTTGACTATTTCATGTCCCCGGTACTTTTTCTATCTATTGTACTCTTCGCTTCTTTGCACACTTACTTGTAGCATGCTTGCATGTTTCTTTTAATTTTTGCTTGGCAAAACATGGGTCTTGACAGAAACAACCTCTCTACCATTTGGGATGGAAGAAAGGTGTGCATACATCCTACCCCCCACCCACCTATGCTTTGTGTTTACTGGGTTAGTTTGGTATTTTTTGGTTTTGGTCGAACAAAAAGGAATTGATCGACTTCTCAGCTCAATAAAATAAACTGAAAGGCTTAACTTTTAGTTCCGTTAAGATAGACCCAAATGTTAAAGTTGTGTCATTGCATCATGCAAGGTTAGCCACATCTTTGCACCTTCTCTAAATGGTGTGTGCCATTTCACCCTGCTACACCATCCTAAATAGCGTGGCGGCACCTTCGAAACACGTCATGCCTTTATCACTATAAAATTCACACGGTGTTTTTTTTCTTTTCTCGTCTCTCAAAGTCCACTGGCACAATATCTCTTCTGGTTAATCTCATGTGAAAACCAAAACTAGCTATGTATTTCAAGTTCCACTTTCTACAATTCCATAAACTACCTTATGGAAAACAAAAAATACTACACTAATAGCTACCAAGAGGTATCCTAAAATATTCAGATACCATCATAAGAAAGACAAGAAGCTGCACCAGATTCGCTATCAAGAGTCAAAAACAAAAATGTTACTTGAAAAGACATTTCCGAAAAACCAGCAAGCATCATAGTTATAAAATGAACAATCAACTATAAAAGCAAACAACAAAATGTAATCTACATTAGCATTCAATTCAAATGGTTAATCACGCTCCCTTTTCTTCAAAAGAAGCTATAAGATATAAAATCTTCAATGGAAATGACATCACAAGCATCCAAAAATATGCAATTACAGTATGTATGAATGTATGATAAAGGGTCTCCAAATTTCTCAACAAGATCAACCCTTTTGAACATCTAATGCATATCATTGATCATTCAACAACACACATCATAGTTACAAGATGAACAATCATGAATCAACTATAAAAGCAAACTACAAACATAATCTACATTAGGCAGTCAATTCAAATAGTGAGTCACACTGGCCTTTCTTGAAAAGAAGCAATAAAATATAAAATCTTCTATCGAGATGAAATCACAAGCAACCGAAAGTGTGCCCAAGACTTATTTATATGAACATATGATAAAGAGTCTCCAAATTTATCAACAAGATCAACTTTTTTAACATCTGATGCATATCATTGATCATTCAACGACAGACAACAGCCAATGTATTCCACAAAAACAAGTATAGAATCATGCTAATCATCATTTTCACTTAAATTAACAAGAAACCCTTGAATTCTAACATAAATCACAGTAACTGAAACAAAAACAAAAACAAAAAAAAGAGTAAGAGATCAAAGATCACCCCCTTCGATATTAAGGCGCTCTTGGATCTGTCCCATGTTGCCAAACATAAACAAGTTCATCCCATCCGGTACTGGCCAACAATCCTTCAACAAGCACACTCATATCCACCCCTACAGCAAACTCTGTATGATGATCATAACGCCCAATTAACGAATCCTCCACCATATAATCCCATAAACAAACAGTCATATCATATGAACAGGAAGCAATCAAACTTGCTCTATGCGGTGAAAACTTCACTTTTCTAACTGCATATCCATGGCCATTCAATACCGCAACAGGAATTCTGTAATTCCTCACATCCCAAACCTTAATCGATTTATCAACAGATGAAGTAGCAATCACTGCATCATCATACTTACTCCAATCACACGACAATATTTCAAACTCGTGAGCTGGGAGTATCATGGTCGATCCCGGCTCACGCACATCCCATATCCGGGCAGTGCAATCGCCGGAAGCCGACGCGAAAACATCAGCGTGACGAGGATTCCACGCGGCGGAGTACACACAATAAGCGTGTTCTTTAAACGTACGAACGGATGTAGGTCTATCGATCGTCCAGAGCTTGATGGTATCATCCCATGAGGATGATAAAAACGAGTCTCGCCGGACGGCGTTGTAGTCAACTGAGTGCGTTTCGCGGGTGTGTTCGGCGAGGGATCGAACTGGATTGGAAGTAGGTGGGAGAGAGAGATCGTATAGCTTCACAGAACCATCAGCGACGGCAGCGATTAGGAGAGAATCATGAGATTCAGACCACGAAACGTCATAGACACCATCAGCGGTATCGTAGGCGGCGATTTCGGCGATAGGTCCGGCTGGAGAAAGGTCGATAACGTGAATCCGTCCATTACCAAGGATACCGAAGTTCTGAGAGGTGGCGACGGCGAGACGTTGCTCGTAGAAAGGGCTAAATTTGACGGAGTAGCCGTTGAACGGAGTTTTGAACATCGGCATGGCTGAGCTGGGGTTCCGGTGACGGCGATTGATCCCCTTGGGATATGTGTTTTATCTGGTACACTATTAAAACCTTGGGAATATTTTAAACCGCCTTAATTTATAGTTTTAGTCCTTTTACTTACGTATATATACAATTTCAGTCGCTATGGTTTTTGTTGTCAATCTACATTGAAGAGATGGCATGTATCAAGCCTAATTTGTCTAATGAAAGGGAATTAAAGTAAATGTGATGTTATAGTATAGATAACGGTTATGGTCTTACGGATGCATCGTTAAAGAAAATACCAGCAAACTTACCTTCCTGAAGCAGAGAAAAAGAATGGATAACGCTTTACACTGATATTCAACCATTTTTATTAGACAAGGTGTCAGGGTGATATGGTGTACTTGTTGGAGTCCGTTTTCGTGATATGTGTTTGACATGTTTTTCACCCCCGATGTCTATAATTTTAGCAGTGGCCAAAAAAGCGTATCATTGTTCCAACATGAAGCCATTGTCGTTGCAAATGAGGATAGTTATTTGAAGATCTTGAACCATCTTCAACAAACATCGTGTCTAGAGTTATGGACAACATAACGTAACTGTTTCAACATGAAGCCAAGGATAGTTAATTGACGATCTTGAACCATCTTCAACAAACATCTGGTGTGTGGAGTCGTGGATCAAAGCAAGAAGAAATAGTGGATTTTGAACCCCGAGAAGATACCCATGAACTAAATTTGCATGCTGAATTAGAAACAAAATTTACAGTATACTTGTAAATATCCAACAGATTTTTATTGCTTCAGGTAGACTTTTTTATATACATAATCATAAAAAGGCCTACAGAGGATAGAAATACGATAAATAAGTATACGTTTGGTTAGGGTTTAAAACAAAATATAAAGAAAACCAACCACAATGGTGGTGTCTGATTAGCTTGAGTTTGGGCTCCAAAGGTCAAAAGTGTCTGGAGGTCCCAGGTTCAAATCCAACGAGGAATAAAAATCCCCTTGTGACCACGGAGGTTCAAATGTGGTGACTCTGGGCTACCTGCAAAACAGGTGGTCGCCCTGTGATTAGTCGGTTCGCATAGCGGGTTAGATATCCAGATTAATCAAATATATATATATATATATATATATATATATATAGAGAGAGAGAGAGAGAGAGA
>NC_037541.1:2736430-2753852 GCF_001531365.2 Cynara cardunculus var. scolymus
ATTGTTCATACACATATTAATTAATACAAATTTTTGACCAATTTATCCTTTGAACAATTGTTCATACACATATTAATTAATATATTAATGAAATTATTGTTTATTTAATCTCATTTAATAATAACCGTTAGATGAGAAAATGAACGATTAAGATGGGTTAGCATAGTTTGCACAAAATATTGGGTTAGTATTTGAACCAACCCCTATATATATATATATATATATATATAAAGAAAACCATCAAACTTTGATTTAAAAGAAGTAACGTAAAATGAATTCATGAAGTAATTGTTCATGCCTTTTTTAGATAGTAATTGAAAACCGATCATGTTTCATTAAAAGCCTCCATTTTCAGTAATTGTGCAAACTTTTGTTTTCTCACACAACTTTTTGCAAGTTGAGAGCCTTCATGGAAACTGTTTCTACTCTTTGGAGTTGACAACATGTCTGTATAATTCTGAGTGAGATTTAGCAAGTCTATCTGATATTTATCGAATTACCAGATATATATCAACAAACACACCTTTCTTTCCTTTACAGTTGCAATTAAACATCGATTTCACATACAAATGTTGGTAGTAAAATTGAACGATCAGCTACACATTGTAAATCAAACACAATAATGTTGATATTTACATAAACGCTATATCTGATTTAGGTAAATGAAGGTCTTTTAAGCTTACATTTATTCATTTGTATATCATCTTTGGTAAGAAAGTAGATCAATTGACTCTAAAGCAAATGAATTAAATGTTGACTGATCAAAATTAAAAGTATTTTACTTGCAAATCTTTTTGTAGTCGTTTTGTTCATGTCCAAGAGTTACCTGAAACAACATAACGTAAAAGATATCAAATAATATAAATTCTAACTACTTAAAAGATTTTTCACCCAAAAACCGATGGAAAAAAACCATATTCCTAACACACTGTTAATGCAACTAACATTCAGTTCTTCCTATTTCATACTCATTTTACTTGACTAGAAGGGTACTCGCACAATGTAGCGATACACATCTCGATCTTAATGTTTTTTTTGTTTAGTCGATGTTATAATACGGTTTATGTGGTTTTAAGAAAGCGATAATATTTTTATTTTTAAATAAAATATAAATATGAAGATATTATAAGAAATTGGAAAAAAATAATATTGATATTAATACAAAACTAACTATTTAAAATTTCAATTTTTTGTGTGTATTTCTTTAATTCATTTTTTTTATTTTATGTTTAATAATATAATTTTTTATAAAGATAATAATTAAGTATTTTGCTAGTTACCAATAATTATCCTAATTATATTTTACAATTTTTATATTTAAAATGAGATGTTTATCCTCTATTTCATTATGTTTATCTATAGTTAGTTACACGAATTCAAACATGAAGCTTTAATAAGTTATACTTACGCACAATTTACTTGTAATCTTAAATTTTAAGTAATATGCATCAATAAACAATATTTCATACATAAAAAATGATTTTTAAGAGTTTTTGTCAAATACTTTATAATATAGTATAGATAAACAGGTTTTCAAGCTACATGGCATCCGCTAATTGTGTTGTGGCATTTTTCCAAATAATCAAAAATTACAAAATAGTCCGATAATTTGGCATTCATGTTATAAACAAGATTCATCGGTCAAAATGGGTACGAAATAAAACGTTTGTAGCACAATTGAGAAAAATAATCATCGTTACACTAAATAGGAAAAAGGGTAAACTTCGTTACATTTAATGCATTTTGGCCTAAAGGAATACCCAGAAAAAGATGAGTGTTATAGCTTGGATTCTTCAAAGTTTGAAGCCCAGAATGGAAGAGATATGGTTGAAAGAATTAGAAATGATAAAAGGTGGATATGTGTACCTAATTGTTGCAAAGAAACTAGTTCTATACCATAAGGGTGGTGTCTGATTGGTTTGAGCTTGACTTCAAAGGGCAAATGTACCAGGAGGTCCCAGGTTCAAATCCAAGGAGGAATAAAAATCCCCTTATGGCCACGGAGGTTAAAATGCGGGTTCTGCAGAGCAGGTGGTCGCCCTGGGATTAGTCGGCTCGCATAGCGGGTTGGATATCCAGGTTAATCAAAAAAAAAACTAGTTCTATGTGTTCTTAAGGAGTCATGAAACTGAATTCAGATGTTAATCACAACTGCATAGTTATGGTAGGTCAAAACTTCATGCAGCTCGTGCGTATGGCAAGCGACTATGCGAGACATGATAGACAATACAGAACAAAAACTTGTCCTACGTTTGACGTGACATTAGACTGGGACAGTTTTTGTCCCACTAAAATAGATGGAACAAAAATCAGAAGAATATACAAGATTGATAAATTACTAAACTATCCATGTGAGTTTAAAATCCTAAAACCTTCCACAATTCTCTCACTCTTACTCTCTCAGGTTCAATCATGTCCGCATACCAAACGCATCATTTTAAAGTAAAATCACAAACAAAAATCAGGAAGACAAGACAAAATCTATAAATTACTAATGAAGCATGATGTTCAGTAAAAGGAGATGGAAATGATTTAACTTTTCTCAAGAACTTGTTAGGAATTTACTCACAATGAAAGAAACTATATCAGCATCTCGCAGCTCATTAAGCGTGAGAGGATTTCTTCACAGCTAGGTCGTTGATAGGGTTCCGCCCAACAATCTGAAAGAAAATATGAGAGAAACTACCCTATTATGCTAAATATGGGTGAAAACCTTGCTCTTTTTCTAAAAAAGTATCTAGTAAATTTGAAATGAAGCATATCGAAACTTGTATTTAGACGTTTTTTTGCATACCTGCTATTAGGTTTCCCAAGGGACCTTCAGGAATTTCAAGTCGAGTTCCATCATGACCAACAGCACGAACCACCTGTAACAAAATGCACGAGATGAGCATCAATGTCATGGATTTCACTCTTGACCAGTACGTTTATACTCCCTCCGTCCCAAAATAAGTGTTAACGTTTTAATTTAATTTGCCTCAAAATAAGTCTACTTTACAAATTTACCCCTAACTATGAGATGGAGAAATTCATTACTCCATCTATTTTGAAGGGTAAAATGATCATACGTACTTAATTAAAAGGAGTAATAGTTATACATTTCTAAAACTCTGAGCCTTTCTCATTGTGGACATTTATTTTGTGAAGCAGGTAGTATATTGAATCTGGGGATCTCCACTGAAACAACCTCTCTACCCCTTTTACCCTTTGGCATAGAGGCAGGGTCCGCATACATATTTCCCTTACCCCCCCCCCCCCGGGGGGCCGGGTGGGACCCTATCTCTGTGTGGATTTACCAGGTTAGTTTGGTTTGGTTTCTTATATATATATATATATATATTGAATCCGAGTTAAACACACTTACTTGAGCTGATGGCACTCCTTCCCATGGTCTATGAAGAGTACATAGTTCCCAAATTATGACACCAAAGCTGAAAATATCACATTTTTCTGTAAAGGGTTCATTACGAATGAGTTCAGGTGCCATCCACTCTGGGGTCCCTGCAGATGAACAATCTCTTATGTGTGTAGTGTTTAGCACCCGTGAGAGCCCAAAATCACAAATCTTCACTGTCCAGTGCTTATTCACTAAGCAATTCGCGCTTTTCAGATCACGGTGCACTATTTTCACTCGATGCATAGACATAAGACCCCTTTATGCAAAGAAATAAGAAGCTGTTAGTAGGAGTTATTAGCAGTGATTTCAGATCGGAGGGAGTAATGTGAACCGTAAATTGACTAAGGGGCTATTTGGTTGTTTTTCTATAAGGGCCTGTTTGTTAGTAGCTTAATGGATTTATGGAACTGATCCAACATCTAGACTTTCTAAAGCTATTAAAGAAACATATATAGCATCTAGGATGGAGTGCAATAGAACTCAAAGACCTATAGTCATGCTAGGCCCTTTTACGTCTTCCTCTCTACTTGTGTTAAGAATCCTTAGCGACACCAATGGTCTGTTTGTTAGCAGCTTAATGAGCTTAATGTGACTCAAAGCTTATTCAGTCAACTATACATGACTGTTTGGGAGTGCCTTAATGATACAGAAAGTGGCTTATTTAAATATTTAGTAAGCTTCTAGGGTGGGGGAGCTTTATGCAGAAAGCCAAAAAAATTCAAACATGCTCCTTCCAATTAAAAAACACGCTTCTTCCATCTATGAAAAAACCCCAAACAAGAACTTCCTCATTAATCAACACAGACAGCTTTATTCATACAGGACTTGATGGAAAACAACCAAACAGCTCATAAATGTAGATGCATACGAGCATTGTTAAAGCTTTGGCACAAGCCGGATGTCTTCAAGGAAACAACTGCTCTATCCTTTGGGGTGGAGGACAGGTGCGCATACATCCCTCCAAGACCGTACTTTCTAGTGGAATATACTGGGTTTGTTTGGTTTGGTTTATAATGCTAAACAAGTATAAAGGTTTTCAATTATACCTGCATATATCACACAGCATTTTTAGTCTCCTTCGCCAGCTGATTCTCTTTTTTAGCCCACTCACATGAATGAGATAATATAGAGACCCCATGTCCATGTATTCGGTGATCAATGAAAAGTGAGGAGGCGTTGTGCAAGCACCAAGGAATAATATAACTGCATAAGAACGCAAAAAAGTTCAAAGGAATTAGTAGTTATCAATGGCAAATTCATCATAAATTTTAGCACCATCTGAAAGTTTTGAACCGTTCAATTCATAGTTTTACAAACAAGAAATATAATATGCTAAAACAGGATGATATCTGAAATAAAAGAAGAATACCATTTGGGTGGCGAAGTCGACTGCAAAAAATGAAAAAGAATCAGCAGTGTTTGAGACATGAAGGTGAAGGTACTTAATGCGTGTCGAAAGGTACCTTAGAATGGACATCTCGTTGCAAAAATCTTCGATATTCTCAGAAGTTATTTCCTGTTCAAGTAAGACTTTGATTGCAACATCAATTCCATTCCAAGTGCCTCGGAAAACTTCCCCAAAAAACCCTACAAGATAAATTCACATATTTAGAAGGTAAAACAAAAAGAAATCAGAATATCAGTAAAGATAAAAGGTGAATGAAATAGAAGCTGAACAGAGTACAAAATATAGGTTCTGAAGATGATGGTAATGATGAACATTGGCAGAGGTAAAAGGTAATAATGAGAGCATCTCCGACAGATTCTCTCTAATTTCTCCAAAATGGTGAAGCAAGAGTTAAAATCTCCAAAAAAATAAATGCAATCAACTCCAACAGTTTCTCCATTTTGGAGATTTCGACATTAGTATATTATTAAAACTATCAATAGATTTAATATCCCAACGAACTTTCAAATAAACTTTACGTAAAAATGATAATACATTAAATTCATTGGTGGCAACAATAAAATAACATTTCTTGCTCTAATTTTGGAGAGTTCTCCATATTTGGAGATCTTTATCCTCCTTTTCCTAGTTTCTCCATTTTGGAGTATCTGTTGGAGCAAAAAGATAGGTTCAAAACTCCAAAATCCCCATCTTTCTCCATTTTGGAGGATCTGTTGGAGATGCTCTAATCGTATGAAGAACTCAATCTCTGCCATAAGCTAGGAAATAGTAATGCATACCAATGCCAACACGTGATCCAACTGTTAGTTCAGAAAAATCAATATTCCATTCATGGAAGGGGAACCATGGTTCGTTCCTGATGGAGGACGATTCAAGAAACTTATTCCATGTGATCATATCAAGATTCCCTTCTAATTTTTCTGTTTCATTCCTGTCAGAACCATGATCATGAATCCTATACTTATGAGGAGATGAAGGTAGAGAGAAGGCCTTTGGACAACTGGTTTGCCTCCTATGCGAAGCAGATGCCTGGAATTATCAAATGTCATAAACAATCAAAAAGGTGAAACATGGATGCATCAATATAAAAAAGAAAATCCATGGGGGAAAGATTTTTTTATATGGTTGACAACCCAAGAAACAACTCAAGATGAAAACGTAAATGATGACAGAACCACGTACACGTCAGCAATTAATTCACTTTTTCAAGTTTGATGTTTGTATGTTTTGTTTTAATTGAATGTTGATGCGTATTTCTAACTAGGCTTTCAAATTTTAGCACGGCCGTTTTCAAGTTCTTTTTGGCTTGTTCTTCTATTGTTCTTTTTCCACAGAACAATTTGAGCAAGAGTCTTCACGGAAGCAGCCTCTCTACTCTTTATGGTAGAAGTCAGGTCTGCGCACATCTCACCCTCCCTAGACCCATCTCCGGGTGGGATATACCAGCCTTGTTTGGTTTAGTTTAACCAAAGAGGAAAGTGAAGGTTACGCATCATTTCTAATGATAGCTTTAGTAATATATTATAGTCCCAATAACTTTTAAGTATATATACTGCCATATAAGAACCTTCCAAATATTAGGGTCCAAATTTATTGTAACATGAATGTCAAACTAATTGTTCGAATTATTGCTAGTCTTCTAAAATATACAAGTTAGTGGTATGCAATTATCCAATATACCTAATACAAATTCTGACTCAAGTTTAAACTTTAACACCAAATCCTTCATATTTTGTATTCATTCCACAAAAAATCCAAAAATGGCATCAAAGTCTCAATGACTTCAAAGAAAATTATGCAAGCATTCTTTTGACCTCATGAAAAGGTACCTATTTGTATGTACAGATAGTAGGATTTGAAATAATGCTGCTATAATTGAGAACTAAAGTATACACGCTTAACTTATGATAAATTATAATGAATAAAACAAGCCCATGATAATAAGTAGTGCTAACAACAAGATTTCATCCTCAAAACACTGAAAACTATAATAGCATTATGCAATTCTATATGATAAACAAACAAAAAGATTACACTTACGTTTTCCTGATGTTCTGGACTATTGCAATGATCATCAATATGTTCCCTTGGAGGATGATTTCTCTTCAAAGTGTCATTCATTGCTCGCACAACCCTACAGTTTGGTTCAAAATTACAGCACTCATAAAAATTGCATATTTCCTTTGCCTAAATTCATGAACGATATGAAAATTCAAAAAAAAGGGGGTGAGTCCAAAGTTTAGTCTCCATAATGCTCTCTATGAAATTGCAACAATCTAATTAAGGAATTGCTGAAGAAACTTAAGGTTTTAGCCATAAATCTTCTCTAGGTACTCAGAATGAAATATGTTTAAAACCCCTTAAAGTATGGAAGAACTCGGGATACTAAAAAGTTAGAGACAAGCAGGATCATGCATTTCCTTATAATAATAATAATAAAATTCCATTAATCAAGCACTCCAATATCAGCCAACAACAATCTGGAGTCAACAAATGTCCTATTTTTAGACTATTAGTTGAAGCACAAATTAGTCTAAATTAAACACATTATTTTTCATATATGTTTCTTGTATGGCGGCCCTTAGAGCAAGCGTAAAGGTTACTCTTTTTTACAGGAAAGTCGTAGGTTCAAATGAAAACAACCTCTTTTATAAAATGCAAAAGGGAGATTGCATATAGAGACTTCTTCCCCAACGTCAGTAAAGCTGAGAAGCATGATGCACCGAGTTCAACCTTTATGTATGTTTCTTTTATTTTATTTAAATGTAATACTCCACCCGTCCCCAAATAAGTGTCCATGTTTCTATTTTAGTTTGTCCAAAAATAAGTGTCTACTTTCAAAAGTACACACTTTCCAGTTCTACCCTTAATTATATAAAGAAAAAAATTTATTCCCCCCTCTATTATAAACGGTAAAATTGTTGGTCAGTTAATTAAAAAGTGTAATAGTTAAACATTTATAAAAATATGTCTTTTGTATTGTGGACATTTATTTTGGGATGGAGGGAGTACATGAGAACCAAGGTTTTCAAAAGCGGAATCAGGACTCGAGGCATTTTCCTTCCACGCCCTGAGGCGTAAGCCTCGAGGCGGTCCAAGGCGCAAGCCTCGAGGCATAAAAGAAATAAAATTCATAAATATTAATAGTAAGCATGACATAATTCCATATCAAACTTTAAACATCATAGATTCATAAAAGTACTAGTTATAAGTCTAAAAACATATCAATCTACAACTTATAGTTCCCCGTAGCATGATCAAGTTGGCCTTTGAGATGAATATCTTCTTGAGATAACATCTTCTTGAGAGAGGAAAAAGTAAGAAATGGAGAAGAAAAAAATGGGGTTTGGAGAGGTATTCTCGGTGGAGAAGAAAATCTGAGAAGAGAGTAGGAGAAGAAGACAAAAGTAGGATTAGGAAATGGAAAGGTAACATTTGTTCTTTATTAATAAGATAAAAGTTTATAAAAGGCTTTTTTGTACTTTTAAATTATAAAAGTACAATTGAGTGATTGACTTTACTTAAAAAAAACTTTTAATTACTTTTTTTTATTCTCACCTCATCAGGTACCTATTTTAAAAGAATCAAGGCAGCAGCAAACTGAAGCGTGCGCCTCAGAAACGCCTCAATGCCTCAAGGCACCGCCTCAACAATTGAGGCTTAAGCCTCGTCCAGAGACCATAAGACGCTGCCTCATGAGCGTTTTTGGACCGCCTCGACTCAAGGTGTGCCTCGGGGCATACGCCTCAAACGATTTTGAAAACCATGATGAGAACTCTTCTTAAACTGATGTTCGTGCAACGCGAGCAACAATAGAGAAGAATATCAATGATAACTCCACAGTTCAAGATCAAATACCAGATTATAGCAAAAGAACTTCAATTATAAATTCCACAAACACACATAAGTACTTTATCATAGATGAACAAATATATCATCATTTTTGGTCACCATTTCGAATCCCCTCAGGGCCATTGGAGGTTTGTCTGGTTGTTAACTTCAGGACCCCATGGGATTAGTCGAGGTGCACGAAGTTGGCCCGGACACCCACGGTTATCCTAAAAAGGATCAAAATGCAATGAAGTTTGGTTTTGTTCCTATTTAGTGAAATGAAGATTTTGTTTTCCTTTTTCAAGATTTCTCAATCAACATAACAACTTCAAAAATTCCTATTACATTTCCATGTAAAGATCATTTCCTTCACGAGTCCGTTCACCGACTCCCCCAAATACGGATACGCCTCCGTGAATGTAACATTTGATAACATGGATGTCAAGTTCGTAACACCTCCGTAAACATTTCCTAAAAGGATATCCATGTCATCAAATGTTACATAATCAGCAGGTTACCAGTCAAGGGTAAAAAGTTTGAAACTTTGTTACATTGATTGAGAAAAAAAATATATTTGTAACATTAAATAGGAATTAAACAAAACTTTGTTATATTTTGATGCATTTGCCCAAAAAAACTACATCATCAGTCAGGGTACTGAAGTATCAACCTTACAATGTCATCGCCAATTTCTGGAATCATGGTAGCACTACTCCGTCGTCGTCTTCTGCGACTTCCTATGGGTGATGCCCCAGCAGACCTAGAGTTACTTATGAGAATCCATCAATTCTAGCAATGGACATTATGTAGGGAAAATGAAGTGTATGATTAACAAATATAAGTTTAAGTGTGTAAGGTAATCTCTCCTCCCCACGGGAAACTGTGATGAGGGACGTAAAGAAAAAAGAGAGTGAAGATTCCTTTTTAATCACATTCCTTGGATCATATCATCTTACTGTTGAGATGTATTCTCGTGTTTTTTTGTAAATTGGGGGTGTTCTCATTTGAACCTCCACCTATATATAGGGGCAGATTAGGTTGAGAACCTGATTTTCGTTGTGAACTGGGGAACCAACGAGAGTGTGCCACGTGTTCGGGACATCCATCACAAATGGTGTAACATTCATCATGAATGTCGTAACATTCATCATGAATGTTGTAAAAGATTCACGTCCATTATTGACAATGAATAGGGTCACATGTCGCACTCTTAGTTGTCCCCCGGTTCGCAAAATGTGTGGAAGCACATGAAGGCCTTGCTATTTATAGATCATATGACCAATGTTCCTTACCCAGTCTTTCGTTCCGTATATATATTAGGTCATCAAATCCTCTATAACATTTAGGCTCATAGGGAAGAGCTGAATGATGGAATTTAAAACAAAAGTTGAGTTTTAAAATTTGTCGCTTTATTGTTCTAGTTTAGTTTATTTTATTTTACTGTATGGAATTATTAAATTAGTTTATTTCATTGTATTAATTAACATTAGAGTTTAATTAATTAAAACCAATAAATTCATTTAAATAATTTATATATCAATTAGTTTAAATAATACATAAACAAATATTATATATTACTATCTAAGCGGTGTTGGGAGTAGCTCATATCATAGACAAGTGGATAGAGGGAAGATTGTGGTGGATTTGTTAAGTTCGTAGGAGACAGTTGACGGCCCTAGTGAGGATGATAGAGGGTGCGACAGTCGAGGAGGCAAGGAGAAGGGATAGGTCGAAGAGAAAATGGGATAAACAGTTGAGGTTAGATATGGCGACCTTAGGCATTTCCGTAGACATGACCTCTGATAGAAGTCTTTAGAGCAGGATAAGGGCAGCAAATTAGGGGCGGGTTTCTGTAGCAAGCATAGATGGGAGCCAAAGAGGGGGAGGGTTGAGGTAGACTCCAATGTTGTGGTAGGGATGTGATTTCTTAACTTGGCCATGTTTTCATGTACCTACAGCTGCTTATATGTTGTTTATTTCTAACTCGATTTTTGTGTTATAATGTTGCTTGTTTCAAATTCTTCTTTTTTGGACCCTCGCCTTTTGTTTTTTCCTCTATTTCTTTGGAAAAACTTTCTCCTTATTTTGCACATGTCTCACAAGCCGAAGGTCTTAACAGAAAAAGTTGCTTGACTCTTGAGAGTAGAGGTCAGGTCCTCATACATCTCACCTCCCCCAGACCCCACCTCCGGGTGGGACATACTAGGCTCTTTGGTTTGATTCGGTTTGGGTTTATTTCTATTCAATAATATGAAGTACTAAATATAAAAATATAAATGAAAAGACTAAAGTGAAAAGGTTGATTATAGTGGAGAGGTTGTTGATGTGGGGCTAAGAGACTATGAAAAAAGTTGCAAAAGAACGGGTTTCCAACGGGCACCACTATGGACGCTCTTAATGAGTGAGCAAGTGAGAGAGAATCTATGTGAGAAGGAGAGGGCCATTTTACTAAAAGAGGCATGAGGTCTTCACCAAACCAGTGATTTCTCTCCCAGAAAGCACAAAATCGGGTCCCACAATCTGCTAATAACTAAATGTTTCTATGAAGAGAGTCAAGGAGGAAGGATGGGAGGGAAGAGAATGAGTGTTGACTTTTTGTATGAGATGATAAATAAATAAAAGAATTAAGTATTAGAACCTTGATACTGTCATGTCATTTGGACACTCTCTCGGAGAATCTTTATGACCACCAAGAATAGATCTTCCATGCCCTCGAAATAAACAGTGCTCTGGACTGAAAATGAAACATAGAAGAAACAAATTGCAAAAAGAACACTTGAAATAAAAATAATAGGCCAAATAGAATGAAAAATGCAACGTACTGTGATCTGGTTTGTAACGTACTTTCAAAACCTTTATCTCAAACATTTAGACCAAAGTACGCTACACAAAATAGGAATCAGACTAAAGTGCGTTACATTTTTATGCATTCTCATATGTAAACCAGGTACCTAAATGTTTGATATGTCAAATCGTAGGTACAAAAATGAAGGTTTTGAAAGTACATTACATAATATAGTAACCAGACCAAATTATGTTGCATTTTCATGCAATTTACCCAACATAATATGTTGATTTAAACCTTCCATGGATATTAAATCAGGCCCTGGCATTGGCAATCAGACATCCAATACGGATTTATACCGTGTTGATTCGAAGCATCATATGGGTGATAGAAATTAACAAATAAAGCTTATAAATTTTATTAGCCACCAACATCTAAGATGGGTTAATAATAAGTGCCTCATAGCTAAAAGAATGATTAACATTGAGAGATGGAACGATGGATTAAAATTTAAAGCAAAATGTTATGGCCGCAACCATACAACTAAATTGCAATTTCAGGGCATACTTTTTCTGCTTTTTAGTATTACAACTTTAGGCAATAATATTGCAACTTCTAACACATATTTGAACTACTTTTGCATTTACCGTAACAGTTTTAGCAACAACAATGAAATTTCAGCCTACCGACTTGACTAATTTCAGTCAATTGAATTTTAAGGAGTACTCAAGAGTATAAAGGATACCAAATGGAAAACAATTAGCATGAATTTTATCAGAATATGTGGAACACCATTAGATTACTCTCCAAAAGAACCCTTCAGGAGATAACGGAGGTTCCATCATATATGAAGGATAGAGGGTCCAAGTCTAGCTGATGTCGTACTCCGAACGCCCCCTCCAACAGAGCCTAGACATGCACAGATTGTCCCACAATGTCATGTCCCCAGAGTGGTAGACATTGGCTCTGACGCCATGTGAATATGTGGAATCCCATTAGATTACTCTCCAAAAGAGCCCTTCAGGAGAGAAAGGAGATTCCATTATATATGAAGGATAAAGGGTCCAAGTCTAGCCAGTGTGGGACTCCAACAAATTTCAAGTTTTCTACCTCAAAAGTCAACAAACTAAAGGTGTGAGAGAGAGAGAGAGAGAACCTTGAACTGGGTGTGCTTTGTTCAGCAAGTACGTTCTTGTTGCGCCCCCATGCTGCATTTGCTACATTAGGTTCGCCATGTGATAAGCTGCACAGAAATGTAAGGTGATAACTATTACAAATAATGTTACTGATTCAAAAACTATAAATATCACAAAACTCAAATAAGTTTCTCTTTGAAGAATGGGAATTCAACGAGCTGAGGGATACAGTAACTATCAGCTAATAATCATCAAGAAACAAACATATTTCTTTTTTTAATTCCTTTTTATTTGAAACTTATTTCCTTACCACTCATCAACACTTTCCACAGCACCATGCACAGGACTGTTTGGTTCAATAGGTGAATCGCATGAATCATTCTCTCCAGAATCACCTTGACCGATGACATATACATGAGACATGTATACTGCCTTGGTGGAAAAGGGTACCAAATGACCTGGATACCTCACTATATCAACCAGTAATTCAGCAGAATTCAGTTCCACTATAACAGACACGTGCCTATGTAAATCGGTTCGCTCCAATTCTCCATCCTTGGGTAAACCCTGAAGACAAAAAAATAATAATAATCTAAATAAATCAACTCGGATGATATGGTAAACCAAGGCGTTTGCTAGAATGGTACCCACGGTGATCTCAAGAGGGTGTGGGTGATTCGCAGGACTTTGAAGGGCTTAGTAGTTAATACTAATCACTTGCCTTTTATTATCAACATTAGGATATCATCTATTATTATTATATTCCTAAAATAAGTGGCTTCGTAATCAAGCAATTTGAATTACGGTAGGTTTAGGAAATCCGGAGTATTTATAGGTCATTAGGGTTAAGGTTTTGGAGGAGGAAAACCTTAGCGCTACTCTTGAGGTAGAGGTCATGTCTGCATACATCTCACTCCTCTTAGACCTCAGTTTCGAGTGGTGTTTACTGGGCCCATTTGGTTTGGTGAGTCTAGAGTCTTGAGAGATCACCTGCTTCACGTATTGTAGGCACTATCCATGTAATTTTCTTTCGTTCACAGACAAATAAAATAAGATTCCAGTTGCATTCAGATCAGATAACTATTTGAAGATAGACTAATAGAGCATGCACCATAGAAGAACAAAAACTAAATAATGGAAGCATGGAGAGACTCATTCTAGAGAACTTACCACCATAAGCCTACAGTCAAGGCCAACAGTATCTGCAAGGACTTTGAAAAGAATGGCACGGGGATGACAGAAACCATGCTTTATTTGACCTAGCATCTGAATGCCCTGATTATGTACATTGTAGACTTCCTCCCATGCACCTTTGGCATAATTTAACTCTACGTTTGGGAGTTTATAGAAGTCGCAAACCTACACAATGAGACATCTTATCACAAACAAACCAATTAACAAAATCTATCAAGATGATAGTCCAATCAGAATGTATTATAATTGTACTTCCTTGGTTACTCCATTAACATGTTGCCTAATCAGCGCACAAAAATACTAGTGTTTTTGTACTTCATTAACCAACTGTTCGTGGGTTCTAGATGACACCTGCGGAAATATTATCATAAAAATAAGGAAATCCCAGGCAGCAATAAAATCTTGAATGCAGTAGAGACAAGAAAGCCTTTTTTAGTATATTAATATTTATATACGGCAAATGAACTCACATACCCTCCTAAGCCTTTGGTGAGGTTTAAACCTCAAACAGGGAGGTTAGGCTCTATTGGTAACCCGGATACCGCTAGGCCAAAGTCCCTTTGGTACAAGAAAAGTCTTTTGAGCTCAATTTATTCGAGAAGACTTGGGCCTTCATGACCAGATGTACATACAGCGAATATATTCCTCTAAATCAGTTTTTCTTTTTGTTTCCATCTGTGAGACACAAGGTCGTAAAACGTAAAAGTTAGAAGAACAAAGGACAGAACCAGTTAAACTGGAACTTAGAGACTCCCTCCCTCCTATTGATGGGGAAAGTTCCAAGGCAATAATATAAATTTTATTGGTGTTGAATTTTCTGGTGTATTTAACTAGGGGAAACAGGCCAAACTTGAGAACTTAGGTATTACATTTTATACTTCAAAGCATGGTTAGGTAAATTATACCAAAAACCAAACCAATGCAGTATATCCTACTCAAAAATGGGGTGGAGGATGTACACAAACCAGATCTCTACCCCAAATAGCGGTTGTCTCCTCAATAGCTAACTAGGATATGTTTGGCAAACCAGCTTATAAGCTAGCTGTTGGTTGAAAAGCTATATGTTGGTTAATAAGCTCGTTGATAGTAGATAAGCTAGTTGTTAGACGATGAAAATCCAACAAGAGAGAAAGATAAGTGAAATCTAGACTGGCTAACAAGATAACTACGTCATAATTCAGAAAAACTTCCAAAACAAAGAATTTGAAGAAGGGTTATTGGATAGAAGTAACGTCACACACCAATCCGCCTAACTTTTTAATTACTGCAGCTGGATTAGAAGTCAATCCTTTTGCCAAAGTCAGAGCCAGCTGCTGTAACATTGACACCTTCTTATCTTTATGCATGTCAACAACGATAACATTGAGCTTAAACCCATCTGATTCTAGGACATGGAGCTCTTCAAGAGAAGGGATCATGTCAAATTTCTCTTTGAGTCTTTTTTCCTACATAATGTAAACATCAAAAGTTTCAGATCAAAAACAAGCATGTAAAGGTATTCTTGTCCTACATAATGACATTGAACAATTTATATTTGCATAACAAGACCAAAATAATACAGTCATATCATCTACAAAAACTTAGGTTATATACTAAAAACTAAAAAGGAAAGATCAAAAAACGGCTTACAAAAAGCATGCATCGGGCCATGGCGTGCTATGAGTGTTAATGTGGCATCGGAGACGAGCCTTGCGCCATGGCTGGCCTTTTAGAACACTGTTTACTATTGAACTGTCGGTGTAGCAAACTAATAATAAAATAAGAAATAATTAACTAAATTTTCTAGACGCTTGTGTTTTCTCAATATGATATATTCAATGAGCTACAAGATACAAAACAAAGTTATAGTAATAAGCATTCAAATATGTAAAGGTTTGTAATTGACCATATAGCTAGCGAAGAAAACCCATATTAACAAGATATTGAGGCATCAGGCGAAAAGAATTGAAGCCGAATGCATACTTTAATGAGGGTTTGCACAACTTACGGGTAAAATAGAATAGAAACCGCTAGGAATTGGCTCAGCAAGGTTTCCAGTGGACCAAAGGATTTGTGCCACTCTTTGTGCTCCTGAATCCCCCAGCTGATGCTGGCTATGCATTTTCTTAAATTTAGAAGCCCAGTCAGATTGCATCCGGGTAAAATTCGTAAGCAAGGATTCATTTTGAACAGTATCTGTATGTCTTCCCTCCATCTCCTTGGCGATTCAAAACATAAGATCATTTTGCCACACTTCTTAGCCCATAAACATTAATCAATTCCTACATGAACTCCTTTCTCGAAAATTCTTCACTGGGTACTTAAGTTGCTTGGTTGGAGAGCTCAAATGACCTGCAAATACTTAGAATTCAGAAACTGAATTAGATATTTCTTAAAGGTCCAGTCATAATAAGCATGGCGATACAAGCATTTAATCTATATATACAGGTAAACAACATGATAAAGAGCTAAAAACTGATCACCAATAGAAACCATCCTCAGTGAACCAATATAACATGTAAGTAAAACTAAAAGAACATACACAAATTATATGAAGCCTCAGTTTTCTTCTCCTTTACAGGGATTGCATTTTTACAAACACCTAGTATGCACTACGCGCCACTACATTTCCCCCCAAAAAAACTGAAAATGAAACACCCATTAACAAACGTTACCAAAATCCAAAGAAAGTATTCCAAGATACCCCTCAATGGCGATGCAAAGCAACGAGCACAAACGCCCACAAGATCATTAGATATTAAAAAGAAAATTAATGGCGGAAAAACCCATTGCGAATATGCATACATCTGTCAATACAAAAAGGATAAAGGATCGAATGTACCAGTAAACCTCCAGCCATTTGAATCGTCCAACAATGTTTCTTCAAATCTGATTACTCCACTCTTGTTTCCCTTGTAGTCCGTGATATATGCTTAATTGCAACTCTATTAGAGAGAGAAGTGTCAAGTTTTCTGTTAATCTTGTAGACTAAAGTTCAATTTTGGTCCTTGAGGTTGAGGGAGAAGTCCGAAAATAAGACCTGAACTTTGGTAAACCTTTAAATCATCCTCATGGTTTTCATTTTGTTTTGAAAGTGGTTCTTAATTACTAACTTTGTTTGTTTTCTTAGTTAAAACAAAGGCTAATTTTGTCTTTTTACTTGTTTTTCCAAATTTTCTTCTAAAATATATATTATATTATATTAATTATAGATATTATATTAACAATATTTTATTTTTATATTCATATATTAAAATTTACATAATCATCTCCTATGTCTTTTTCGATAATGGTATCTCCCTAGGTCATTTCCAGTACACTTATATATATATATATATATATATATATATGTGTGTGTAAACATTCTCATTTCTCTTGTACAGCCATACACAACACAATTATTTGGGAAGTGTCATAAACAGTTGTATGTTAGAGAGGCATGGAATAAGGTATGTCTTGATGGTAACGGAGTGGTGCCACGAGGAAGCTGGTCGTGGTGGAGTTCCCATTGGTTGAGAAAGCTGGTGGTGGTGGAGTTTATAGTTCCATTACCGGTGGTGGAGTACACGCTGGAGTGAGATGTCATTGAAGGGAAAGGGATAGGGGAATGGTCATACCTAGAAGAAGGAATGGGTTGAGAAGTCAGGTTAACCCCTCTCTCTCTCTCTTTCACTCTCTCTCTCTCTCTCTCT
>NC_037541.1:2753882-2759715 GCF_001531365.2 Cynara cardunculus var. scolymus
TATATATATATATATATATATATATATATATATATCTTCTAGAAAAATTCATATAATTAGAGGTATAACCTTATTCCGGTCTAGTTGTCTGATAGGGTTCTTCCTCCACCAGTTGCTCACATCGTCGTCACCTTCTCTTGAATTCTCAAAAACGAAACGATCCCTCCGTAACCAGTTCACGACCCGTGGGCCTTCTACCTCTACACGGCATTGCTCCGTCAGGGCGAAGTATACGCGTGCGCGCACACACACACACATATATATGTATGAATTAGTTATGTAGTTGGTTCCTAACTTTGAGGGTTGTTACAAAAGTAAAAATAAAAAGTCAAACAGTAAAATAGACAAATAAAAAGATGAAAATATTCCTCACTTAACTGAAAGATTTTAACGAAGTTAGTGATGAGGAACCATTTCAGAACAAAATACAAACCAAAAGGATACCTTCTAAACTTATAAAGTCCATATCCTACTTCCAAACTTTTCACTAAACCTTAAGGACCAAAATTAAACTTTACTCGTTAACGACTCGGTCGATACCTTATAATACTAAAACTTATGTCACTTATTGACTATTTCTTATATTTTTAAGTTGAAAACCAAACGGTATGATCCAAGATGAGACCTTCCGATAGTAACAATAATATTAAAAAAAAATCCCAAATCAGCCGAAAATACACAATAACATCAGTATTAAATTAAACTTTAATTCAAACCCCTACTGATTCTTTCTAAAACCAGCCAAAAAGACACAAAAATCCCAAATCAGCCAAAAAAACACAAAAGAATCAGTATTAAATCAAACTTTAATTCAAATCCCTATTGATTCTTCCTAAAATCAGCCCCGACTTTTACGATGCTTCTAGTTCTTGATCAAATATTAAACGTTATGATGAGTATACGAAATTATGAATATATAAATACTAAATGATTAATGATTTAAATATTGTTTGTGATATTTTTAAAGAAATATAAGTTGACAATTGACCATTCAAATAATAATGTTTACTAATTTGGTAGTTATGGATGCCTACTTGCATGCAATTGGGAAGGGAATCATTTAAGATTTGGGAATCCGAATCAAAGCCAAAAAGTGGGTGTCAAAAAGATGAGAACTTGAGATCAAGATTTTTTTAAAGATTACTTTTTATATAAAATAAAATAATTGTATGTCATGTATCTGTATGATTTGGGATCAGACGGTTTTCATGATAGGAGATCGTATAATAATATTAATACATCAAAGTAAAACACTCTGAAGGTAAATTTTTATGATGTTTTATTATGAAGGTGTGATATTTTTTGTATTTTTATGATGTTTTGTAGTAAAGTTTCAGTGTTATTTTATGGTCTTACGAAAACATATTGGTCTCACTTGAACCCAGCCTATATATATATATATAGACCTGGGATCATGTGAGACCAAGGGTTTTTTCTGAGAACCGTAAGACCAATTCTCAACCCTTGGATTAAATCTACAATTTGAACATTCATAATCACAAAATTGCCACAAGACTTCTCAATAATCACAAAATTGTCATCGTGCAACTTTAGACCATTAGATCATTAGCTTATAAAGTTGATCAATAAATATAAATTGGTCTTACGGGTCTCATGAAAAACCCTTGGTCTCACGTGGACCCAACCCTATATATATATATACACACACACACACACACACAGAGAGAGAGGACGTTTCAAATGCAACTCGTCACATTTGTACAACCAATTCAACCCAATCAATTAAAATATTTATGAAAATGATGAGAGTTCATTTATTATTATTTGAATATTTATGGAAGATGACTAAAGTATTAATTATGATCAATACTTTATATTAGAAAACAATCTAAACTTTTATGGAATCACATATTTATCAAATTAAATGGACAATTGAGATTGAGTTGTATTGATTGTACAAATGTAAATGAATGCATAATAACTCACCTATATATATATATATATATAACAAATTATTTAGGTTTTATCTTTTTCCTAGAGGAATTTAGGTTTTTTTTTTTAAACTCTTAAGGTGCGTTTGTTTTGCTAGATTGTGTTTTAAGGATTTGGATCAGGAGGGATTGGATTGAAATGGATTTGAAATCTTTATGTGTGTTGGATTTGAAATCCATTCATTTATAAATCATGTTTGATATGTTTGATTTGTAGAATATGGATTGAGATTTTTTTTTTCTGTAATTATTTGTTTGTTTTATAAAGAATTTGTTTTTATTGTTTTCTCAAATTTAATTTTTGTTTCTTTTTATCCACATGCGACCATAAAAGGAAATTTACACAAATACTCATTTCACAAAATTGATTTCATTTTTTTGTCATTTTAGGAGCTATTTTCCTCAAATAACCAAAGTTTACTGTTTTAATTTAGTAAAAAAAATACACATTACACCATTATAATTAATTATTTAATTTATATTATATCTTTTACTTTTTTATTTTTCATTTTACACATTTATTATATCAACACATATAACTGTATATTTGTTAAAAGACATGACAAAAATATATTTTATTTTTTTACAAATTACACCATTATGATCGTCTCATCAATACATTCAAAATGAGCCCATAAGGGTAGAACATGTAAAATGTTGTAATTTGTAAAAAAAATCATATATACTTTCATGTATTTTAGTTAATATACAATTATGTATCTTAATATAATAAATATGTAAAATGAAAAATGAAAAAAATAAGAGATATAAAGTAAATTAAATAACTAATTATAAGATGTAAAATATAAAAAAGTTTAATCTATTAAAACTTTACTCAGAAAATTGATTTTCTGCATAAAGTCTCATTTACGTAAAGTTTTTTTTTTCTACCTAAAATTACCTTTCTAAATTATATTCTTTTTTTTGTCCGAAAACAAACTTTATGCAGAAACTACCCTTCTGCGTAAAGTTTTATTGTAAACTCTGGCTATTAAAGAAAAAAGGTTCCTAAAATAGCTAAAAAGTAAAATCAATTTGGTGAAATAACAAATTAGATAAATTTCTCGGGCATAAACCATGTAAAAACGACATGTTACCATCCACCGCCTCATTAATTCCTCACCAAATTCTTCCACCACCACCGCCACTACAGTGGACCACATATCCTCATCGAAACCGCCATTTTTCCCAACGGCAAACCAACATCACTCGCCACCAAATGCTGGTTAGACAATGCTTTCATTCTCGACATCGACCAATTCGTCAAAACCCTACACAATATCAAATCCAAAGGGGTTTGACCTCATTGGTTCCATCATCACCCATTATGCTTCCAAATGGACACCTGAACTCTTCGTTGATTTACCACAATCCCTGTTACCAACAACAACCACCAATCGCCGTCAGAAAAACGTCACCGTATCTTGGCCGAAGAAAATAATTTTCTTTGAGACGATAGTAATGGTTCTCCCACCAGAAAAAGACATCGTTCCTTGCAGTTTTCTTCTCTGACAGCTAAAGAAAGCCAATATGTTGGGTGTGGATTCAAATCATTGAGAGGACTCGAGAAATGGGTAGCATGCAGCTGGACCAGGCGGCGTTGAAGAAACTTTATAATATTCAATATTGACTCATTTTTAACGTATTAACGAGACGATTATAATAGTGTAATTTATTAAAAAAATGTATTTTAATTAATATACGATTATATGTGTTAATACAATAAATGTGTAAATTAAAAAATAAAAAAATAAAAAAATAAAATATATAATATAAATTAAATAACTAACTATAAGGATATAAAATGTAAATTCTTCTTACTAAATTTAAAATTTGACACACAAACCACTTAGTTTTTCCATATAAAGTATCAAGTTTTGAATACTATATTTATCTCAATTTTCAGAAAAATCTAAACTATTTTAGATTTATTAATAGAAAAGTTAAAGATGTTTACTATAGTTTTTGATTACATGAACAAAAGCCTAATTTTGGTTCTAATTTGATCAAATTTGTAACTCCTTAAATTTATCAGATTTTATATTGTATCAGTGTACTGATTTTATAAAATTCGTATAAAATCCATTATACTCTGATTGAGATGATTTTTGATTTATGGAATCACGAGCTTTACATGAAAATTTCATTTAGATATTGTTTTCTAAAAAGTACTAGAACAAATCGTTGGGTTTTGTAACACGTTTTTATTTGGGGATGATTATGTTTTGGTCTCGTCGACTTGAAACATGTTAGAGATTGTATGTAACAGTTGCAGGTATGACTTGTATGGTTTGTAATTGACTTTTCTGGTCTAATATGGTATCCAGGTACTCTTGCAGGTAGTGTAGTCGATCAATTATCAGTTTTAGGTTATCCAACTATCAGATGAATTTTATGTGATTTTGACAATGGTATACACGCTTGTATGAAAAGATGTTGCATTTATTTTACGATTGATTTACTTGTTTTCGATGTTTTATGCAAAAGGAATGTTCGATGTGTCATTTTAAGCATGAACAAAGCGTTTTGAAATGCATGGAATGTTTTTATGTACTTGCGGGAAACCGCAACAATGTATGGACCGTACATGTTGCAAAGTATCTTTGTACCGAGTCGATTGATGTGATCAAGTACATGCATTGCGAGTTATACATATGTATTTGGAGACTTGACGTTATAGTACATGTATCATAAGGTATGCCTAGTGCATATTTGATATTATAGACGATATTGACCCACATAGTACTTGATGTTAGATATATTTAAGATGATTTATGCATATTACTGTGATGTGCTAATTTTTAATTGCAATGTTATGTATTGAAAATATTTGAGATGTTTTGATGAATCGAATTTTGTTTATGCAAACTATGAACTCACTAAGCGTAAAGTGGGCATGGTGATTTTTCCTGCCCCGATCGGGGCTGGGGATTTCCTGACAAAACCGGGTCTCGAGTCCAAGGTTTGGGGATCCTCGAATGTTCAAAACTGGGGTCGAGGCCGGTTAATGCAATCCATAACCTACCTTGTCCACATATATATGTTATATATATATATATATAGGTAGAGGTTCAAACGAGAACACTTCCATTTTACTAGAACGTAAGAACACTCTTATGATATGTGATATACGCGGAGGGGACCATGTGATGTGCGGATGACGTGTTCTATGACTTAGCTCACGCAAAAGATTGTCTGCGTCTATGATTTAGCATCACATGTGATGGTCTTGACGGATTATAGTATCATATCAACAACACCCTTATCACATGTGATAATACATGTGAGGGGCTTAGTGGTATAAGGGCGACTTGGCCCACAACCAAGAACGCATCATAAATCGTCCGCATCTCTGATTTAGTATCACATGTGTATCATATGTGATGAAATAATAATGTCATATGTGATTGTCTATAGTAAAAAGATGTTCTCATGTTCTTGTAAAATGAAGGTTTTCTCGTTTGAACCCTTCCAAATATATATATATATATATATATGTGTGTGTGTGTGTGTGTGGAGGTTCAAACGAGAACTCCTGTGATTTACGAGAATGCGAAAACAACCTAATAACCTCAAACTTTTTTAATTAATAAATTAACTTATATTAAATATAAATAAATTAATAAGGGCAGTAATGTAATCAAGTAACTTTTATAATTTTTATTTTATTTTAATTAGTCATAATTATCCCTTTTTTTCCTGCACGTTTGTTTCCACTCTCTTCTCTCCCCTTGTGATAATTGTGTGATTGTGTAACCATAACCTATTGAAACCATGATCAATCAAGTGTAACCATAACCTATCGAAACCATAAGTAATTGTTGTGATAAATGTGTGATTGTCTAACTCTAACCGATCGAAACCATGATCAAATTGAGTGC
>NC_037541.1:2760320-2782829 GCF_001531365.2 Cynara cardunculus var. scolymus
TGTAATCGTATTAAAAGATTTTATGATATCATTTCCATTATTATCCTTTTAATTTTAATATTTTTTGAATCTTTTTAAATTTCAATTTTAGTTTTAAAAATCTTTTAATTTTATTTTTTATCACAATATGTGGTTATTGGGTTGTTCTCGCATTCTCGTAAATCGCAGGAGTTCTCGTTTGAATCCTTCCCTATATATATATATATATATGGGCCTAATCAAATGAGAACTGATTAGTTTGTGGTAACTGTGAGGTCCAATTTCAACTACAAATCAACGGATAAATTAGGAAATTAATAATTATGGTATTTTGAGTTAAATTATAATTAGAGGGCATATTATGTATTTTTAAATAACTTTTCCCTCCTCTCTCTCCTCTCTCATCTCTCCGAACTCCAATCTCCGGTGAAATCGGTATCACAATATATCATAATGGGTATCACATTGTGTATMTTTGTTTTTAAGGTTTGAGTTGGTATCATAGTTGGTATCACAATGGTATCACAGTATATCACAATGGATATCACATTGTGTATCTTTGTGATTAATTAGTACCTGCCACATTAATGTTCACCGGGGGCCGGAGATTGGAGGTCGGAGAGATAAGAGAAGAGAGATGAGTTTTTTAAAAATACCTAAAAAACCCTCTAATTATAATTTTAACTCAGACTACCATAATTATTAATTTTCTAATTTATCCGTTGATTTGTGGTTGAGATTGGATCTCAGTTACCACAAACTAATCAATTCCCCCTAGAATAGGCCCCTATATATATATATATATATATATAATGGAAAGATTAATTACCTTTAAAATGTAATTATGTAACTACTACCACTTCCGTTAGCCGATCTCCATATCATGTTCCTAAATGCCAAAACCGACTTTTCAACTATTATTTTTCTTACACTTTGGTGGGTTGGTATAGAACATTTCTTTCTAAATGCCAATAAGTCAATAATCAACATTGCAACAAATTAAAAGGCTGATGTAGTTTTCATGGATCGAGATAGTTCATGGACAGAGGATAGGCCCAAAAAAAAGCAGAGAGGAGATTCAAATTCCCATACCTGTCGGAAACTGGGGACGGGGATGATGTACGTGAAGGGTCGGGGATTGCATTCCCTGCCCATCTCTGTCCCATTGCCATACCTAGCGTAAAGTTGATCCAAACATGTATCTTAGTGATCGATCAGGCTGAAGGCTCGAAAGCAAGAGAAACGATATAGATACCCTTCGTTTCAATTTGTTATATCTTGAGTTTCTTTAGACGTGTTATTTATTTAATTCATCTGATATGTGATGTAAAGACTTTCGCTGTTAGCTTTTCGATCTAAGTTACATTTTGATCGAGGTATATTATGTGTGTTAAGTTGTCGCAATCTCAGACAAACCCTCCGGTGACCCCAGGAGGACTTGAACTGGTGACATCTGAAAACACCAATTCAAGAAATGGGAAAAAAGAAGAAAATGTATACTTCAAAGGATCAAAACACTGATTCAAATTCATTTCAGCTGTTCGTTTTTTAATTTGATCTGTCTTCTTAAGCTTGAAGGCTTTTTTTGTTTTTGTCATCTTGATCGAACTTGATGTCGTTTTTTTTTTTTTTGTTAAATAACTCAATGGTCTTCATTTTCTTTGCCGTCTAATTTCAATACTTGATAATTCATCATCTACGTCCACATTACTGATTGTATATTGACTTTTAACATCTCCATAAAAGAAACAATTTTTTTTGCAGGTAAAAATCAGTCCCAATTTCAAAATTAGACGGTATGAGTTAGATAAAAAAAATCGATCTTTTACGGGTCCTTGATTAATCTGGTTATCGGCAACCTCTAAACCAGGTCAGCGGTCTTTTTTCACACTTCCTTTAACTGGTCCATTTTTTTGCCCTAGTCCGAAAACCGTAATTGATTTAGGCCTTTCTTTTTTACCGGTCGAAGGCTGGTCCTATCATTTATTGATCATTGGTCCTTTTTGCTTAAAAATCGGTTAATCAATCATTTAGCATCTCTACATATATACATATACAAAACGATTATAACATGTCAGAACAATATTTCAAGTCTAAGTCTAAAAAAAGTGACGAACAATCATTTTTATATAAAAGAGAGGAGTAAGTGTAATAAATTGGTTTGGTGAATCTTCCATTTTAGTGTCTTACGACACTAAGAAGGCTAGGAATGGCAACGGGCCTGGTTCGGGTCGGTTATTGGTATCATTGATAACTAAAACCATCCTCATAACCGTCCCGATCCCTATTGGGTCCTCGCGGTTTCCTCGATCCCCATTGGGAACCCGTTAAGGGTAAAAATCCCCCTTTTTCCATTGGTTTCCCCGGTCACCGTTGGTTATACCCGAAACCCGAACCGATCTGAAATAAGTTATAATATGTTACTTTTCATAATTAAAATTAAATTAGAATTTATTTCAAGATGTAAGTCTAAATGTATCAAACATAATCAAACTAATTACAAACGACATCTTAGATTACAATGTAAAAGTAAACAGAAATACAAACATCATACAACAAACATCATACAACAAACATCACGATTTAACGATTGGACAAATAAACTAGACTTTTTCGTGAGTCTTATTTGGGGTGCTGAGCTAAAGTGGATAAAAGCCTTTTAAATATTAATGTTAGTATTTTCTTTTAATGATATATATATATATATATATATATATATATATAAACTAATATATATACACATATCGGGCCGGACCGGTGATTACCATCCCCGTCTCGTTCCCGTTAAAATCCCCGAATATGTCCCTGATCCCCTCCCCACTCCCGAAAAAATGTCCCCAAACCCGACCCAAAAATTTCTTTTTTCGATTTTTACCATCGATTTCGGTTTTTTTATCATCTCTAAAGAAGGCAAATAGCTAACAAGATGATTCTTTTTGTTATATTTATGTCACATAATTGATAATTAAATCTTATTTTAATGTCTGCGACATTTTCTTGTAAATGTTTGGTATAAATTTATTATTACATACACTTGAATCAGAAAAACATCTTTCTCATAAAAAATCTGACCTGACCCATACAAGAATTAATTTCGATTCCCGAAATTTTAATATTAAAAACCCAAAAAACATGTCTCGGTAACACTTATCTCTATAACCCTACCATACGATCTCAGTTATTTTGTTGCAGCCGATTGTCTCGATTGGTTATTCAAACTTGCACGACGAGTGTTTTTTATGTCTATCAATTGTAAGCAAATTATCAAATCGGTACTGTATTCATCCATTTTTTTAGCGTTCTGATAAAAACTTAATTTTCAAGTTCGATATTATCTTGTTTTCTGTTTGGAATATTAGCTGTTATAGATGTATTTTTTGATCACGCTACATGGTAAAGTCTTACTGTTTGAAATATGGACTAACAGGATGACATCCATACGTTATCACATACCTTCGACGAAGCTTCATTGGATGTATTATTTCATCTTTTGTCAACTATTGCAATCAATTTAAAACACATGTATTTTATATATGTATATTCTGCTTTGTTTCGGAGGTGGACCTATACGGTTCAGACGTTTGTCCTTATTTTATTCTTTTAACATTTTTTAATATAAAAAAATAAAGATATTATTATAATGAGATATTTAAAAAAAATATTATGATAATATATATTTCGAATAAAAATATCGATTCGAGCATCACAGTGAAAAAAATAGAAAATCAGTTTTTTCGGGTTTTTTCATTCACAAATCTTATATATTTTGAATTAATTTTTTAACATGTTTTTTAGGTCAATTTGCATTATAATCTAGTTTATCAGTTAGTTTTACCAAACGTTAATATTTATCAACTAATTTACTGGTCAACAGTATTTAACTTATCAAACAACATTATCAATTAAATTATCAAAACATAAATATTAATATAAAATAAAATAAAAAACTAAATAAAATAAAATAATAGGATTACCCTTTTAGTTGTTAGATACCTACCACCTTCTCTTCTCCCTATGTTTTGAAAAAAATTCTGCTAAATAATAGAGAATTTAATTTATTATTAATTTTTTATAAAATTGTTTTAGTTAATGATGGAATATTTAAATACCTTTTAATACAATAAAAATATAATTTATATATTTATAAATAATTTTAGCAGGATTTTATAATTTATAAATTAGACAAATTAATTAAAAAAATTAATACTTTTAACGTTTTTTATAGTTTTATTCGAAAGAATAAATATATAAAATTGGTTGTGAGTAAACTACAAATTTGGTCCCTGTTGTTTGTCAAAAATAACATTTTTCGTCTATACAATTTTAAAATTACAAAATGACCATCGTGGTTTAAGAAAACGTACGGTTCTAGTCCATCCCTCTAACGATCGTTAAAAAGTTTAGTTTAAAATGAAACATTTTCGGTCTTTTATTGATTTTTTGGTCTTTTACCCAATTAAAAACCACAAAAACCAAAATCATAAAATCGATTTTGAATAAGTAAAAGACAAAAAAATTGATCAAAAAACTAAAATACCCATAAACGAAACTTTTTAACAATCGTTAAAAAGAGGGACCAAACATGAATATTTGTATAAACTATGATGATCATTCTATAATTTTAAAAATATAAGGACGAAAAATGGTTATGTCTTACAAACATATGGACCAAATTTATACTTTAATATATTATTATCAAAAAAGAAAAGAAATTAATCCTCACCTTACACACAATAATGCCCATGCTCTTCAAGACTTCAACGTGGGATAAAACATCACTCTCTAAACGACACGATTATCGTCGTTTGACCCACCGATTAAAGCGCCTTCTGAAACGTTGTTATTCACGTGAAACTATCTGACTATTTAAATACGAATATACTTTTGTATTTAAACGAAAATAATAATTAATTATTTATTGAAATGATTAAATTATATGTTATTTTACACTTCAATTTATACATAAAATAACATGTCATTAGGCTCGACCTTGGCCACGATATAAGTCGTGGGCCAAGTCATCCATGCACCCATGCATTAACTGTATTTTGTAGTCGCATACGATTACAGTATAAAATCATATATGATTTGATCATTTTCATGTTCTTTTATTTTGACAATGTTCTCATTTGATCTTTCATTCATACAAATATATCTGTCTTTACTTATTATTTTCAAAAAAATTGAAATTAATTATATAATTCACTTCTTTCGTTTAAATAATGTTCATATATTTTTAGTTTATTCCAAAATAATATTCATTTTTGTAATTACAATATTGTTTTATAACTGTATCTTTAATTACAAAATGAATTAATTCATCATCTATTTTACCATTGATGGTAAAATTGTTCATTTAATTAATTAAAAGATATAATAATTATATGTTTCTAAAAATATATATTATTTTTATTGAAAACATTTATTTCCATTAAAAAACTTTTAAAATCTTATGAAAAATATATTTATTATAACAAGATTAGTGTATTTATTATAAAAAAAATAATGTGTTCAATAAGTAGACAACAAGGTATATATCTCTAACTTATTCAAATTACCAAAAAGCCCCTCTTAACTACCACTTCATGCCAACACTTCAATGGGCATTTTCGTACACTTACCATTCAAGATAATTTTGCTATATTATTGGCCACCCAAGATATCGTGGTAGGTAGGACAAACCAAAAGATTCAAACTCTTTCACAAACTCTATAAATCAAAACCAATTTCAAGAAACTTTTCAAGATTCATTTGCTCATTCAAAATGGGCACCTCAAATTCCATCATCACTCTTCTTCTCTTGATCATATGTCTTTTGTCGTTTACGTTAACATTCTCAATATCAACTCTTCCCACTGAGTTCTCGATACTTGAGGGTCAAGAAACTGACGTTTTATCAAGTGAGAAGGTCTACGAACTATTCGGAAAATGGAAGGAGATGCACGGAAAGACATACGAGCACGAAGCCGAGGAGGCACAGAGGCTCGGGAATTTCCAAAAGAGTTTGAAGTACATATTGGAGAAGAACTCAAAGCGGAAATCAGAGACAGAACATATGGTGGGACTGAACAAATTTGCCGATTTAAGTAATGAGGAATTTAAGAAGATGTATTTATCGAAAATTAAGGGGCCTAGACGAAATACATTAAAGATGAGGGGCGAGAACGGAAATACGACTTCGAATTTGAGGTCTTGTGATGCACCCACTTCTTTGGATTGGAGGGACAAAGGAGTTGTTACACCAATGAAGGACCAAGGGCAGTGTGGTAAATTTCCTTTTTCTTAAATTTAATTTCTAAATTATTAATTATTTAATTGTGATTAATAGTTTTACGATCATTTTTCTTATGTGTTTCATGTTTTTTCCATGGAATTTGTATTTAAAATTTATTTATTTTGGTTTTTAAAATATATAAAAACCAATTGGACATGAGAATTAACTTAAAGAAATATTAAATAATTATTAAAATACATTTTACCAACAATAAAATTTTAAAAGTAATATCTTGATGGGTAAAAATGTAATTTTGGATTGAAGATTTATTGAAAACATAAGTATCATATTTATTTCGAAAAATATAAGATAATATGAAATACATACATGTTAATATTATGTTAACGTTTTATTGTGTAGGAAGTTGTTGGGCGTTCTCTGTAACGGGGGCCATTGAAGGTGCACATGCAATAGCCACAGGTGACCTCATTAGCCTCTCAGAACAAGAGCTTGTTGATTGCGACACAAACGATTACGGGTGCGATGGCGGAAACATGGACACTGCTTTTAGGTGGATTATTAAAAACGGTGGGCTGGATTCCGAAGCCGATTACCCTTATACGAGCTCTAATGGCTATGGAAGTAAATGCATCACAGCGAAGGTACTCTTTGACCCTATCGTAATTAAACAAGTGATATTTGTTTCTTGCTTATGATCCTTATACGACACCTTAGTGATATTAATTTTGATCCATAAATTCTTTGTTGTGGTCGAAATAGGCGAAAAAGTCAGTTGTATCAATCGATAGCTACGTAGAAGTCGAATCAAACGGAGACGCACTCCTTTGTGTCGTGGCCAAGCAACCCGTGACTATTGGTATCGATGGCTCAGCTTATGACTTTCAACTATACACCGGTGTACGTGTGATGATTTTTTTGTATTAAAATGATTTGTTGAATCTTACTACTAAATTAAAGACTTTTACCTATTGTTTTTCCCTGGGAAATCCGTTGCTAAAGAAGTGATTCGTCAAAAAACCGTTATAAAAAAGTTGATGGGTAAATTGTTGATGGGAAACTCAAATCAATGACATATTACCCAAGTATTTTCTGGGTGATCTGTTGCTATTTTCTTGAAAAATATTTGATTCCATCGGAACCATTGTTATTTTCAGACGCAAATTTCCGTAGGTGATTTTTGTGGGTAAAAGTCTTTTGTTTTGTTGAATCTTTATTTACATGAAAACGCCTAAAGAAACTATTTTTTTCTTTCACAATATGTAGGGTATTTACAATGGCGAATGCTCGAGTGATGCATATAGCATGGACCATGCGGTGCTTGTAGTTGGTTATGGTTCAGAAGGTGGCGAAGATTATTGGATCGTCAAGAACCAATGGGGTACGTATTGGGGAATGGAAGGGTACATTTTGATGAAAAGAAACACAGATATCAAAAACGGGGTTTGTGGGATGTATAACGAGGCGATTTACCCTGTCTCCTCTATCCCAACGCCGCCTGGTCCACCACCACCACCAACTCCACCATCTCCGATGCACCCACCACCATCTCCAGTGCACCCACCACCATCACCAACTCCACCGGCTCCTAGCAAGTGTGGTGAATTCTCATATTGTGCAGCAGACCAAACATGTTGTTGCATCTTTGAGTTCTATAATTATTGCTTGATCCACGGTTGTTGTGGTTACACAAATGCCGTTTGCTGCAAGGGAACTTCGTCTTGTTGCCCTAGCGATTATCCCATTTGCGACGTTAAAGATGGATACTGCCTTAAGGTATGATATATGTCTCAAAAGTGTGTACATGTTATATATAGGATCAGGTTAAACTGCACAAAAATGAAAAAAATTGAGGAATACCTTGGTAACGAATGATATGCACATGTACATACAAGTAATTTCTAAGAAAATTTTCCGGTATGCACATGTGCATAAAAACCAGGAAACAACTTCAATTATTTGTATGCACATGTGTATACCATCAAATGAATGTTTCTCATGTCGTTCCTCAGTTTTTGATTTTTTATGGGTTTTCTCGTGAACCTCTCTTTCTCTATTTACATATGCTCTGATTAGCAATGAACTTTGACATCACCAAGTATTTCATTCAGTCTTCTAAACTTATATTTTTCCATATTTTAGAATTCCGGCGGTACTTTTGGAGTTGCAGCAAAGAAACGACAACTAGCGAAGCACAAGATGCCATGGGAGAAGATCGAGGAAACACTGGTGGAAGAGTACCAACCGCTCGTGTGGAAGAGGAACCCATTTGCAGCAGCTGTTTAGAAACAGATAAAAATGATGTTTTAATCAGATCCCTTAACCCTATGGTTTTATGTAGTATTTAAAGCTTTTAGAACCTTTCGAACCTTAAACCATGTTACATAAATGTATTTCTCAAAAATACGTCACATTGGTGATATTTTACGACCATCTGTGTCGCTAAACTCCACCATGGTCCAGACGTATTTCTTGAAAGTAAGTTGCGATTGTGAAATTTTTAGTCGCTTTTCCATCAGTAATTTTACCGTCACATAATGGTTTGTAGCATAAATATAATTCATATGATTTGTGCATTATTCTATATAGCAATGTTAATGTATATGGTATTATATACATGTGATAATGAAGTTGATACTTTGGAAAATAATATGTCCACAAAATAAAAAGTAATTTGTTTAGGTTGTTATTTTAAAGAATTTATATTTGAAGACTTTATTTTTTTTAAAATAAAGTATGAATTTAATATAGTTAAAGAAATATATTTTATTTTTTGTAGGACATTTATTTTCATAAGGTATTTTTTTTCAAATTATATAATATAAATTTTTTTTATTTTAAAATTACTCTAAAAAACCTGCTATAATGTTTAAAAAATATTTTATAAACTTATTGTAACACTTTTACATAAAATGTTCAAATATTTTGTCATATACACATAAATCCAGTAAAACACAGCAACATTTTTGCATCATATATACCTGGTTTTATTATAATAAAGCTTTAACAGTCTTTTTGTATACAGTAATTTTTTTGATTTAAAATAAAGTAATGATGTCAACAATAAAACCAATGCACATGTGAATTAACTGTGAAGCACCGGATAATTCTCACATAGGTATGCAGAAGATAAAGGGGTAATTTCGTAACTTTTACAAGTAATCGGCAAACAAATTCATATGTGAACTCATGTGATTCACATAAGAACTATATGTTCGTATCTTGAACCTGCTAATTAGTTCACATGTGAACTATTTAACTGATTCACATATGAACCTAATGCACATGTGAATTACAACATTCTGAACGACTCTTATGTGAATAAAAATTTTAGTGATTGTAGGAATTCTCTTCTAAAAATCTATGCCTATATCACCTATTTATACCTAACATTTACAATGAAACTAGATCCTATAAATATGGAAAGATAATCTCTATCGCAAATAAGTTGTCACAAGATCAGCTAAATAGCCTGAAAAAACACCCTTTTAATTCATGGAAACAACTGTTCTACTCATTCTGACACGCTTGCATATATGATACACCCCATTCCTGACTAGAGACGGACCTATAATTTTTTTCAAGTGGTAATATCATTTGACTATAAGAAACATATATAAAGATATTTTTCAGAAAATTGTCATTAATCTATTAGTTAGTTCATTGTTTTTCATATATGAAGTCCTGTGTTCAAGTGTTTTATTGCAAATCTTTTTCAAAAACATAATAAATCTAAAATTGAAAGCTAAAACGGAAAAAATGATTCGAACTCAGATCTAGGACGGAAGAAAAACCTTACAAACCAACTCTACCAAAGGATACTTGTGTTCTCTCCTTAATTTCAAAATATATATGGCGGCACACAACAAATTGATGTGGTTATACTTTTCACGATCCTATAATTTTTTACACTACGACGGAGGAACAAAACGGTGAGAAATGCCACCGTATCCAATACACTAGGTCCCGACTCCATGACAGAGTGTATCCTCGCTACAGGAAACACTGGGAACTATTGATTCCCCTCCCCCCGCCCGCCCCTTGATAAAAACAAGATTTAAATTTGTAAGAATTACATGGTTTGTACATGATATACATTTATGTATATATCTATATATATACATGATATACATGTACACATACATGATATATGTGTATACATACATATATATAAAAGGAAGGTCCAGGAAAACCCAAAGAAAATGAAAAACTGAGAAACATTCTGATAACCGTTTATATGGACCGTATGTACATATGCATATAATTAAAGTTGTTTTTTTTATTTTTATGCAAATTACTCGTATACACATATACATACATACCGTTGAGATGACAAGTTACAAAAAGTTACTCAATTTTTTTTACATATATTATAATCCAGGAAAACTTACCAGAATTGAGTTGAAGAAAGCATGGGCGGACCCAAAATTTTTTGGATACGGTGACACCATATAAAACGGTTGCACCTTCTAGAATAAAACGGTTGCAACTTTCACGAACCTATTTTTTTTATCTTACCACAGAGGAACAATACGATGGCACGTACCACCTAACCACCTCTCTAGATCCGTCTATGGAAGAAAGAGCATTCATATTCATATTCATATTCATAATTTATCCAAATTGTTTGTTTACTATGTGTAAATTGTAATCTAGATCCTTTTTGAAGAAATGTGGGTCAAAATTGAAATGATGTGAAGAGGAGAAGAAAATGGGGTTAGAATAAAGATCCGACCCGACCTTTTAGACCATGGAAATTAGTTTAAAGGGTAAATTCGACTTTTTGTACCTTTGGTTTGAAAAAAGAAAAACTGAAAATCATCGAGAATTGAACTAAATAATCAATTTCCCAATCAACTTCATCTTTTAGTCATGTTTCACCTTTTTTAGGGGTCGTTTATTAAATACTTACTTGATAAGTGCTTATTGGATAAATTTCCTTATCGGATGAACATGAGGAGGACCAAGAATCTTACCGGGTAAGAGCGATGAGAACGATGGAGAATCTTACACGGTAAATGAAGATGATGACTCTTACCAAGGTAAGTGCTTACCTAGTAAATTGTTCCATTCGATATGTTTTGATGTATTAAAATCTTGCGCATCAAAATAAATCATAGTGTTGACTCCTATTGGTAAGCGTTTACCGGGTAAGCAATTGGGTAAACGGCCCCATAGGGGCTGTTTACCAAACGCTTACTCGGGTAAGCGTTTACCAAGTCGCACTATCTAACCGAATGAATATGGTAAGAACCAAAAATCTTACCCAGTTCTTACCCAGTAAGTGAGAACGACGACTTTTACCACAATAAGCGATTACCGGATAAATTGTTGCATGCGATGTCGTTTTGGTGCACTAAAATCTTACCCGATAAGTAAATGATAATGCTAAATTTTACTGGTAAACACTTATCGAATAAGTATTTGATAGGCGGCTCTTAGTTAGACTTAGAGTTTATATAATTGTTTTATACGTTTATGTAGAACTTATTTTGAAATGAAAAAAAAAGTAAGCAAATTCTTTATGCAAATGAGATTCTTATTCAAAATTTTACACAAAAAATTGAATCCTTGTGCAAATTTTTGTAAAAAAATTCCTTTTTTTTAATATCATAATCCAGTTTACGTAAATGTTTAAGACATTTTTATAATCTCTCGTTAAAATGAGAATTCAATTAAAAAAATGACTAAAAAGTGAATTTGGTTAGAAAAATTAACTATTTTGATCAATTTCCTAAAAATCGTCTATACTTTTCAATAAGTTCAAAAATAGTCAACGAGGTTTATTTTTTGTTTTAGTTGAGGGGATTTTCGATCGATTTGTCTTTTTTTAAATTAAAAAATTATTATGTATTTATAATTTATTCGGTTAGCTATACATGACTCTTTATTAGTGGCTTAATTATATAAAACGTGGTAGAAGGAAGCTTTATGAAGAAAGCCAAGTTTTTCCAAACTTTCTCATTAGAATTAAAAAACACGCTTCTTCCATTATGAAAAGACACTCTCAAACAAAAACTTTCTTAATCTATACAAAGAGTCTTATTTATATAGAACTAAATAAGAAAACCAACCAAATAGTCCCTTATGTAGCTTATATACATTTATGTTTAACTAGAAAGGTACTCGCATAATATATCGAGATATAACTTGATTTTAATTTTTTATTTTATTATTTATCTATGTCAATATAATACGGTTTTTAGTGGTTTTTAGAAAACGACAATATTTTTATTTTTGAATAAAATATAAATTTAAATATAGCATAAAAATTAAAAAATATATATATATATTGATATTAGTATTCAAATTTATTATTTAAAGTTCTGGTTTTTTTTGTGTAATTTCTTTAATTAATATTTTATTTATAATTTAATTTAAATTTAATAATAAAGTAATTTATTTATTGTTTAATAATATAATTTTGATAAAAATAATAATTAAGTATTTTGTTATAACTATCCTAATTGTATTTTAAATTTTATATATTTAAAATGAGATATCTATCCCGTATTTGATTGTGTTTATCTATAGTTAGTTACACAAATTTAAAATAAAGTTTTAATAAGTTGTACTTATGCACAATTTACTTGTGATCTTGAATTTTAAGTAATATGCATAAATAAACAGTACTTTATGCATAAAAAATTGTTTTTAAGAGTTTTTATCAAATGTTTTATAATATAGTATATATATATAAATAAAAAGACAAAATCTTTCCTTCGTCCCTGACAGAATGTCTCTGAACACGACCCAAAAACTTCGGTTTTCGATTTTCATCACCGATTTCGAGTTTTTTTTTGCCATCTCTAGACTTTTTCTAAAGGTCAACAATTTAAATCTTACAAGATTATCAAGAATCTTTTCGATTGTTCTCCAAAATCCATAAAATTAATCAAAATATACGTAAACCGACTCAGATATCTACAGTAAAAAAACCCGATAAGTATAAAAGTAAGATTTTTATTAAATTATTTTGGTATAAATTAATTCAATTTGGCCACCTATGAAACCAAAGGGCAACCATGAATGTGGGCTCTTTTCATTTCATTCCATTTTTTGCAAACATCCTATTCACAATTATGGAAGGTGGAGAAAGCTCCACGTGGAATACCACATGGCCCCTTCTCATGACACGTCTACACCCACGTGGTACTTGAGATGACATCAGACTCAACTCTTGGAAACACGACTTTGCTTTTTTTTTTAAAGATTAAAATTCCCAATTTCTAAGTCCTTTTAATCCACAAATAAATCCTTAAAAAATATAAATAAAAATCCAAACTTCATTTTTTTTAACCAAATAAATTCAATTAAATCATTAAATATTGGTATTGATTTGATTTATATTTTTCTTATAAACGTGGTCTCATTGGTTAATTAAATTATAGTATCTAAGTTAGTTTTTATATATATAATTAATCCATTTAAATATATATTATTTCGAAAGTGACAACAATACAATATAATTGCCCTTTTTACGAGTCTAAAATTTATGATGACGGAACGTAACGGTGATCTGTGCTATCATAGCTAATGAATTGGGTATGCTCATGATTTGAACAACGTTTGTAATTAAATACTAATATAACCGACGAACGACAATGACAAATGATATCACCAATAATTAATGGAGGTCACTGATCTAGGCCATGATTAATCTTATTGATTACTCGTTGATCTGGTTGACAATGAGAAACTTTTTTACATGTGTTTTTTGTTTTAAAAAAGATTTAAAATGGTTTCAGATTGTGAAACAAATATAAATTAATTATGCATTAAATACTAGCCTTATATATATAAACGGTGTAATTTTTACAAATCATACAAACTTAATTATGTTTTAACCACAAGGGTGGTGTCTGATTGGTTTGAGTTTGGCTTCAAAGATCAAGAGTACCACGAGGTCCCAGGTTCAAATCCAAGGAAGAATAAAAATCCCCTTGTGACCACAGAGATTCAAATGCGGTGACTCTAGACTATCTACAAAGCAGGCGGTCCCCCTGTGATTAGTTGGCTCACATAACGGGTTGGATATCCAAGTTAATAAAAAAAAACCTAACAAAAAAAAGGACCCAAAAACCATGAATAACAACTAAAAATCCGTCAGTCTTTTCTTTTGTGTAATTTGTTTCACTTCAAATTTTGGTTATATTTTATCTATATACTTTCAATTTAAAAAAATAAAGGGATTTTTTATTTTTAAAATTATAACAATCTCTTTAATTATACCCGTTGGTTCATCTCAATCTAACACTTTAAAATAAATTCTTTTGAGTTCTTTTTTTAGGGTTCTCTTCAAATCTATTATGTATCTTTTCCATATATATATATATAAATATATACAAAAAAATGTGAGTTATTATACAACTATTTATATTTTTACAACCAATACAAACCAATTTCAACCGTCCGTTTAATTTGATGAATATGTAATTTCATAAAATTTTTGATTGTTTCCTAATATAAAATATTGATCATAATTAATAAATCTTATTCATCTTCCATAAATATTTAAATCATAATAAATGAATTCTCATTATTTTCATAAATATTTTAATTTATTGGGTTGTATTGGTTGTACAAATGTGATAAGTTACATTTGAAACAAACTCTCTCTTTCTCTCTCTCTCTCTCTCTATATATATATATAGGGTATATTTCTTTTACAACCTTTTGTATTTGTACAACCCTTGCAACCCAATTAATTGAGATATTTATACAAATGATGGGAGTTCATTTATTATGATTTGAATATTTATGGAATATGAATAGAGTTCATTAATTATGATTAATACTTTATATTAGGAAACAATCAAAACTTCTATGAAATCACATATTCATCAAATGAAATGAACGGTTGAGATTGGGTTGTATTGGTTGCACAAATGTCAAGGGTTGTATAATAACCAACCTCTATATATATATGTTATATTTCAAATACAACTATATATATATATATATATATATTATGGATTGGGTTTATATACCATATTATTTTCGTAAGATACATGAAACTATTTTCATACTTAAAATTTTACAGTAAAATATTATGAAAGGTAAAAATATTTCGAACCTTTTTAGTGTAAGAGAAAAAAAAGGAGTATGGCATGAAAGGTTTGCATGAGAGCAATGAGGCAGGCACCCTATGGCTAACCAGCTGCGCGTAAACCATGCAGCATGCATATAAGCCACGCATTTCCCCAAACTCGCAGCGTGTCAATCATCCACCTCTACTTCTTTCTCTCTCTATATATACATACACATATACATACACATTTTATATATATATATATATATATATATATATAACCTTAAAAGACGACTTATTTGTTTGGTTTAATAAAAGGAAACAGCAGCAGCAATGAAGCAGACAGCAATTGAAGAGAAATTCTCAGATTTCTACGAGAAGTGGGTCTGTCAGCTGGAAGAATATCATAGATTTCTCCTTCAAGATTACACCCATCAATCAGATTACGAGAATTTAGTCGCAAAAATGACAACCCACCACAAGAATTACTACAGATTCAAATGGTCAGCTGCCCATGAAGATGTCTGTGCCTTCTTCACTCCTGTCTGGCTCACCCCATTAGAAAACGCTTATCTCTGGGTCACCGGTTGGAAGCCGTCGGCGGTTTTCCGGTTTGTTGACTCACTCCGGCAAACCGGGACCGGGCTGGTGGACTTGACGGAGGAACAGGTGAAGAGGATTGAAGGGTTGAGATTGAAGATCAAGATGGAGGAAGAGAAGGTGGAGAGAGAGATGGAGAGACAGCAGGTTGGGATGGCTGATCGGAGGATGGTGGAGTTGTTGCGGTTAACGAGGGGTGGCGGTGGCGATGCGGTGGCGGTGGTGGCGTTGAAAGGGTTGTTGAGTGGGTTGGAACGAGTGATGAAAATGGGGGATTGTGTGAGGTTGAAGACGTTGAAAGGATTGTTGGATTTGATGAATCCAAAGCAGTGTGTAGAGTTGTTGGCTGCACAATCTATGTTTCATGTTCAGTTGAGGAAATGGGGCAAAAAATTGTGAATTTTTAAGAATTAATATTAGTTGTAGTTAACTTTTTGTTTGTTTTTATAACCGTGGGTTTCTGAACCAACTTATATTAATCGAGTAACGGTTAATACTGAATGACACTACAGTTATCACAGCTGAACCATTATATCAGTACTATTTTTAGAAAAAGAGGTATTTTGGTCATTTATTATTATTTTATTAATCATTTGGAAGTTATATTCAACAAACCTAACGAAATAGACACATTCCTATTCATTTGACTGATTTCATCTCAATTCCTACCAACCAAACTTACGAACAAACCCGATTAAATTCATTTTCAATTCCTATGACAAATTCCATCATGTGATCGAATGCCACCTTAGTATACAATGTGCGACGTATAAACCGTATCAAGCTTCCTTCCAACAAACTAACCTGCTCCAAAAATATACATGGAAATAATCGAATAAGAACCTTAAAAATGTTGAGAACTGTGAGAATAACTAAAACATGTGTTGTTTTACACTGTAAAACAACACATGTGATTGTATGTTGAGTCATATTATGATTTGATATCCATATTGTTATACTTTTGCATTTGAAGCTTCCTGTGGAACTACACGTGTGAAGCTCCATATAGATAAGAAGCTCCTTCTAGTGAGACCAACCACTTTTCGTAAGACCTGTGAAACCACTGTAAAGATTTAGAGATCGTTTACCAAACACTTATCTGGTACGTGCTTATCAAATTACATAATCTTACTGATGAATATGACAAAGACCAAGAATCTTACCCAGTAAGAGCGAAGACAAGGACTTAGAGTCTTACTCGGTAAATGAGGACGACGACTTTTACCACGGTTAATGCTTACCGGATAAAATATTGCATACGATACCATTTTGGTGGACTAAAATCTTATCGGGTAAGTAAGTGATAGTATTGAATTTTGCCGATAAACACTTATCCGGGTAAGTGTTTGGTAAACGGCCCCTAAATAACCACCAATTTAATTTAGCCTAAACTACCCTTGAGTAATAGGAAAGGTTTTATGCAAAATAATTAAAAGAAAGCTAAACTCCTAAGTCAAACCACCCCATGATGGTTCATATGAAAAGTCTTGAAGCATATACTAAATTATTACCCCACCCTCCTAATTTTCAAAACCTAGTTTTTTGGTCCAGAAGTTTTAAAGCCAAAGCTGGTGCTGGCAGTCGAATAAGGGCTTGTTTGTTAGTAACTTAATGAGTTTAATGGAATTTACTTATTCGGTCAACTATAAATGACTGTTGATAGTAGCTTAATGAGTTTAATGGGATTCACTTATTCGGTCCGCTATACATGATTGTTGATAGTAGCTTAATGATATAAAAGTGACTTATTCAGTAAGTTTCTAAGGGGAGCTTTATGAAGAAAGCCAAGTTTTTTCCAAACTTGCCCCTCCTAATTAAATAATGTGTCCCTATCTATGAAAAAGCTCTTCCAAACAAAAACATTCTCAATTTATACAGATAGACTAATATCTACACATACAACTTTATTCATTCTGGATTTAATGGAAAACCAATAAAACAACCCCTAAGTCAATTGCCTAGTGGTACCTAGGTTACCGATAAATCCCAACCTCCTTGAAGGTCAACGATTCATGCCTCACCTTTGGTGAGGAATGTGAGTTTTATCGTATATAAATATTAAATATTTAAATCTTTTTTGGGTAATAGCTGGTTTCAAGGCCGGCTTACGTGCACGACTAATCCCCAGGCTAACCTCCTTGGCCACAAGGGTTTTAGCACGCTTGAATTCGAACCCGGGGAGGATGAGATTTTCCATTACATTACCCCTGACCTCATCTCAAAATCTCTTTTCACAATCCGGGCTATTCTCATAAACAACCTCTCTACCTCCTAATATTGTTTCATATTCATGTCATTGCCATCAAGATTACATTTTTCGTATTCAGAACTCGGGTGTTTTAATATATATGGAAAAGGGATTCATGTCTCAAAAGGGTCGGGAGTGCACGATATCAAGAAATCAAGAAAACGGAGCTGCAAACTCCATCTTAGTCCTCGACTGACTAATCAAATTGCGTTCGCAAACACCACGAAGATACAACCCATGGATTCCATCTAATCTTATAACACCAACAACATAAAAGATGCAATTTTAGACCACTTCTACTCTAACAATTAGCAATTTAGCATCAAGAAACATATAAAACAAGATCAAAAAACTAAAGAAATCCAATAATTTGCATCAAGGAAGAGATAAAAACAAGATCAGAAGAGTAAAGAAATCCAACAAAACCATACCCTTTTGAATCCTGCTCCTTTCTTTATTTGTTATCAGCAGGCAAATGTGAAGATGGTTCAGAAGATCCAGTTAGAACCAGAGGCTGCAATCCAGGACCAAGTTTATTGGCACAAAACTCATCATATTCACTCTTATCCCCTGCTTTCTTTTTAACTTCTATAACTCTCAAATTCGGTGTCAATTCGAATATCTCAACAGTAATCGTTAACGGGCCTTTCACGCCCTCTCGTGACCCTTCTAAACTAATCCTACAATCCTTTCTTCTGACCGAAAAACTCACCACTTTCGCTACCTCCTCCAACTTCGAAATAATGCTAGAAACTGGGGCTGCTGTCACAAATCTTGATTCCTCAGTTCCGTCTTCAAACAGCCCAGAAAGACTAAATCCAGGCGAAAACGAAATCAAATCAAACGCGTTTAGACTCATGGGTCTCGGGAAATTACCACTAACAGACCGCTTCTTAACTTCCATTTCACTTTCGGATTCGGAGTATAAAGATTGATCGGAAAAATAATCGATACAATCTTCAGTACCTCTATCTTTCACAGTACTAATCATGTCATCATCTTCAACATAAAACTTAATGTGTTTAAAACCCTTTTTGAACCACTTATCTTCCATGATTTCAGGAATCCTGATTCGGGTTTCCGGGTTTGTATCAAGTAATCTTTTTAACAAACGGGATAGCTCCGGCGAGAACCATCTCGGTCGCCGGAATTGCCCTTTGTAAATCTTCTTATACATAACCATTATATTCTGATCACGAAATGGTAAATAACCAGCCATTAAAACAAATAAAATTACCCCACAAGACCAAATATCGACTTTTGCTGCTTCATACCCTTTCCGGCCCAAAACCTCCGGCGCGACGTACGCGGGAGTTCCGCAAAAGGTATGAAACAGACCATCGCCGCACATTTGCTCGGAAATTGCACTCAGACCGAAATCGGAGACCTTCAAATCACCATCTTCGTCTAATAAAATGTTTTCTGGTTTTAAATCTCGATGATAAACACCTCGTGCATGACAAAACCCTACTGCAGAAATCAGTTGTTGGAAATATTTTCGAGCGACGTCTTCTGTTAATCGACCTTTAGCGACTTTACTGAATAATTCACCGCCTTTAACGTATTCCATAACGAAGAAGATTTTGGTTTTCGTGGCCATTACCTCAAAGAGACGGACGATGTTGGGGTGGCGTACACGGCGGAGGATGGAGATCTCGCGTTTGATGTGAGAGATCAAACCGCCTTTCATGACTTTCTCTTTGTCGATGACTTTAATGGCGACGAGTTCGTTGGTTTTGATGTTGCGAGCGACGTAGACTTTGCCGAAGCTGCCATGGCCGAGAACATGGCCGATCTCGAAGCGGCGGAGGAGGAGGCCTTGGGCTTCTTTTCGGGTGGTGGAGGGAGAGGGAGACGGAGATGACGTGGTTGACGCCATAAAGGGGGGTAGAGGATCAGAAATTGAAAAATGGGAAATGGGGTTTCGATCAACGTTCGAAAGATTTGAGTTTTGATTTTAATTTTTGGATTTGATGATGATGATGACGATGATGTTTGTGAAGCAGCAACAGATTCGTTGGTTGCTTATGGGCCATGGCAATATAAAACAATTGATAAACTAATGATCAAGTAAATGTGTACGATATAATTCTAGACATGTATTATTGCAGAGGGAATGTTTGCATTTATTAATTTATTACATCTTAAAAATGTTTAACTTTTTCAAAAACTTTTTATTATCGATTTGACATTGATATAAGTTGTTTATCCAAACATTCAAAAGTGATTATTACCGATGTCACACTGAAATAAGTCAATAAGTTGTTTTTATAAGAATCCCAAACGCCCCCTAAATTTTTTGACGAAATGACAATTTTATTTTTAATAAATTTATCTTTTTAAAACTTTTAGGGTTATTTGGCAATTGCTGAATAATTTGGTGCGTAATGATTAAGTGGTCGGCATGATTAAGAGGCTCTCATGATATAGTGCAAAATAAAATATAATTGTTTGGTAATTGTATTCAATGAAATCAGAGCTCTTAATGGTTAAGGGAGATCCAGGATACAAAATCATCCCGAGGGTTTTAGAACCATTAAGAAACAGACTTTTTTTTGCCAAACAAGATTCACCTCTTAACGATTCAGAGGTTGCTTCTTAATGGAACTATTAAGAGGTAAACAAACAACTCCTAAATATTTATGCATTTATAAAGGGTAAACTGGAAAATTTAATTATCTATTTTGGAAGTTGGACACTTGTTCTGATACAAACATATATAGAAGCGTAGATATATATTTTGGGACCGAGGAAGTATAGTTTTGAATGTAAAAACCATTAAGCTTTCTCATTTTGTATGATTAAGTCTTTGAACATTTTTTGTATTAATAAACCATGGTCTTTTTAAAAATTATCTTCTTAACAACAAAAAAAAAAACTATCTGTAACCAACTAGAAATGTCTTAAGGAAAAAAATAAACCTAAATCAGTTTTACCATTTTCAAATCTTACACCTTCAAACACCTATTGTTGCCCCATCGTTGTCCATTCTCCATACCGCATATTACACTATTGGTCTCTACCATCGATCTCCCTCTTTTTAGCTATTTTTAGGGGGATAGAGACAGTGTCACTTTAAGATATTTCTAGTCAGTTACGAGTAGTTTTTTTTGGTTAAAAGATGTAAGTAACCAATTTCTAAAAGTTCGACGATTTATTTTATTGAAAAAAAAAATCGTATAGGACTTAATCATTTAAAATGGAAAGTTTAATAGGTTTTTTACTCAAAAGAATAGCTCGGAGACTTAATCATTCAAAATGCAAGATTTAATAGGTTTTACATTCAAAAAAATAATTCACGGACTTAATCACTCAAAATGGGATAGTTCGTTGGATTTTTATGAACTTCTCTCATATATTGTCTCAAAGCATGTCTAACAAGCGTGATTCATGAATAGGTTTGAGATTAAAGGTGATCAAATGTGCAGATCCCATCTTACGTTTTCCACATTAACTCTTCTTTTCACACGATATTTCGCCTTCGACTTAATTGACACGAAGTTTTCTAATTTTAATCATTTGATTCGTTTATCATTTTTAGAAAAAAAATTGTTTTAAAATCTGTATTTTTTATTTAAATATTTTACAGAAAGTAATTTTCAAGTGATCTAAACAGGTTTTTTCATTATTATACGTCATTTTAGAAGGAATTAATAACATGTGATAGAATCGATCACAAAACATCGTAATATATATACTTCACAAAGTTACAGTCGCTTAAGCAGTAAACTTGATAATCTGGTATATACGAGTAGGGGTATCAATGGATCAGGTTGGGCTGGGTTTGGGTTCAACTTATTTATTAAATAGGTTGAAAATCTCAACTCAACTCAACCCAATCCATTTAATTAAATGGGTTGAGATTTTTCAACCCAACTCAACCTGTTATTTAAATGGGTTGACAGCGGGTTGATCTGTTTACGATTTTTTTAACCCAACCTGTTAAATAAAGGGGTTGACAGCGGGTTGACTTGTTTACGATTTTCTTAACCCAACTTGTTAAATAAATGGGTTGAATCTGGGTTGACCCATTTAATTTTAAAATTTCGAATAAAAAAGGAGTAGACTATTTAATTTTTTTTTTTTGAATAAAACATAACCACAAATACAAATAAATTGTTTAAAGTTTGAATAATACACAACCACAACAAATATATTGTTCAAAATAAGTTGGATTGGACTTTGGAGACGATAATGGACTAAAGTGTTTACTTAGGGTTTCATGATGATTAAGAATAATGGAGACGATTAGAATTTGGAGTTGCATCTCACGACGGTAGGATCTTTATTTAAGAATAAAACAAAATTAAAAATTTGAATACTAAATATAACTAGAAGCGTACTCGGGCAATGCAGCGAGATACATCGTGATTTTAATATTTTATTTTATTTTTTTATCTCAGTCGATGTTATAATATG
>NC_037541.1:2782929-2791306 GCF_001531365.2 Cynara cardunculus var. scolymus
CATATATATATATATATATATATATATATATATATATATATATATATATATATATATATATATATATATAAAATGGATAAAGTGTAGTGATTCTCTACTTTTTGTAACAATAATCGTTTTTTACAAAAAAAAGGGTAAAATGTGTTTTAAAAAGAAAGATATGTTTATTAAATTGTTATTTTATGAAAAGTATTTTCAAAAAGTAGGTTATTTGTAGTTAGAATAAAAAGTTTTAAAGATTTATAGTTTGAAAAATATTTATATTCCTTAATATTTTTTTTCCAACCTATATATTCTTAAATTTTAGAAAAAATATAATATAGAGGTTAGTTATTTCATCAATGGAAAGATAATTGAAGGGCCTAAAGTGTCTATTTTTAAAAGTTGAAGGGACTAAATTGTGAAACCTGCAAACTCATGTTTATTATGTTTGGTGACCCAAACTCATGAAATTGAGTAATGTTGGTTCCAAATGGGATGACAAATACGTTAGAAGTATTTGTAGATGAAAAGGGGTATAAATACAAATATACAACTTTTTCAAAATTTATTTTTTATTGATATAAATTAAAATCATATATTGTTTGCAGGAAAAAAAAATATAAACCTAACTTAAACAATCTATTTTTTGAACTGACAAAAATTATCTCACAGAAACCTATCAACGACACTCACTTGGAACATTCTTGAAAATACTAAGGGGCTATTTACCAAACACTTACCTGGTAAGTGCTTACTGGTAAAATTTAACACTATTATTTACTTACCGGGTAAAATTTTAGTCCACCAAAACGAAATCGTATGCAACAGTTTATCCGATAAGCGCTTATCGTGGCAAGAGTCGTCACCCTCACTTACCGGGTAAGACTCTTGGTCCTTGTCTTGCTCTAACCGGGTAAGATTCTTGATCCTTACCATATTAATCCAGTGAGATAACGTAACTTGGTAAGTGCTTATCCAGATAAACGTTTGGTAAACGACCCCTAAGAATGCAATTTTCTTCTTGCTGAGGAGGGAAATTGATTCTGCTTTGGGTATTCTTACACATAACAAACAACGTATTTTCCAGTAAACATTTGGGGCACTTATCATCTTGGAATAAGTTTGCTCAAGTTGACCTGCTCAGCTAGGTTCAATCCTTTTTTAAAGCACACCTTAATATGACAAGGCACTGTTCAATCGTCCTTTGAGCATGATAGGAATTATGAAAAGCGGATAAAGACAAGCATGAATAGTGAAAAGTGGGTAATGACAAATATACGTTTACTGACACTTTCATAGAACGTCCTCATGAAGAAGAACTATGTTGCTGAAGGATTAGTGAGTGAAGACTTGATCGATAAGTTTTCCAAATCGGTTTCGGCTTAAGATGCAATAGCTGGTCTTCAACCGGATAGACGTATTGCTGAACTGATTCAGCGCTTTTATATCTTCACTCTAGCCTGTCTTCAATTCACCAAATGTTTTAGGCTTTGGATCCATGATTAACCTATCAAGTTGATGTTAGTAAGATGGCTTGTAATATAAAAAAAAGATTGGAGCAATTTAGTGTAAAAATGAAATAGATACAAGGAGAATATTGTACTAGTCGAAGCATAAACTAGGTCTAGGGGTAGCATACACTAGTGCATAGCCAAGTAGGAACTAGCACATAATCATGTGCGAGGCCTTGTTGTAACGCCCCCAGAACCCCCTAGCAATGATATTATCCGCTTTGACTAACCTGCCCGCTCAACCACAAAGCAGTAGTCGCACGGTTTTGTTTCTGGCAGCCGCACAACGCAAGCCCCAAAACGCGTCATACTAGGTTGAGGTATCCACACCCTTATAAGGAGTGCTTAGTTCTCCTCACCAACCGATGTGGGACGGGTTGTTACACCCTCCCCCCGTTAGGACACAACGTCCTCATTGGGCCACATCGATCCGGGTCTAGCTCTGATACCACTTGTAACGCCCCCAGAACCCCCTAGCAATGATATTATCCGCTTTGACTAACCTGCCCGCTCAACCACAAAGCAGTAGTCGCAAGGTTTTGTTTCTGGCAGCCGCACAACGCAAGCCCCAAAACGCGTCATACTAGGTTGAGGTATCCACACCCTTATAAGGAGTGCTTAGTTCTCCTCACCAACCGATGTGGGACGGGTTGTTACACTTGTGCACAAAACAACATGGTTTTGTGGTTCCATTTTGGATCTGGGTTGGTCTAATTCAGCACCATGTATTCGTTTGGATCTTTAAGGTCTCCTAATTTACACTTATGAACATGTAAAATGGTCTCGACGCAATCGGAGGCTGACATCGGTTAACTAGTGACCATGTTTAAGTTTGAATTTCAGATTGTTTTGGATTTTACCACAATTGACTTGTGTTGAAGTTTGAGTAAATTGTTCGTTAAGTTTACTTGTTGAGGTAGATTTTAATTTTACTTTTTTGCTTTAATTTATTATTATTTTTTTGTTTACTCTTCCCTCTAAAATATTGACGATAAAACATTGATCAACATTTTTTGACCCTACTTTCATTGATCTGCCTATTTCCCAATACCGTTGCATCACCAACATCAACGCCCCTCCTCTAGCCATGCTCATTAAACCGCTTAAAAATCTCGCTATCAATCCCAAAAAACCTAGTTATGCTCATTAAATGGGCTTAACATCATGTGCTTTCCAATCAAACCTCTAATTTGGAGTTTTTCTCTCACTCTTCCCACTGTAACCAACTCTTCAATGACTTCATATTTGTTTCATATAGAACCGATTTTCCGAAGTTCTTTCTCCATCTCATTTAAGTTATTCTGCTTTAGATGGAGGAACAAACCATACCAAGAAATAACAACATATATGTTTATAACATGATTGTGAATTGGAAAATGGTGGAGGGGTAAATTTGTTTAAAATATCTCTCCCTATCCACCGCCTCATACCTATATATATATATATATATATATATATGTGTGTGTGTGTGTGTGTGTGTGTGTGTTTTAAACTTCTCTTTTTCTATTATTGGAAAAAAAAATTGGTGTGTCTTTGGTTTTCTGATTTGTTGCTGGTTAAAGTCTTCATATACTTGTGTTTACAAGGTGAGCTTTTACTTTAAAGCATCATTTGACTTTCTTTAATAAGGAGCCGTATGGTTTTCTGTTTCATACGTGGGGTGTTTTTGAATGATTGTATGTTATTTTTAGCATAATATTAGGATTTGATATGTTATTATCAACTGATTGAAATAATGGTAACATGATCAGGAGATGTGTATATTTGTAATAAGGGCGACCACCTGCTTTGCAGGTAGCCCGGAGTCATCGTTTTTGAACCTCCGTGGCCACAAGGGAATTTTTATTCCTCTTTGGATTTGAACCTAGGACCTCCTGATACTTTTGACCTTTGGAGCAAAGCTCAAACCAATCAGGCACCACCCTTGTGGTTGAAAATAATGATATTTTGATCATGGGTTATTGTTATCGCATCTATATGATGCGATGAGATTGATTTTATCGCATATGTCTGATGCGATGAAATTGGGATTGAATTCGAAGTGTTATTTTTATCGCATCTTTGAGGTGCGACAATGAGAAGTTATCACATCTATATGATGCGATGAATTGTGGTTATCGCATCCATGCGGTGCGACAAGTTTGTTTACCGCGTTAGTGTGATGCGACATATGTGTTTATTGAATCTTTATGGTGAGACAAATGTGTTTATCACATGTCTTAGGTGCGATGAGTTGGGGTTATCGCATTTGTTGGATGCGATAAGTTGAGATGATCGCATCTAGTGGATGCAACAAAGTGTGTTTATCGCACGTGTTGGATGCGACAAAAAATGTGTTATCACCTCAATGAGATGCGACAAGTTGGTGTTCTATGTGTTTAATGCGACAAGTTTGGTATTTCTTTGGGTTTGATGCGATGAAAATGGGTTGTCTTATCTATATTATACGACAAATGAAAGTTTGTTATAATAAACGATGTTTATGTATTATCTTTTAAAGATTGTCTTTCCAAAAGTGTTTTGGTGATTTTCACCCTGTAATTGCATTTAAGGGAATTACTCACTAGACCTTATGGTCCAATCCTCGTTTTGTTTTCAAAAATGTGCATTATAGGTCGGACACATGTGGAAGGTAAAGGGAAGGGAAAGTTGTGAAGGGGATTGTTTTTGCTCTACATTTGTGGATTTTTTGGGAAGCTGAGTTTATACGCGTACTTGAGGGTGTGCTATATTCAAGACATATACTTTATATGGGAGAAAAAGTTGGTAGCTACTTTTGTATGTAGCAATATGTGTATATTTGGGACCAATATGTATATTTGTATTTAATGTTATATGAAATATGTGTTTTATGCATATAGGCGTTGGGGTGTTACAATATACATAGCAACATTGGTAGGCAGTAACATGGATACTGATGTACATTGAGAATTCAATGTATAAAACACTTATTCTTATAGTTTTTAGCTAGATATTTACCTTTTATCCCAAATCTTGAGTCATTTTCATTATATTATATTTTCTTTATTAATTTATGGAGCTAAGTGTGTGATTTACTTGTTTCTACACCAAATGATGGTTAACTTGATCAAAATGCATGTTGTTTTATGTTGCTTGATCTGTTGGAATTGTGGCTTTTTGGAGGTTGCATGCATTAAATTGCTTAATTTCATAAAGACAAGCTCTTTTCAGCTGTGGACCACATCTAGAACCTTCCTAAAATAATCTATGGGTTAATACCCACGTTATAGTTGATGTGATTATCCATTTTTTACTTTGGTACATTTCTGTCTCTTTTGTAATAGCCTTACCTTTCATAGGGTTTTGTCTTTTCTTTCTTTGTATTTGCATCACCAAAAATCAGTTCCAAAACTGATTTCTCCGGAGACTTTGAAGCAATTCAAGTTTCGTAATTACTTTTAAGTTTGTTCTTTATTTTCTGCTATTTTACTTTCTGCTCTTTACATTAAGTAATTTATGTTTCGTAATTTATATTTATGTCTTTACCTTTCGTTATTTACTTTCTTTGTCGTTTGCTTTCCGTTATGAGTAGCTAATTCCATAGCTTGGGTGTGAGATAAAGGGTGAGATTTTAAACCAAAGGAAAGTAGACGTTGTTTTGCAATAACAACGTTCCACAAATTTCATTCAAGTTTTATAAAAACCAATGAAACTTCTTGATAAGTTAATCACTTTGAAAGTGTTAAAGTGTTATGACCTTAGAGATAAGTCATTGAAAGCACGTCAACTTGAATGATATAAGAGGTAGACTTGAGAAAGTTACCGATATGAGAGGTAGACTTGAACGATAAGTTGATCACTTTGCTTTCAAACTAATTAATTCTCAACAGGTTGGTCACTTGTTAAGTGTTAAATTGCGGTAGATTCAGAGATGAACTATTTAGAACACATGCCAACTTGAATGATATGTGAATAGGCTCGAGAGAGTGATTTTTAACAAAGAGATTTGTTTATTCATATATTTTGAGAACATCATTCGTCACTATCCCTGGTCCTGATACCACATAGAGATATGGGTTTAAATCTATAATATAGTGCAATGGTGGAAGTCCGAGAGAAATATCCTCAAAATAGATGGTGGAACTAGTTAGGCTGACTGCTTGCTGTAGCATCCCTACAGCATTGTCCACTGAAATTTATGTTTATGTCTCACCAAAAGTCTTACACCCATGCTACCTTTATTTATTTTGTTATTTGCATTTGTTAACTCATATCCAATCAAAGTCTTTAAATTCGTCATCTGAAGTTAGTCTTTCAACTCGAGATCTTGCAACTTAATATACCTATCCCTGTGGAATACGATACTTGGTACTTACCATTTTATTACTTGAAGGTGGTAATGTTGACACGTGTATACTTACATGTGTTACCAGTTAGTGTTGTAGAGATACAATATATAATCCTCATCATATATGGATGAGGAGAGCAACATTGTTACCATCGTCCTCAGTCCCGACACACGCTTGGTGCAACAAACAAACAAACATACATACATACATACATACATGCATACATACATGCATACATACATACATGCATGCATGCATGCATACATACATGAATGCATGCATACATGCATACATACATGCATACATGCATGCATACATACATACATGCATGCATGCATACATACATGCATGCATACACACATAGGGAGAAGTTCATTTGAGAAGTGGTAAGTATTTGAAAAGTAAACATGTGGTCCTAGCCCTTCATAGAAGTTCATACGGTCAAGATTGGTAAAAAATTGTGGCTTGACTGGTCAAGCAAAAAATAGGAAGGTAGTTTCGTAACTTTTACAAATTGGCAGCAAACACGTGCATATGTGAACTCATAGTTCAGATGTGAATAAGTTAATTAGTTCATGTGTGAATCATACGGGTCCATTTAAAAAGTATAATAATTACATATTTCTAAAATTATGTGACACATTATGGACATTATGCGAATAAGTTAATTAGTTCATGTGTAAATCAATTAATTAATTCAAATTGACGGCAAACACTTGCATTTGTCTTTTGGTTAATTAAAAAGTATAATAATTACCTATTTCTAAAATTATGTGACACATTATGAACATTTATTTTGGGACATAAAATGTATAATTTATTGTTTTCTTAATTTATTTTAGTTATTATTTTTTTGAAGTAATTTATTTTTAATTATTTAAATACGGAATCTTTTAAGTTTATATAAATTATTATCATATTTTTTAGTTATATTTTATATTATCGATGCATTTAACCTTCATTAACTGAGATTCTTTTCTGTTAAATTTAATTTTATCTTTATTTTCATTTATATTAATAAAATATTTAATATACAAAAAAGCAATAATCCGAGTCAGTCACAACGTGCAAAGGTACACATTTATTTATCAACGATAAATTTTAATATATTAAAAAAAATCATTTAAATATAAAATAAATTCTCAATTTACATGTGTATATATATACGTATGAACGTGTATGTATATATTACGCATTTCCTATCAATTTATTTATTTACTTGAAAATTAAAAACGAGTCAATTTATGTTATCTTTTATAAATCACAAAAAATATAAATAAACAATCATAAGTAGGCTGCTTGATTGATTTGAGCTTGAACTTTAAATATCAAAAGTGTTTGGAGGTTGCAGATTCAAATCCAATGAGAAATAAAAATCCCCCTTGTGGCCACGAAAGGTTCAAATGCGGTGACTCTGATTACCCGCAAAACAAGTTGTTGTCATAAGATTAGTCGTCTTGTGTAGAGGGTTGGATATTCAAGTTAATAAAAAAAACATAAATGCATTTTAGAACAGTTAAATAGTAACGACCAAGTCTTGAAACTCAATTTCTTTGAAGATGAACGTGTAAATTTTGTTACTGTTTCGTATAAAAAAAATAAAAAAATTGCCTAATTTTGTTATTGTTTCGTATAAAAAATAAAAAATTGCCTAATTTTGTCACGGTTTGAAATAACATATGATGCACTGGTTCTCCAAGATATCACAATTTAGAGAGTTCATAAAGAACCCTGAAAAAAGAAAGAATCAAAGAATCATTCAAACCATTGGATTCAGATAATCCAACATATGTGATTGAAAAGATAGTATGTTATGATCATTTTTTTAAACACAAATATTTCTTCTTAATTTTTAAATTGAAAATCAATAAATTAAAAAAAATGGAGTCAAACAAATTACACAAAAAAAATCACTATATTTCATTTGACATCTATTTTGATATATTTTTTTATCCATTTTTTGTGGTACTTTGGTTCCTTTTTTTTTCAAGATTCTCTCTGGAACTTTATCTTTTATATATATATATATATATATAGGGTATATTTCTTTTACAACCTTGTGCATTTATACAACCTTTGCAACCCATTTAATTAAGATATTTATAGAAATGATTGGAGTTCATTTATTATGATTTGAATATTTATGTAATATGAATAGAGTTTATTAATTATGATTAATACTTTATATTAGGAAACAATTAATTGATTAAAAATTGAATGGTTGAGATGAAGGTTGTATAGGGTGTAGGAATGGCAAAGGGTGTAAAATAACATCCCTCTATATATATATATATATATAGAGAGAGAGAGAGATAGAGAGAGAGAGAGAGAAGTGATCAAATGAAAATCATCCTCATTTGTAAAAACCGTACAAATCATCCTCATACGTCGATTTCATTGTTTAATCTTATGAAAAAATTTCATGAAATTGTTTAATCTTGTGAAATTGTTTCATATAATTTTTTTTTTTGATGAATTTGTTTCATATATGGTTATGAAATTGTTTCATATAATATTTAATGAAACTTTAATGAAACTGTTTCATGTATTTCTCTAAAATTAAAATAATGAAGA
>NC_037541.1:2793271-2795244 GCF_001531365.2 Cynara cardunculus var. scolymus
TTTTAAAATAATTAACGTTTTATGTTTCAAATTAATTGTATATTTTAATAAATTTGATTAAATAAAATAAAAAATAATTATATACTTTAATAAATTTGATTAAATAAAATAATATATATATATATATATATGTGTGTGTGTAAAAAAAAAGAGCGCTCTACAAGTTCTAGACATTCACAGGATATACATTATAAATGATGTGAACATTTATCATGAATGTTCATATTCACTATGTGTCACACTTTCCTTTTTCCTTCGTTTTACAAAGGGAAAAAGTTTGCAACCAAACTTCCTTCTCTTATATATATAATCTCACCGTCCATTTGATCTAGTGAATATGTGGTTTCATAAATTTCTTAATTGTTTTCTAATATAAAATGTTGATCACAATTAATAAACTTTAATCATCCTACATAAATATTTAAGTCATGATAAATGAACTCTCCTAATTTTCATAAATATCTAAATTGATTGGTTTGAATAATTTATAACAATTACATGAATTGTATTGGTTTGAATAGTTATATATATATATATATATATATATATATATATATATGGGCCTAATCAAATGAGAACTAATTAGTTTGTGGTAACCGTGAGATCTAATCTCAACCACAAATCAATAAATAAATTAGAAAATTTATAATTTTGGTAGTTTTGAATTAAAATTTTAATAGAAGAACATTTTAGGTATTTTAAAACTCTTCTCTCTTCTCTCTCTGTCCCCCGTCCTTCAGCCTCCGGCCACCATCCTCCGATGATACCAGAGTGGTATCACAATGCATCTTATATGTGCTTGGGTATCACATTAAGGTCGTTTGTGTGGTCGATCAGAGATGTAACACAGTGGTATCACAATGCATCTTATATGTGATTGGGTATCACATTCTGTATTTTGTTTAACAAAGTCAATATTTTTAGGTATCACAGTGGTATCATCGAAGAACGGTGGCCAGAGGCCGGAGGACAGTAGCCAGAGGCTGGAGGACGGAGGACGGAGAAAGAAGAAAGGAGAGAGGAGAGAAGAGAGAGGAGAGAGAAGAGAAAATACCTAAAATGTTCTTGCATTAAAATTTTAATTCAAAATTACCGAAGTTATAAATTTCCTAATATATCTATTGATTTGTGGTTGAGATTGAATCTCACGGTTACGACAAACTAGTCAGTTCTCCTTTGAAATGGACCCCTATATATATATATATATAGAGAGAGAGAGAGAGAGAGAGAGGAGGAGGTTTACTTTGCAAACCACGTTATTTGTACAAACCGTACAAACCTCATTCAACAAATCATAATTTTTCATTTTGTTCATTTTTTTGTAATTATGAGAGGTTAATTAATCATTTTTATTGTGCAGAGTGTTAATCATGGATATTATCATCTTCATTATTTTAATTTTAGAGACATACATGAAACAGTTTCATTAAAATTTCATAAAATATTATATGAAACAATTTCATAATCATATATGAAACAACTTCATCAAAAAAAGTATTATATGAAAAAATTTCACAAGATTAAACAATTTCATGAAAAAATTTCATAAGATCAAACAATAAAATCGACGGATGAGAATGGTTTGCACGGTTTATTAGACAAATAAATAAAATTTTATCTAAATAATTACTTTGCTTTCTTTGAAATGCACACATTTATGTAAAAGTTGACATGTCTTTCAAGACATCAATTAACATGTTGTATGATGTCATATAAATGATGATAGATACATGAATTATATATCACCAAGTGTTAATGTCTAATGCACAATCTTCTGTTGAAAGACCCATGTTTCATTTCTATTTAAAAACATCTTTCGAAATGAGTGTGCTTCATACAGGGAGACGTGTATAAGATTCTTGCCATAGAAGGGTTTGCGCCACCCTTCGAAATGAGTGTGCTTCATACAGGGAGACGTGTGTAAGATTCTTGTCCTTGCTTTAACCGGGTGCACATATGGGTAATAGATTTTG
>NC_037541.1:2797057-2804295 GCF_001531365.2 Cynara cardunculus var. scolymus
TATTAATACAAAAACTTATATATAAATTTACAAGAAACAAAAAGTAAAACAAAATTAAAAAAGTATATTTTATAATAATTAATTTATATGTTTTATAGATTTATTAAAAGAAAATATAATGGTTAAGAAACAATTAAAAAAAACTAGAGTTCTTGTTCAAAAAAACCTTGTGACTGGACAAAACATTTGTCCCATAATGAATAGAAACCTCAACAATGACCTCCATTGTGGATGCTCTAAGATCACAAACTTGTGATAATAACAATAGCAAATAAGTAATTCAACCTTGAAATTTGGCACAAATATAGGTTTCTTTTTATGAAACAAGGTGCTTTTTGCCTAACTTGTACAAAATAGAGGTTTATAATGACCCAAAAGATGAGTACTCTGAAAAAGCCATAAAACTGAGAAGTGACGGAATTCAAAGAGTGATATATGCTGTAGGTTAAATGTGCAAGACTTCTATGGCAAAAAATTCTACTTGACTGATTAAAAAAGGACACTTACCAATGGTGAGACCTCATACAATTGTTTACCATTTTTTACTGTTGTTTATCGACATACTCTGACCCATAGATATGCTAATTGAGGTGTAGACCCAGTAAGGAAGGAGTTGTTTTCTGACTCGATCAGTACTTGAGTTACCGTTTACCAAGAACGAAGCTCTTACTTAGGACGCAACGTAGATCCAAATTTCAACATTTAAGTTACATAAAGCTCTTGTTGGTTGAATCATGTTCAAGAGTCGATACGCATATGCTGCTATTGTCGTTGATACATTGAACTGTGCACGTTCAATTGCTTAAGGAAAGCAAGTGTTCAAAATCTTAAACAAAATAGTTGTTTTTTTTTAACAGCAAGGCATGCATTGCAGGAAGTAAAAAAGCATCATAGGTCTACAAGAGGTAGGATGTATGCAGACCTTTCCTTAATCGCTAGGATCGAAATGTTGATTTTGTGAAGACCCCTGGTTGTACACAACACGAAGTGTGTACAGGCAGGCAACTGGAACTAGCATACGATTCATTCATTCTTCTAACTTCATATCACAATCTATTTAACACCATAAAATATCAGTTTTATAAGACGTAAAATATGTCTAAGAGGCTTTTTACCACACGTTTATTGGATAAATGCTTACTACGCCACTTACCTTTACCGGATTAACATGTACGAGCCAAGAATCTTACCCAGTAAGAAGCAAGGCAAGGAACGAGTGTCTTACCCGGTAAGTGACAGTGACGACTCTTACCGGGTATGATTGTTGCATAGAATACCATTTTGATAGTTAAAAATCTTACTAGATAAGATTAGTGAGAATGGTGATTCTTACCATTAAGTGTCTTGATAAAGGGTCCCTAAATGTCCTAATAGATTGGTTTATATATTCAAACAATTGTGCATCATATGTAAAGGTATTGCAATAAGTTGATATGACGCTTTTGGATACCCTAACAAGTTTTTTATAACGCTAATGAAATAAAGTTTCCCATTAGCCTTGATAAGTATCCTATATACACATTTTTATAATGTGTTTATTTTTATAAGATATTTTTCAAATGGTGTCATATAAAAAAATTATTATGTTTTATTTCAAAAGTATCCTAGAAAACATGACAGGACCACCTAAACCATCCTATCACTTTATATGTAATTCTTTATATATAACGTACGATTTTTTGGTCCTATAAATTAAAGTCCTATTATGTAACACCCGGAGTTTTGGTATGTAGATTTCTAGTTTGCTTATTTTTGTCCTTGGAATAAGTTTTGGGTTAGTTCCTGAAGATTAGATCATGTTAAGTATCATCTTACAGGCATGAAATGACTCAATTTGGTGATTTTTAGGTCAAAACTTTCAGTACAATCAGCGCTATAGTGCCCAGCAACAGTGACAAATGGCACAATAGTGGGGTAGGATCATCGGGAGGGGATATGACTCTCGGTACATCTCCAGAAATAGTGCCAACAATAGTGACACTATCACAATCGCCTGGTAGGATCGCAGGTGGTCACAGCCCTAAAATCTGATTTTAGCTTCTTTAAACCATTATTTCTTACACCTACCTTTATCCTTATTTACTACCATCTATTTGTTTCCCTTCATTAAAGTCGGTTTTGAAGCTCTTTTAAGGAGGACTAGAAAATACTCGCGTAATGCATCGAAATACATATTTATTTTAATGTTTTGTTATATTTTTTTTTGTCTCTGTAGATATATAGTATGATTTAAGTGGTTTTGATCAATATAATGTTTTTACTTTTGAATAAAAATAAATTTTAAGATATTACAAAAATTTTAAAAAATATATCGATATTAATAATTAACTATTTAAAAGTTATCGTTTTTTTGTACAATTTATGTAATTCAATTTTTTATTTTTATTTAATTTAGGTATAATAATGAAATAATTTATTTTTGGCTTAACATATATTTTTATAAAGATAATGATTCTGTCGGAACTCAGTAATTATCCTAATTATATTTTAGATTTTTTATATTTAAAATGAGATGTTTATCCTGTATTTGATTATGTTTATCCGCGGTTAGTTATACAAATTCAAAAATAGAGCTTTAATAAGTTGTACTTGTGCACAATTTACTTGTTATCATAAATTTTAAGTAATATGCTTTAATAAACAGTACTTCATGCATAAATAATTGTTCTTGAGAGTTTTTCTGAAACGTTTTATAATATAGTATAGATATCTCAAGAGCTTTTGGATATTTAAGGGATCTAGAAAGAAGCTTCAGCCTTCAAGTATGAAATCAAGCATCTAAGTTCCTCTCTATCTTTCTACGGTTTTTTTGATTTTCTAGGTTTTCAGCAAAACCTAATGATGTGAGTTCATCCTACATTTTTAAAAAACCATATACGTGTTAAAATGCTTTATTTTAGTTCCTTAAAGTTTTATTGCAAGTATTTCACATTTGAGTGATTTTGGACCACTGGGTCAACTTTGGGATTTTTGGGACTTTATGCATCTTGGTAAAATAAGTGTAGGAAATGATTTTATATCCATTTGGGAAGTTTCTTAGAAAGTTTGATGAGTTTTGGGAACCAAGTGTTTACATATGGTCTTAACTTGATGACTTTCAGTATACAGATGTTTATGTGTTGGGCATGGTATGACATATCTAGAATGATATATATTAGACTAGAATGCAATGGATCCATAGGCATAAAAGTCGGCTTTTAAATGAAATGCGAGATGGTTATTCCCCTTTGATAGCTAGATACAGGTATTACATCACCGGAGGACTCAAGTGATAGATCGTGGATGGTTGAATTTGATGACCGTGTGTCCTCTAGAAATTTAAATCTAACCAAAGAATATTTCTTGAACATTGGAGGTCTCAATTTATAGACTATGGGTGGTTGAACTCAATGACCAATACTCCATAATAAAATCCCTGTAACATTGTGATGTGGCTTACTTTTGTGTTCCACCAACTGCCAATGGTACTGCGGGTCTCCCCCGTCATTGTATGATGTTTTTCACCCTTCAAATGGTAAATGTAATTTATTTGTATAAAATTTCTTGATTTAAGCTATATCTTCAGTTTTAATTTTTTTTATAACTTTACTCTATAATTGCTTGTTCTCATTAGGTGTAAAGCCTAACATTTTTCCTAAAATGACATGTATATCAGATTCACTTAGCGGTGGGGCTCCGAAGTCTTGAATGGAGAAATGGGATGCCGATAAATGCACTTTTGTGGACGACAACTTTTGGTCAATTGGCGTCATATATGCTCTGACATGCTTCATTTGGTAGAAGATAGAGACACCCGTACATAATCTAGACTTGGAATAATTTAGATTAGTAGGTTGTTATTTGTCCTCTTATTATTTGGGTTGCAAATGCTATACTAATTCCCCATTATGGGTGATTTTATATTCGATGGGCTCTATTTCCTTTTAGACATTTGGTTTAAATTTACTTCTATTTTAAGGGTGTTACATATAAAACAGTCTATTAAGACATTTAAACATATTTAACATCCTAAAAAACCGATTTTTATGTAGTCCAGAAATTAGTGAGACACTGATTATTCAAGGGCATACCTCTTAACTGTCTTTGAAGTTTCATAGTACAAGGTCTTTATAAGAGTATCCTCAAAAGATTCTTGGTGTATATATTAGAAACTTGACGATTAAATATAGTATTTTTGGGTTGAAGGTTTTCAAACTTATAAAATAAAACATACAGAGTCGGGTTCATATGAGAATAACAACTAAATAATAGAACACAAAAGCAACATAATCCAATGTGATTTTACACTGAAATCACATGCGATTCACATGTCTTTGGCCGTGACATGAGTCGTGGGCCAGGTCGTCTGCACACCCTTACGTTGATCGTGTTTTGTAACCGCATGCAAAATTATATGTTATTTGTCCGTATTCTTGTTCTCTTATTTTGGCGTTATTCTCGTTTGTTCCTCCCTCCAAACATATATTTAAATAAATAATGATATATAAATTATGCACAAAATGCTGAAAAACTAATATCCAATTTCAATTGCTTGTTTCTTGGCAAGTATTTTAATCCGGCATTTACAAAACTGATTGGCTGATGTAGAAAAAAGCCCAAGTTCGAAGTCCGGTCCTAACCTAGTCAAAAAAATCCTAGGCCCAGGACAAGCCCCTACGTTAAAGCGTGATCAGACCAACCTTTTCTTCTGAGGCCCTATTAAAGCCCGACCCAAAAAAGTCTTGTTACATCTGAAAAAACCCGACCAAGCCCTAAGATTTCCATCCCTGAAAAATCCGTGGCTTTTTTTCTTACAAAAAACGGGCTTAGAAGGACCGCCCAAGGCTCGGAAATGGGTAGAAATGGAATTGAATTCTATCATATATGCTATTGAATTCAATTCTATTTCATGTACAAACTAAACAACCGAATTAACTTTGATAAACGAAATTACACATTTCAGTTCCTTCATATCTTATAAGAATCATACGAACCAAACGCCTTAAAATTTTGAAGGTGGATCAGAAATTGGCTAGAAGCACCAAAACAGACGTTTGGGGATTAATGGATGATTGAGTACAAATTTAACATCAAATTAGGGTTTTTACTTGGTATCAAATTGCGGGTGTTTTAAATTGGGGATTTTTCTACTCATTATGCTTGAACCGCTTACCAGTTATTTCGACTCCTATATTTGAATTTGGCGGACCGGGTTTAGTTTCCAATATTTTAGTTTTGAAATTGATTCTAGTTTTTATTTTTTTTAAATAAAATTAATTAGATTTTGAGAAACATATAAAATCACTTGCTAGAAATTTGAATTTTACAATAAATGTAAAATTGTCAATGATTTTGATAATGTAATTTAATTATCTGATTTTGGTTCTAAATATTGTAGAATGCAATAGTTATAGGGATAGGGGTGTTCATGGGTTGAGTTGATCAGGTTGAAGACATTTGAACAACTCAACTCAATGCTTGTGGTTTGAAAAATCTTAACCCAACCCAAACCAAAGTGCAACCCAAACCGTACGGGTTGGTCAGGTTGATACTTTGGTATGTTAAAATATTCTTCTAACATTGAATATGTTATTTCTCTACTCAGTTTCTTTTTCATCATCAACCAACTTAACCATAATTTGTCAATCAGTGTTGTGGTGGAGTGGTTAGTGTCTGGGCAGTTCATAGCGCTGAACCCAGGTTCGAACCCCTCTTCACACATCTTGTGCGACATTTACTAAAGGGGCATGCTTTAGCCCTGGATGTGCCTGGGATTAGTCGAGCATTGGCTCGGATACCCATTTCAAAAAAAAAAAAACTTAACCATAATAATTACGTATATCACATTCAGTTAATTTTCTCAATCTACATATATATATATATATAGACACACACACACACACATATATATATATATATATATATATATATATATATTCACAGTTACTGAACATATGAGATGTGAATAGATTGAAAATATGTGTATATGAAGAGCATACATGATAGTGTAATTGTCTAATATATATTAATATAAATTCAACAATTATATTAAATCCAATAAATAAAAGGATATCGAGTTCATCGGTTGAGTTGAGTTCAAATAATAGTAACCCAATATCAATCTAATACCTATAGTTTGAAAATTTTACACTTTGATTAGACATCGAGTTGCTTCGGGTTGAATTATTTCACGTTGAATTGGGTTTGATTGATCGGGTTGGTCGGCTTTTTGAGCACCCCTAGTGGGAGAAACGTTGCAGTCAAAGTTTGACTTTTCAAAGTAGTCCAAGTAAAAAAAAAAGGCTTTTTTCCCTCTTACGGGTTTAGTTTTCTCAGTCATCTATGATCGTTCTTTTCCATGGCCTAGTCCATCTTAACGAAACTTTCTAGTTTTTACTCTTTTGTTTGACAGTCGTTTTCCCATATATTAGTTTTTGCTCTATCATAAGTTTTTTGCAATCATGCTATAATGATAATATTGGTTCGTGATTTTGTCAAATATATCTCACTTTCTTATTCTTGTAGCCAAAGGATAAATCACTTCACTTAATGTTAATTTTATATATACTCAAAACCACAAGAAAATTATATAAAATAATTGTATAATTTGCTATTCGGTTAACGAATATGGTAAAAAGATCAAAACTGAAACTTACCTTTTTCAGTTAACCGTACCGTTTAACCGCATACAGAATAACCCGAAACCATTTTGATTATTTAGTTGCCGGTTTTTTAATACCCTTTGGTCCTAGTTACCTAAATTTCTGGATCCGTCACTATTGTAATACTTATTTTGAATTATTACATATATTTTACATGTGGTCACCAAGAAATTGGGTCGTGTATAGGGATGGCAAAAAATGACCCAACTCGCTAACCCAACTTGAACCCAACCCAAAATTAGCAGGTTGAGTTGAGATTTTCAACTCATTTAAATAAATAGGTCAACTCTCCTAACCCATTTAAATAAATGAGTTGGGTTGGGTTGAAATTTTCAACCTGTTTTCAATCCGTTTTCAACTCATTTAAAATATTATATAATTTTATTTTATTCTTAATATCTATATCTATACTATATTATAAAGCATTTGGTTAAAACTCTTAAAAACTCTTAAACTCTTAAAACTCTTAAACCCGTTCATCCCTATCCRATTTCATCCCATAACTGAATTCGTGTAACTAACTGCAGATAAACACAATCAAATACAAGATAAATATCTCATTTTAAATATAAAAAATCTAAAATATAATTAGGATAA
>NC_037541.1:2804395-2805726 GCF_001531365.2 Cynara cardunculus var. scolymus
TATATATATATATATATATAAACTAATTTCTTTCTCATGGTAATCATTTTTGGAGAGATCTCCAAATTTGGAGAAATTTACACTCTCTGCTATTTTCTCCATGTTGGATAAAGTTTTGGATAATCTGTTGGAGCAAAAAAATTGTCTAAAATCCTTATTTTCTTCATTTTGGAGAATTTGTTGGAGATGCTTTAAGTTAACTTATTTTTTGAGTACACGTTTGGATGAACATAAACTAACTTATAATCTAGTTTATTGACAAAAATACTTGGAATAGGTTTTTAGGAGTTTTTTCCAATTATAATCGTGATTAATACTAATTGTTATTAATTACTATTAGTTACAAATAAATATTAATAAAAATTAATTATTACTAATATTATTAGATATCGGTAATAATCAATAGTAATTAATAGAGCTTTAATAAGTTGTACCTACGCACAATTTACTTGTAATCTTGAGTTTTAAGTAATATGCATTAATAAACAGTACTTTACGCATAAAAAATAGTTTTTAAGAGTTTTTGTCAAATGATTTATAATATATAATATATATTTTTTATATATAATTTAATTTAAGTTTAATAATAAAACAATTTATTTTTGGTTCAAACATCCCCAAATGTGACGAGTGTGTGAGTTTTTTTTGTTCTATTTGTCATATATAAATTTTATATACTTCAAAAAAACATTATGTCATATTTTAAGGCATTGTTTGGTAAATATAAGTTGTTAAGAGCGTCTCCAACAAGTTTCTTAAATTTTCTTTAAAATGGAAAAATAAAAGTCAAAATCTCCAAAAACGATTATGTTCATCCTCAACACATTCTCCATTTTAGAGAATCCAACATTTATTATAATATTAAAATATTTCATTTTTCTATTAAAATATTATTTATCTCTCAAAATATTTATTTTCAAATTATTTTGTTGGTGGTCTCATTTGATAATCATTTTTTAGATGTTCTCTATATTTGAAGAAAAGACCATTCTCTCACCTACTTTCTCCATCTTGGAGAAGTTGTTGGAGAAAAAATATTAGGTTAAAATCTTTATTTTCTCTATTTTTTGGAGAAACTGTTGGAGATGCTCTTTTATAAGAGCATCTCCAACATATATAAGAGTATCTGTAACAAATTCTCTAAAAGATTTTCAAAATGGAGAACCAAAGTTCAAAATCTCTAATAGAAATTTTGTTCAAGGTTAACTATAGGTGAAATATATATATATATATATATATATATATATATATATATATAAAGAGAGAGAGAGAGGTTGGTTATTATACAACCCTTTATATTTGTACAACCAATACAACTCAATCTCAACCGT
>NC_037541.1:2806601-2808456 GCF_001531365.2 Cynara cardunculus var. scolymus
GTATTAATTAGCATATGATATCATTAAGAACTTATTTTAATTATATTATAAAATGTTGCAAAAATAACATATTAATTTTTATTTACTAATGTTGTTTGTATTAATTAACATATGTTATTTACTATCGGTTAACTTTTGTAAAATATGATTTGTTTATCAGCTAGTTTGCCAAACATAACCTAAAAATATTGTTTGAAATAATCAAATTTAAAATCGAGGATTCATATGAATCTTCATTCTTTTAGCTACGAATTGTTTTTAGTTTCTTCTTGTTCTGTTGGCTAAACTGTTGTTTTTTATTTTTTATTCAGATTTGCTATTTTTACTGCCTTTTTGTCTTGATTCCTGCATTTTACAAAATAAATATTTTCGTGTTTTTGTTTTGGTTGTTTAATAAATTTTGTTTTTGTTGTTGTTAAAACAAAAACTAAAACTAATTTTTTTACTTGACCCCCTACTTCCCCACATTAAAAGAAAAAACTAATCCAAAGAGAAAATTTACAAATTGTTCCCTCAAGTTTATTAATTTAACAAAAATTATTATTTACGTTTATTCAAAATTTACACTCAGATATACTGTATAAATCCACAACTAAAATCAGGATTAAAAAAAGAACAAAAATAAAACGTGATTGACATTTTTAAAATCAAATGCATGCTACAGTATCGTACAGACACTTTACCAGTACAATATAAAACATGTGACATTTTTATATTCTCATATTTTAATTATAACTAATTTTAGTAATTACAAATGTTTTAAAACGTGAACTAATAAAAAAGAAATTTCTTTAAATATAAATTATTTGTTGTTATAAATATTTGAAAATGCTTATTTGATTTTATAATATTCATAATAATAACATTTAAATTTTTTTATCTTATTGTCAAATTTACCAAAACCACAAATAAAATACTATAACTTATTTTTTTTTATCTATTTAATTAACCTTTAGTTATTGGTTTAACCAAGTAATTTAAAAAGGGTTCAAACGAGAACACTTCAGTATACGAAAACCGAGAACACTCTTTTACTATAGTTAACCATATGAGATACTAAATCAGAAATGTCACCGGCCTTTGGCACAACCTCGGTCGTAGGTCAAGTCGTCTACATACCACCAGGCTCCTCGCGTGTATTATTACATGTGATAAGTGTGTTTTCGCATTTTCGTAAAATGAAGATATTCTCGTTTGAACTTCCACTTTCATATATGTTTTATATTTATTACAAATGATATAATTACAATATAAAATGTGTTTTCGTTTTAGAAAAAGAAAAATTATATATATATATATATATTTATATAGTTCGCGATCAAATATTTAAAATAAAACTTAAAAAGATTTTACAATTTCGTAATAACTATGAGCTTGTGACACATGTGAATCTATAAAATTGTGCTTGATATGTAAAATATAAAATAAGAGTTGCATCATTTGTTTTTTTTTTTTTTGTTCATTAGAAAAGGTTAATGGCACCCCTAGACATTGCTAATGACACCCCTAAGCCCTTGTATAATTTTTTTTTTGTTTTTTTGTTGTTTTTATCTTTTGTCTTTTTCTTATATATATATAAAGAGAGAGAGAGAGAGAGGTGAGTTATTATGCAACCCTTTACATTTGGACAATCAATACAACTCAATCTCAACCGTTCATTTAATGTGATGAATATGTGATTTCATAAAAGTTTTGATTGTTTCATAATATAAAGTATTGATCATAATTAATGAACTCTAGTTATCTTTCATAAATATTCAAATCATAATAAGTAAACTCTCATTATTTCTATAAATATCTCAATTAATTAGGTTGCATTGGTTGTATAAATGGACATGATTGCATTTGAAATATA
>NC_037541.1:2808711-2836417 GCF_001531365.2 Cynara cardunculus var. scolymus
TTTCACTTTTTAATTTTTATTTAAAAGTAAATAAACACTTATTAATAAACATTACTGTTTTTTTAAGATTATATAATTATAAAAATAAAACATAAAATAATTTATGTTACGTTTTCACTTATTTTAAACTAACATTATTTGTAGTACAATTAACACGTATTCGGGTAAGATTTCCAGTAAAATTAAACAATTTCATGATAAAAATTTCATAAAATTAAACAATAAAAATTTCATAAACATTCAACACCTTTGTTAAGGGGGTATCATTAGCACTCCCCTGTCTTCGGTAGGTTTTGATGCTTAAAATATTAGCAATTAATTAACTAAAATTTGCAGAGTAAGGAAGTAATAATAAATAAATATGTTATTAGTGTTAAAGTGGGGCAAGAATAAATTAAATAGACACTGAGGGACCAACGGTAACAAAAACTTTGGATTTTGGAAGTATTTTCGAGGGGTATTTTTGTCAACACACTCCTAAATTGTTAACGGATCACTACTTAAACCAAACAGATTCAACCTCACTTCTGCAACTTCATCTCTCCAATCAACTTTTGCTTTTTAGGGCTTCCACCATTGTTGACCCTTTTAAGCTTTTCTCCTTTTTATCTCATTGGTTCTTACAACCTAATTCCATTCTCTTTTTCTTCCTTTTTCACACACACAGAATCCAATCATCCATTTTGTGAAGAATCCCCCATCTGGAACCAGAAAAAGCATCTTGAAACCCCATTTCTCTGTTTGATTCATTCATTTCATCAAATCACATTTGGAACAAGAAATAGAAATCTTGAATCCATTTTGTGTTTGTTGATTCCCATCAAAACCCCATTTACTAACAACAAAGGAATCTGGAATCCATCTGTGTTTGTTGATTCCATCAAAACCCCTCATTTCAAACAAACCAAGAAATCTTGAATCTGTTGATTCAGGAACAAGAAAGAATCTCGAATCCACTTCCATTTGTGTTGATTCCATCGTTTTTTTCACTATAAAAATCACGAATCATTTCTGGGTCCATTTTAGTTTTTCGAATCTTTCAAGGGTTTTTCTCTTTATCTTTCTAAGTGTGTTTGAAAGCTATGGCTGAAGCTCCAAAAGCAGAGGATATCACTCATCTTCCAACAGATCAACTTCAGGGTTTAGAGTATTGTATTGACTCCAATCCATCTTGGGGTATGTAAATTTCTTCACTTTCCTTCAAATCTATATGCCATTTGAGCTTTTTATTAATGGTGTTTTCTGTGTTTTTAAAAAAACAGGGGAAGCCATAGCTTTAGGGTTTCAACATTACATCTTGTCTTTGGGGACTGCTGTCATGATTCCTACTTTTCTTGTTCCTCTGATGGGTGGTACTTCTGTGAGTCTTTTTCCTTCAGCACATCAATGAAAATAGCTGTACCATGTGTATTATGAATGTACTTTACAACATATATATGTATAAAACAGCCCTGCAACCGCTTACAGTGCATACACATACACATACACATATGCATAAAAGTAATTGAAAAGGTTTTATGGTTTCCATGCACTATGAACATTTGCATTTAGTTACTTTTATTCACATGTGCATCCTGGACATGTGAATGGTTACTAGGATTTTTTTCTCGGTTTTTCATGTTTCTTTGATTGAAATTTGCAGGGTGATAAGGTGAGGGTGGTGCAAACATTGCTTTTTGTTCAAGGGATTAATACATTTTTGCAAACACTTTTTGGAACCCGATTGCCAGCTGTGGTTGGGGGATCCTGGGCGTTCATGGTTCCTATAATCTCGATCATCCATGACCCTTCTCTCGCGTCCATCGTTGACTCTCATATGGTAATCTAAACATACAAACTTGCTGATGATTCTTTATGTTACCTCTGTTGTAACATAGGTCTTGATATTTGTTTTCATGTTTCCTATTAGCAATGCCAAATTTTGATGATTTTATGAGTACTATTTTCATCTATTGAGGGTCACTTCAAATGTCCCACCTACTAAAAACCAATCACTTTCCTAGTAGCAATGCCAAATTTTGGTCATTGAGACCCATTGCAAGTGTCCCACCTACTAAAAAACATCACTTTCTTATTAGCAGTGCAAAAGTTGAGCTATAATAACAATAGACCCCACCTCAAGGGGTGGGTGGACCTACAAGTTTCAAATCCGATCAGCTTGTGGGCACCTCGACTATCTCATGGGGCCCTAAAGATAACAGTCAGGAAAATTCTCAATGGCCCTAAGGAGACTCGAATTGAAGGCCTATAAGGAGAAGCCCCAAGGCCAAACCAAACCAACCCATGTGATTGTTTTTTCCAAAATCCAAACCAAACCCGGTCCCACTCTCCCACACGAACTGGGGTCTGTAGAGGGAAGATGTACAAAACCATTTGTCTACTTGAAGTGGTAAAGAGATTGTTTCTATAAAGACCCCGGGAAACATAGGTGGGCCCATTCTTCTCACGCGTCAAGTAAATAACATTGCGACAATTACATATGTATCCTTCTATATCACATAAATGAGGCATCCAAAATGAAAATGTTATCAAAAAACAGTCTTTGATGATGGGGTTCTTTGGACTTGCAGAGATTTCTTGCTACAATGCGAGCGATACAAGGTGCACTTATAGTAGCATCGAGCGTGCAGATTATCTTGGGGTATAGTCAACTGTGGGCTATTTGTTCAAGGTAGATCTTTTATATATTTCATGAACCAACAATGAATCCGAATGCTTTTGTAGTCAATTCTTACAAATTTTCGATCATTTCAGATTCTTTAGCCCAGTTGGTATGGTTCCGGTGATTGCATTGGCCGGTTTTGGTCTATTTGACAGAGGATTTCCGGTGGTATGCATACTTTACTTGGCTTGGTTTGACTTTGGATGTCAAATGGATTCAAATTGAGATCGATCCAAATTGTTTATTTCTTTTAGAAAATAGAGGTAACCCAATTGAAGGGGGTAACAACTTGGTAATACAGCGAAATTGCAGCTCAATTCGGTACAAAAACCGTGCTGTTTTTTTAACTTTTTAAAGAATAATCTTTTGACCTCAAAAGTCAAAATGTGCTGATTCAACTTGGAATATTATGCGAGTACTTCACTAATAAAGTCAATTTCAATGTGAAGAATGTATGATCTTTTTGTATCTTTTTGGAAAATCTTGATGACCCTTTTGACTTTGTTGAAAATACTTCAATTTTGACTCTCAAAAGTCAAAACTGTTACATTTCTTGACACAAGCTTAACCTTTACTCAAAAATGTTTGTAGGTTGGACGGTGCGTTGAATTTGGCATACCGATGCTAATTCTTTTTGTCACTTTCTCTCAGGTATTGCTAGCTTCGGTTAAGTCGATTAAACTAGATGTATTTCATGAATGAAAACATAATCTTTTTCCTGTTTCTTGATTTTCCGGTGGGAAACAGTACCTGAAACAGTTTCAGGCGAAGCAACTTCCACTATTGGAGCGGTTTGCACTTCTTTTGACGATAGCAGTGATCTGGGCATACGCACACCTATTGACCGCCAGTGGTGCGTATAAACATCATTCGGAACAGACCCAAATGCACTGCAGAACCGATAAAGCCGATCTCATATCTTCTGCACCATGGTTGGTAGTTTGAGTCATTATTCACATGTGAATTGCTGCTCGATGAAATGAACTTATGAGCAAGTTTTCTTGAATCTTGATGCAGGATAAAGATCCCTTATCCACTTCAATGGGGTGCACCAACATTTGAAATGGGGCATGCTTTCGGGATGATGGCTGCTGTTCTAGTTTCGCTCGTTGAGGTGTGAAAATCTTGTGAATCTGTTTTCGCAAAATGAGAACTTTAGGGTCGATTCATGCTTGCTAATCTTTATGATTCCTTCATTTTTTTCGTTTGTGGGTCCCGTTTGAGGACAAACGCAGATGGGGAACCCACAAATGACGAACCACAACGTGAATCATTGAACTGTTTTCATCTTATGACAGTCAACAGGTGCATATAAGGCAGCAGCCCGTCTAGCCAGCGCTACGCCGCCGCCTGCTCATGTTCTCAGCCGCGGCATTGGGTGGCAGGGCATCGGGATTCTCTTGAGCGGCCTCTTTGGAACAGCAACCGGTTCAACGGTTTCTGTGTAATTTCCTATATCCAATCCTATTCGTTGTTTGAAACAAAAAAGACGCAAACTTTAACATAAATCTCCATGTAACGAACAGAGAAAACGTCGGTCTTCTGGGAAGCACTCGTGTCGGTAGCCGAAGAGTGATTCAAATCTCGGCTGGTTTCATGATCTTCTTCTCGATTTTAGGTGAGTTAAATGCGTACTACACCAAAAGATGAAGCCGCCTTTGATCCAATTCATGTTTCTTGACTAAATTTTTGGAACACGTAGGGAAATTTGGAGCTTTATTCGCGTCGATACCTTTCCCGATCTTTGCTGCAGTATACTGCGTGCTATTTGGTCTTGTCGGTGAGCATCTGTTCCATCTCTTGGACCCTAACCACTAAACCCCAAATACCGTGAAATAATGGTTTTGTTGTTTTGTTGCCAGCTTCCGTGGGGTTGTCATTCTTGCAGTTCACGAATATGAACTCGATGAGAAACTTGTTCATAGTGGGCGTGTCGTTCTTCCTCGGCTTGTCTATTCCGGAGTACTTTAGGGAGTACACGGCCGGTGCCCTTCATGGTCCATCACATACAAAAGCCGAATGGGTAAATTGGTCTTTTCACATATGATCAGGGGCAATTTGGTCCTTTCACATTCTTCTTGCATATAATGAGGGGCAATTTGGTCTTTTCACATGAGATTAGGGGCAATTTGGTCTTTTTGGACCTGTTGATGATATTTTTGTGTATTGCAGTTCAATGATTTCCTCAACACCATCTTCTTCTCATCACCGACGGTGGCGTTGATGGTGTCGGTGTTTCTTGACAACACGCTCGAGTTCAAAGATAGTGCGAAGGACCGTGGGATGCCGTGGTGGGCGAAGTTTAGAGCGTTCAAAGGTGATAGTCGAAACGAGGAGTTTTACACCCTCCCGTTCAATCTTAACCGGTTTTTTCCACCATCTTAAGGTTTTCCAAGTCTTAACGGTCGTGGCGGTCGCGGTGGCAAGGGTAGTTTCGTCATTTTCACATGATTGAGATTGTGCTGATCACAATCCTTTTGGTAGGAGAGGGGGAGTGGGAGGGGTAGAAGTGTATGATGTGTTGTTTTTTCATGAGAGCATGATAGCTTTGTTGTTGTTCTAAATTTCATGTAAATTTTGTCTCAAATTATTCAAATTAATTTAGGGTTCTCCATTTATTAATTATTTAATTTCTCAGTTATGATCTAATTCCGGCTCGACTAAGGGTTTGTTTGGCAATTGTTAAATGGTTTGGTGCATTATTAAGCGGTCAGAATGATTAATAGACTCTTATGATATGCTACAAAATGAAATATAATTGTTTGGTAATTGTGTACAATAAAATTAAGGCTCTTAATGGTTAAGGGAGATCCAAGATACAAAATTATTCAGAAGGTTTTAGAATTATTAAAAGGCAGACTTTTTTTGCCAAACAAGATTCACCTCTTAACGATTCAGAGGTTGTCTCTTAATGGAACTATTAAGAGGTAAGCAACTAAATGATTCTGACTCGACTAATACTAACTGATTTTGACTCGACTTATACTAACTGATTTTGTTGAAGTATTAAACGATATCTTAGGAGCTGCTTGTTTTTGGTTTAATGGGTTTACAACGGTCTATATAACTTATTCGACTAGTTAGACATGAGTGTTAATTTGCGGCTTAATCATTAAGCCCATGCCTACTTAATTCATTCAGCTAAATTACAATTTAGCTGTCTGTAGTATGTTTGTAGGAAGTTGGTCATTAAATAAAAAACCAAGTTTTTAGATTAGTAACAGATAAGTTGGAAGAGGTTCTTAATATAGTAGAGTTTTCTTTTTAAGCTCTTGTTTTACTGACATGATGCTGATATGACAATAAAAAATGACGTTTTAAAATTTGTTAACGTCATCGGTTATGGATGTTCTCAGTCTGAGAATAAAAGAAGGAACCCTTGACGTATATTGAATAAAATATAAATAAATGCTCATAGTATTTTAATTGTATCCAAACTATGTTAGCGATGAATTTATTGAATTTGTCACGATGATAAATCAATAAGTTTAATTGTTATTATTTGTTTATCATTTAAACTTTACATTAAACACATCTAGGGGTAATATTATCATTTTTCATAATTCAGATTTATTCAACATAACAACCAAACAACAATTTACCTTAATTCATATAAAACTTAATGAAAAAAATAATCGAAGAACCCCTTAACGAGTGTTCATCAATTAATGTGAGCTCGATCAAATCGAACACATCGAGTTTGCATTCACATATATAACAAGTCAAGTTCGAGCTTACAAGAATTTGAATATAATTCTTATCGAAGTTCTCATCGTTGAGCTAAACTCAAACTTACTTAATCGAAGACGGTTCCCACACATATTTTCAAGCTATTCGAGCTCTGTTCCGTTCATAGTAAAAACATCGAGCTACCAAATCCAGTTTCCAACCCGACCCGGCCCGCTTAGAGCCTTATTATCCTTAACCGTAATGAATTTGTTCATACCCTTTGTTTAATTTCTCAAAAAAACGAACAAAAGAAAGTTTCTACAAGTATACCAACTCGGAACCAACTGTGCAACTCCTTGCATGACAACGAAACATAATTCATCTTCGTTGTTGTGTTTACTCGAAGCATTTCAACGGGAAACAAGGATCTAAAAAACTGGAGAAAGATTTATTCGGTTACTGGAACTTGCACATACATTCGGGGCATCTCGGCTGTCTATAAATGCTTCGTCCCCAACCTCTCATTCGTACGGTCTGAGATTCAGTGATCATCTTCGTTACTCTAGCTTCAAAATCCGTCCATCTTATGGTTTGGTTCGTTGACAAGATGTCTGCCAGTCTCTTCTTGCTAGGTCTCAACGTCGGAGAATGGCCGCCACCGTAATAGGTTCGGAAACCAGAGACTAGAGAAGATAACTGGCTGCCGGAATCTGTTATCGCGAATACATCGGCAGTTGCACAGGCAATGAAGTCCAATGCTGCTAGCTGAAAACCGAAATCAAACTTTTCGTATAAGTTGTGGGGGTTATTTACGAGAATAACCTTTTGACAGATATTTTTTATAAATGTATAACCTTTTGACAGATTTTGAACCATTCTCATGTTAAGAAATAACAAGAGGCATTCTTCTGTTAGGCAAAAACATTCTCAAACCTGTCGAAAATATGTCAAGGCAAAGACGTTTTTGCGGATGGAATCAAGGTTGGATACAATTAAAAGGCAAACAGATCATCAATCGCTCGATAATTTGACAAACAATGACGACGGCCCCACTAATTTGACAAACAACGACGACGGCCCCGCTAATTTGACAAACAACGATGACGGCCCCGCTAATTTGATGAATATTTGTTTCAAAACTGAATACAGAACTCCGGAACCTTATTGCTTAACGCATCTTCCACATTTTCTTCGTAAGTTCTCTAAAATAGATTTTATGATTACCAATTTAATTTCCTTATGTTTCTTAGTCAACTTCGATTAGGGTTTTTCTTTTCTACATTAGTTTCTACTTGTATTACATGTCTGCTTGCATACCATTGAATTGTGAACACCCCCATTGAATCTTTATTCTACCTGTTTATATTTCCCAATTACTAGTTATATTATCTATCTTATTGCCTTCTTGCACACACCTTTTGCTTCGTGCATAAGCCTCGGGTCTCCAAGGAAACAATCTCCCGATCCTAATGGTTGAGGTAAGGTCTGCATATATCGTAGTCCTCCGAGATCTTACTTCCAAGTGGAATATACTGGGTTTTGCTTGGTTTATGGGTTTCGAGTGGAATATCCTATTGGGTTTTCGCACACGAATGAAATCGTGCACAAACCATCGAATCTTTATTCTACCTGGTATATTACATATCTTATTGTTTGCTTGCACACACCTTTGCTTTGTGCATAAGCCTCGGGTCTCCAAGGAAACAGCCTCCCGATCCTAATGGTTGAGGTAAGGTTTGTGTATATCCTACCCCTCACAGACCCTACTTCCGGGTGGAATTTAGTGGTTTCATTTGGTTTATGGATTTTTCTTAATATGATGAAAGAATGATGCCAGGTCTCATGTAAGTCTATATTAAGACGAAAATCTACTACTAAAAATATGACAAAATGATCAAGATACCTGAGAAGAGAGGTTCTTAAACGGTGCAATTTCACTCGGGGAGAGGAGATCCTCTTTCGTGATCAAACGAGGATACAAATTAGTCAACGGGCTCATCCTTGACTCTCCTCCGTATATTTGGGATCCGGCAAGATAGATATATGTATCACTCGTAAAACCAAGAGCAGCTAGAACCAATGCAGCTTCTTCTGGTGTTAGTGGACACCTTCCTGAACTTCTTAGTTCTTCTGCAGAAACAGGCCTACAACCATAGAATCCATGATCATAATAGTTCAAATTGGAAAGAGAAATTACAGAACTATCCCCCATGGCTTGCCCAATATGTTGAGGTTTCTCAATTTTGAATGTTGGTATCCCTCCTATTAGTCCATGGATATCAAAATAACAATCATGGATGTGTTAGTTTTGACCCAAAAAAATATTCATTTGACCACTATATCTAATGGGTTTATTTACCTAAATGACCTCCCGGCAAGTGTTTTTTCAATCCATGACCTTTTGCGAGGTTTTTAGGCATTCTTGTGTAAAAGAGTGGCATTCTCAAACTTGTCAGACATGCCACTGATTTAAAATAAAAAAAATTGTCAGAAGGTCATTTAACCAATGGATCAGTATCTCCTGTTATATGGGCAAACCTGGAGGGAAGTAACTAATCTTAGTTTTTAAGTACAAACTTTGACTTCTTCAATCGTTGCATGAGCAATGGAAAATGGTCTTCCCGATAAGCTTGGAGTTCGGCTTTCTCAACTTGTCCACCACCAAAATTGCATAAAGAGTATGCTACCATATCGACTTCAAACCTCAAGTGCAAAGCAAGATACTTAAGTGGCCTTCTGTCCATATCATTCCCATTTAACCGGCCATCGGTGATGAAGTTTCCTAGTAATCGCTTATCTAATTTGTTTCTTGGGCCATCATAATTTCTTATCCTTCTAATCAGCAACGAACCAATTTCTTGAATTTTGGGCACAAACTTCAAAGCATGATAGTTACATTTGCATCTTAACCTCTGTAACAATATCATAAGATTTTATTATAAACAAAATGTACCATAAATACTAACGTAAGGGTAGGTTCAAATGAGAATAACAAAAAGGTTGAGATTATATAAATGACGAAAAAACGGATGAAAAAGTATAACAATATGGATGTCAAAGTAAAGAGAATAAAATGCTTATTTTGTTGGTATACTCTGTTGGATCATCTCATCTGACGGTTGAGATCTATTTTCACCTTCTCAACCTTTTTGTCATTCTCATTTGAACTCCCCCGGGCAGGGGTCCTAAGGTATTTAAAGCAAAATAAAAAGATGGAAGTAGTGTCTAACCTGTAGTTCAGAAGGCAACGGGTCAAAACCAAGCCGGTTTCCGTATCCAAGGAAATGAACAACTCCGTTTTTTGATAATAGAGGAAGTATTTTCTCAATGTACTCGGCAGGTGTTGCCTCCTTGCTGATATCTGAATCAGTTATCTGAAGATCAATGATAAACATTATCCATTGTTCTTGACTGACATGCAATTCGGATGTATAGATATTCCCTAAATTCCCCCAAAAAAACGATGGACACTTTGACTTTTACGGTAAAAAAGATTACTTGCCAACAAAAATTCATATTTGGTTCCTTCATTTATATATATTTAGTAACATGCGTCCTTTTTATCAACACTAGTGAGAAGGGAAGGTAAGAATGATTATCCACATTGTACTAAAAATGTGGTTAGGATAATCATTCTTACCCTTCTCACCGGATCAATCCTGATTGAAGGGTAAGAAGATCACCCTTGGATCAATCCTGATTGAAGATCAACATTAATGAGATGCACTGGATCAATTCCCGTGATAAGTGCAATTCATGGGGTCGGGATGAGATTAAAAGTGATCAAGCGTCCAGATCCCTTCTTACGCTTCTCACCCTAACTCCTATTCTCATAGGATCCTTCATCTATATATCTCTTTGTGAGTGTGTGTGTGTGTGTGTATGTTAACATTGATGGCTTAATCTTACTGTCAAAGTGTACATCTTTTTGGGATGGAAGGAGTACCAGATACAAAAAAAAAAAAAAAGACAACGTACCAGACTGCCCATTTCTTTGAAGTCTAGCGATTTCAAATGAGGAGGGAGATCCTTCACTATATTAACTTCATCCTTCAATGTCTTTATGAAATACTCTTCTTGATAAATATCACCAAACTGGCTGAATCACATACAAAAGCATCCAACTGAAATATATGATCCCTCACTCTATCGCAAAATAGATGTCCACAATGAAAAAGGCACAGAGTTTTAGAAATGCATAATTATTACACTTTTTAAGTAACTAAATGACAATTTTATTCTTAGAATAGAAGGAGTAATGAATTTCTCCACCTCATAATTAAGGGTAGAATTGGAAAGTACACACTTATTTTTGGGACAAACTAAAATACAAATATAGACACTTATTTTGGGACAGATGGAGTATTATTTTACAAAGAATATGGGGATAAAAAGTCGTCACACACATAAAAAAAAAAACTGGGGGTTCACAGACCTGGGGTCCTTCCATACATTGCTGTAAAGAAATCTTGGAATAACTAATGTTGCATTTAGTAGTGACGCTACAGCAACAGCATTGCAAACCTACATGCAAACAGAGAAACTTTCTTGTAAATAGATACATAATAAAGGCCATAATTCATATTTGATGTTTGTTCGTAAACAATATGAATGTGAAGAAATGAAATCATTGTGAGACAATTTGTCTCCTAGAATTTTGTGTGATACATAGGTACGTTTGAGTTTCAAATGGTTAACAAGTAAATTGGAGAATAGAAAAACCTTCTACTTACAGCAACCCGTTGTTGATTTAGACCTCCATTCGCGCTAACCAATATATAACCGTTGTTGCTTTGAAGTTTTTCTGTCCTAACAACATTGAAAAATCATGACAATGATGCATAAATATAACCTAACTTAACATGATAAATTTTCATGTAGGCAAACATTTGAAAAGAAAGGAGGTCAAGTTTCACTTTCACAGTCAAAGGGACCAGTTTTTAATCATATATATGTATGTATGTATATATGTACGTATGAGGGACCAGTTTCCATATCTTGTGTATATATATCCCAAACAATTAATCGTTCTTGCAGAAGCTCTATCCTACACACGGTCCCATCCAGGTCCACCCAATGGACTAGATTAGGGCGTCCACAAGCACCATTCATATTGTGGGGATTCCAATTACCTTACTCTCTCTCTCTCTCTCTGTATATATATATATATATATATATATATATATATTTATATCTAGATTATCTATACTATATTATAAAGCATTTAGATAAAACACTTATATTTCAAGTGTACAACATCTATGAAGTGTGAAGTACAAATCACTAATGCACTAAGAGTTATGGTTTGTTAAGAATTTGTAGATAAAATAAAAGGGAAAGCCTGTCCCATAAAGGTGGAGCAACAAAAGGTGGAGTTAAATCTTGAAGAATGTAGGTGTGATTGGGGGAGGTTTGAGAGATTAGTTTGTGTAATTGTAATATTTTTTTCACACTGGATTTTCTTTATGGAGGACCATGTTTCCAAATAATTAAAATAATTGGAACATTTAGCCATTTATGTACAGATGATTGTAATTTCTATTTTGTGGAAACATAAATGACGGACTTCCTTTTTTAGTGAGGCATTGCATTAATTTTTCATTCTCGATTAACAATAAGACTTCACATTGTGCCACATCGCATAGTAAACAACTAGTCTTTTAAAATATACCATCACATCCAATTATCAAATCTTCAAAACTAGAATTATCCTATGTGGTACTTTTTATAAAGTTAAAATCTAGGAATTTGTTTTCTATACAATGTCACAATATTATAAGGACCATGCTACACTTGTCATCATTTAGTAGCCTAGATGTAAAAATACTTTTAAATGACCACACATAATTCTCATAATCTAGTCATGAATGCCTTTTCAAAAAACTTGAATATATCCATGTGAATTTCATGGGGAAAATTAGTTTCTTTATACCATAGAAGTCAAAGGATGCCTCAATTGCCCCATTGAATGGAGTACACAATTAGCAAAATGTAGTAAAATCAATCTTTACCGGCACTTATCAATTCCTTTCTATCTGCACAAGGACTCCAAACTGATGCTTGACGATAAGATTCCTCCCAGAATTTTGACTCATCTTGTTTAAGCTCTCTCTGCATTAGAAATTATTCATGAACATACAACAATACATATCAATTGAACTTGATTAGTGTAAACCTAGATGCATATGAAACAATATGCAAGGTCACCAAAAAGTCATTGACCCAGCGGTACCCAGGTTAGTGGTAGAGCCCAACCTCCCAGGAGGTCAAGGATTCATACCTCACCGAAGTGAGGAGTGTGTGTGAGTATTTGTAGTATATAAATATTATATACTTCAATATAATGTGTGTGTATATATATATATATATATATATATATATGCAAGGTCGAAGCAGAGAATCAAACCTCTACAAGAGCACCAGAAGCCATGCTTGCAAGGCGGCCATACATCTGCACCACATTTTTGCCATCATCATCTCCAAACTTCAAGAGCAGAATCATTTGGTAAATGATCAGTTTGTTAGCATAATAATCCCACATTCTTAAAAATAAGACTTATGATGATTATACTTTTATATATGATCATGGGTTATTCCACTATTGATAATTGGTTTTTAAATAGAAAACCTGTAGACCTAACAACAATATATCATGTATACACCTTGGGGCGAGGATACATGAGTGTACTGGCACTAGTAATCACATACGAATAAAATACAACTTATTGTGATACCACATGCTTCTTTTTTTCCTTTTCTTTGTGCTCACATGAAAATAAAGATTATTGAGAGAACTATGACAAATAGTGAAAATTTGCCATCCTGCAGAGTTGATATAATGAAAGAAACTATCTGAGTTACGGCTAACTATTTTGAGGAAATAAAGCATATCCCCCCAACAATATTTTATCAAAGCTATCGAATTTGCAGAACCAACTAATTCACACCTTTGTCTCACAGACTCACACAATCCACTTTGTTTGATGATCCGGTTAATTGCTACCTATACATGAAGGAACCATTGACGACAAATCTCACACTAAGCACACATAGCCCGGCCATGGCTATTTCAATATATGAGTCCAAGCTTAATACACATGCAAGCAATTAAGTTCAAATTAGGGTCTGCATTATCCCATAGTAAAGCAATAATAACAGAATGGGAGCACTTGCCATTGCAAACTCCTACACTTCAGTGGTTTTAGCATCTTTAGGATGGTTTGAGATATTGAACAAACAGTTCAGTGAAAAAGATGCAAAAGATAGGTATCAACAAACATGGGAATCATTCAGTGGTTGTAATTAATGAATTCATGTGTGTGTGAGATTACTGAAATAGAAGACTGGTTAAAAGATTTCAATAAGATAACATATACATACATTCCATACAAATGAGCACATAAAGCCATACCCTTCCACGTTTTAATCTTCCTGGTATGGAACACAGAAAGAACACGTAAACACATACCTCACTAGACAATTTTGCAGGCGTGGGACTACTTTCAAGAACCGATGGTTCAAAGATGGAACCCAAAAAAGAATCCAAAAGAAAAAGAAAACCCATCAATGCAACTGTGAAAACAATGGATGAAAAATGTTTACGGATCCAAGTATGCCTTTTACCAACATAAGCACCCTTAAAAGAACCAAACTTCATGGAGTTACTCCTTAACCCATGAAGCAACTCAAACTTCTTCCCCGCTGTAGGATCACTCCCTTGCACCATTTTCTGATATCTAAATTGATACTGAAATGATGCAAATGGCGAACTAAGATCTCCTTGTTTAGACCCTTGCTTCCCCATTATGTATGGATCACTTCAGTTACCAAAATCTCCAATATGAAACACCATCAATTAAGACTACATAACCTTCCCAAATATAACAATTGCCCCAATTGAATTTTCTATATGGGAATACTACCAAGTCTTGCCTGCTCCTTTTACTTACTATTATAAAATATATAAATGGTTAGGATGAGAATGTCAGAGTTTGTTGTGACAAAAACAAATATAAAGATGAAACCGGGAGCATCAAATTCTGAATTGGATGTGAAGCTACATCAGGTGAAAATGAAAGGCAAACAGCAGATGATAAAAGTAATGTAATTTTACAGATTATTTAAAAGAGAAGGTTGCGTAAACTGACCTAGTCATGTAGATTGTATAGATATAAAAAACATGAAATGCAGGGGAAATATCACATCTGCAGAACACCTACTTGTCACCGAACAAGAGATCGAAGGTTGAAAAGTGAACATCATATGTTGAAGCTTTTGAATAAAGAATGGTTGAATTGGGAAGAATAAAACCCTAGAAATCGCCATCAGAGGTTGTAGTGAAGTTGCTGTTGATGGTTGAGATGGATCGCACCAAACTACACTGGGAATTTGGTGTTCGCGCAATTTATAATTCTTTTTAGCAACAGATTTTTCGAAACAAGAAAACCCGAAGGGAAATCGACTCCGAATATCTATTTTATTTTTATCAGGGGTGTTTGTTTACATACTAAGAGGAGGTGTATCGATCGTTAATAGATGAATCTTGTTTGGTAAAAGAAAAGTCTGTTTTTTTATGATTTTAAATTTTTTTGAATGATTTTGCATCATGGGTCTCCCTTAATCATTCAGCATCCTAATTTCATTGTAAACAATCACCAAACAATTATATTTTATTTTACAATATATCATGAGAGACTATTAATTATTCTAACCACTTAATCATTCTGCACTAAATCATTCAGCAACTACCAAACAATCAGTCTCCTAACCATTTCTCTATCGGATTTATCCGAATATCATTACATCATTCATAATATGATCGTCTTTAATATTGGACCTGGCTAAAAGATAGAAAAATTATCAAATTCAACCTAGATACGCAATTATGATGGTCAGATCCGCAATTACGACGGTGCCTCTTACTAACCCGGTGAAATTTGAACTTTTTATGTCAGGTCCGTAATATTGCGGATGTGAATATTCCAAAACGTAGTGGCATTTGGGTAGATATTACGGATTACGAATGTGGATATTGCGGATGTACTGACATTTAAGTAAATCCGAAAGAGGAATGGTTAAGAGACAAATTTAATTGAGAAATGACTATTTGAGTCAATTCTCAAGCCACAATTTTGTATTAATTTAACGAATTCTGAAAAACCAAAAAAAATCCACCAAAATAGTGTCTCTTTCTTTTCAACTAAGGTGTCGTATACCAAACGCTTATTTGGGTAAGTGCTTACCAAGTCACTTTACTTTATCGGATGAATATGGCAATGACTAAAAATCTTACCCAGTAAGAACGAAGGCAAGAATCGAGAGTCTTACCCGGTAAGTGAGGACAATGACTCTTATCATGGTTAGCGTTTGCCGGGATAAATTGTTGCATACAATGCGTTTTAGTGAATAAAATCTTACCCGGTAAGTAAGCGATAGTGTTGAATTTTACCAGTAAGTGCTTACCGAATAAATTTTTAGATAAACGGACCCTAAATTCACTTTTTAGTCATTTTTTAACTAAATTCCTATTTTAGCCTCCATCTAAGCCTATTTTAATATTGGACAAAGTAGAAAAAATGGTTAAGCAAATTTGCATAATTTATAGAAAGAATTTGTATAAGGATCTCTGTTTACGTGAAGATTTTTTTTTTTCTAATCTGAAAATAAGCTTCACATAAATAACAGATACGTAAACTTTGACTAAAATTATAATCGATAACAAAAATGGCTAAAAAATGAATTTGGTTGAAGAGATCAACTATTTTGTTCAATTTCAATTCAAAATATATAAATGATTGGAGAATTTCTTTTAAATGATTTTTTATGAATATCATCAATAAAAATATTTAAAATAGATAAATAATATTTTATTTAATATTTTAATAATATAATTAATATTGTAATCTTTAAAATAAAAAAAATATGTTAAACTTTGAAGAATCAGTTAATTACGAAGTGTAATGTCTTATATGAGGTTTAACGTTCATCTAGTATTTTTTCCATAATTAGTTTTATAAAGTTTAAATGTGGAATAACAAAAGGGACGCGTATAACTTCATGAACGTGACAAACGGTGTTGGTCACGGGGGAAGGTCGCTTTTTGTGTACGGTCAATGTAACATTTGTTTAATCATATATGATAGATGTGTGCATCACGTGTACTTATATATGATTTTGGAACTTCTCGTTTTCTCGCAAATCGACCGTATTTACGTTTGAACCTGACCCTTGATTAATGTGTATAATATAGTAAAAATGTTAGTATAATCATACTCACATATGATTATAAAATTTAAATTCCCGGCTAAATTTTGAAAATAAAATTATATATCAGTATCAAATTGAAAAGAATAAAATACTCGTTGGGTAATGGTGCATTTAGTATCCAAACGAAAATGACAGAATAGAACAGAACATAACAAAAAATGCAGAACAATATGACATAAGTTAAAAGTTTAAAGTGTATAAGATTAAAATAAAATAAAAATTATGTTATACCTATTCTATATTATTTTATGTTTATGTAGTTTCCAATTTTTATGTTATACTTATTCTATATTATTTTATTATTATTAATATTTAATAAATACATAAATTAACCAAAATATAAAAACAATATTTTGATGACGATAAAAGAAACCGATGTATTTTCACGGGTCACCCTCGTTCCTTATATCATTTCTTTTGAATTTCTCGTCTCGTTTTTCGTGGATTAGTATAATTCAAACTTTAAAGAGTATAAAAATAAAATAAATAAAATTTAAAAACTGAGTAAATGTAAAAAGGGTAATGTATTGGATGTTTTAAAAAAAATAAGGTTTTATTAATGAAACATAAGTTTGTTCCACTTAAACAATGATCACATGTTCTGTCCTGTCAATGTACCAAACGCACCCTAAGGATTTATAAGGTGTCACTTACCTTCCTAATGAGTATGACAAAGACCTAAAATCTTACTCGATAATAGGCGTAACAAACACCGAAAATCTTATCTGGTAAGTGAGGAAGAAAATCTTACGTGGTAAGTGCTTAGTGGGTAAAATATGTTTACCAACAATCCATTTTGATGGTCGATAATATTACCCGGTAAAATAAGCAAAGATGGTGCTCTTGCCAGTAAGCGTTTGGTAATGGCCCCTAACTAATAAGTCTTTACAGTCACAGAGCCAAAATTCTAATTTAGGAGGGCTTAGAGAAGTAAAGCTAAATCAGATAACTACGCCCTTGAGCTCAAGGTTTTAATGTCTTAATAGTAGTATCCTCATTGACTTCGACTTTTCTAATGACTAAATAATTTTCATTCGAACCCATATTGAAACTGGCATTTGCTGCCGCAGAATAAACTAATGAACTTAATTTGAAGAGTATTCAAACAAAATGTTGATGTGATAAATATGATTAGTGTTATTTATAGCAAGTCTTGTGTGACTTGAATATATTATTAAGCATTTTTAGATACTGTAGACAAAAACACAAAAAAAAAATCAGAAATATTATGATTTTTTTAGTAGACCACAGAAAATCTATTTATATATTTTTGAACTTTGGATAATAACTTTTTTAGCACAAATAAAAAACATTGATGATAAAATAAAAATGAAAAAATGAAAACCAAAAATACTGGTAAGGATTTCAAGCATTGGATCTGATAATTAATTGACAGTAGTTCTAATCATTCAGCTTGAGGAAGTTTGTATATTATTCTCTGTTATACCTTATTAATATGGAATGTTGGGGGTGGCTAAGCGCCATCTATCCCCCTTTGTTAGCTACGCCCTTGAGAACACTGTCATCGATTTTTAGTTCAATTCTATTTCTCGATGGGGGAAGAGAAGGGGTACAACTCAGTGGTTGACAACTTGAAGCTATATATTATCACTTTCCTGCAAGAGATGCGATGATTTTGCAATATGACCGGGTTTGTTTGATCCTACCCCTCTCATATCATACACACCTCCATAGTAAATGATGTTTCTCTCGTTTGAAAATCTTTTCATAACCATTTTTTTGCACCAAAATGGTTTAACATTTGGTGTAAATAGTAAATTGGATAAAAAAATTGATTACCAGTAACTCCAATCAGTCTGCCTCCAAAGACACCAATGTGAATGGACATTTTTCGGTTCACTCAGCAGCTGGGGGGGGGGGTTGGAATCGAACCCAAGACTTGTCATGTATTTAGGCGAAGTCCCCCCACCCCTTTGTCAATTGAGCTACGTGCTAAAAACAGTGTAATAGCAATAGATGGGATTCATATATACCAAATTAAAAGAGATGGGATTCATATATGCATACAGATTTGGTGATTCGTATCCTCTGGATTTGAGACTCCAACGATTATGAATACAGTAGTGACGATATTTTTTTGTGTTTTTCATACTTGAAGAAAAGAATAGTAGCAACTAAAATCAACAAGTTATGAAAGAGATACAAGGAACATAAAGGTATTTGCAAATGATGTTCATCGAGTAAGAGAAAAGTAGATTATATGAGGTAAAAATGTGTTGGGAAATGAAGAAAAAAGTGCCCGTTAAGGCAATATATGAATGTGATTAAAACAGATGTATGGCTGACAAGAAAAAAGTCTGTTATCAACGAAAAAATGAGATGGATGTGTGATTTTGTAGTGAATAATAAGACTATAAATTAGTATTATCAAAGAGAAAGTTAACGTGATGTTGGTTAAGCAAAATTTAGGACAAAAATGCTTTACATTGTATGTGTCTGGACCAACTTGTATCCACATCGATTAACTGAAGATATCAGACAGAAAAATCCCTAACAGCTCTTATTTACCCGTTAAGTTGATCCGTTAACATTGTTCGATATCTTCAAAGACCTTAGAATAATCATCTCATTTTTATAGGGACTGAAATGTAGTTTTCTAAAATTAAGGGGCCAAAGTTAAACATCGTTCTCACCGGTCACCATTTGTTTAGCTCTACGGCTAATTGGAGATTTGTTGCCTTGTTGGGATTCTTCATGGGGGAAAGCAACGAGAGCTCTGTTGACGCCATGGAAATGGTCGAAGAAGGAAACAATCAACCTAGAATATCACCAAAACGGATGAAAGTTGAAGAAATCATGGAGGAGAAGGAAGAAGATCGAATCAGTGTTTTACCAGATTGCTTACTTCTTGAAATCCTTTCTCGTTTACCCTCTACAAAAAGTGCCATTAGAACAGGTACACTCTCCAAACGATGGAAATATCTTTGGACTTCGGTTCCTACTCTGATTTTCAAACACAGTGATGATAATCACCCGCGCTCCGATTTCGTTTCGTTCGTCAACAAAACCCTAACCCAGTGTCGCCAATTGAAGCTCAAGAAGTTTGGAGTCTATACCAGTTACGATATTCGATTCGAGTCGGAAGTGAATAATTGGATTCGTTATGCTATAAGTTGTAACGTTGAGGAGCTAGATCTGACGTTATGGAATTTGGAATTGGAAGCTGAGTTTCTATTGAATGAATATTTCTTCAACAATTCATGTTTCACGGATCTCACATTGGCAGGCTGCGTATTCAATCCAACTGGAACGATTAGTTGGAGAAGGCTTAGGAATTTGTGTATTTCCTTTGGTAATTTAAGTGAAGGTTTGATTGAAAACATATTATCCGGAAGTCCTCTATTGGAAACTTTGGTGTTGGACAATTGCTATGGTTATAAGCGGCTGGATCTTACTTCCAAGAGTCTTAAGAACTTGGTGTTCACTGGATATATGGTTCCTGACGATGAATTTGATGATCTTGCAGATATTATCGAAATCAATGCCCCAAATCTTTTGTCACTCACGATTCAAGATGATTTGTTGTTATGGAAACTTGTGTTGCTAAATATGTCTTCATTAGTAGAAGCTAATTTAGATTATACAAAGGGTGGGCATTATGAGACAACCCCTAAAGAAGCAGAAGAAGAGATGCTTAAAGGATTCATACAAAGTCTTCGCCATGTCAAGGAGCTTAAGATTGGGGTTTTCTGTTGTAAGGTAAAGATTTCTTTTATTTTGACAATTTTACGGACGATCATTAACTTTTGTAGTACATTATTGATTATTCGTTGATAAACTTGTTCAATTATGCTTCATCGAAGTCACATAAACTCTGATAACTGTAAAGATCATGAAACCATACATGTATATTGCAGAAGAAACTGCAAACCCACCTCAGAATTCCTTGTCAAAACACAAATGTGTGGTTTCATCTTGTTAATCTATATTGTAGGCATTGTTAGTATATTCTTTTGATAGTTTACATCTTCGTTAAAATTACACGGTCATAAACAGTAGTGGTACTTTTTTGAACTTTTCTTTGATAAACTTGTTTAAGTGTACCCAATCGAAGTACAAAGATTTGTACTTAAAGTCTTAAACACAACACAAACTCTGAAAACTATGAAGATTTTGGAACTGTACATGTATATTGTAGAGGAAACTACAAACCCACCCCAGCGTTCCTTGTCAAAAGTCAAAACACAAGTGTGTGATTTCTTGTTGTTAATCTTTGTTGGTGCTTCCTCAACGTCCTGGTTAGAGCTCATCCATGGAGCATGAATATCTTTGCTTTTGCCTCTTAAGATGTTTCTGCTCTTGGGTGTCATTGGAAGTTATATTTTTAGGCTATGTTTGGCTCAATGTGTTATATTCAGGTGGGTTCCTTCTTTTGCTCCTCAGCATATGGCTTACCTTGACTCCTATTATCTTGAGGTAATAGCTGAAATACGGAAAAATGATCATCGTCATAATTGGGGTCTTGAATAAGACGACCTTTTTGTTTCGCATTTTTTCATATCGAAGAACCATGAAGAATGGGAGGCGTGAATGGTCCTTGGGAAACTAGTAGATAAGCTAGTTGTTGGTTGATTAGCTATGTGACAAACACCTCACATTTGGTAAATATTAACTGATAAGTTAGATGACATTGTAAAACGACCTAAATTGATATCTTGAAAAATTAATTGGAAAAATTAGAGGGGCATAATAGGAAGAAAAAGTGGCAAAAGTCCATGGAGCTTATTGTAACGTTTCAAAAAACTAGCTTATAAGCTAATTTATGACTTACCAAACAAGGTCTTTTCAATACGCTCAAAGAATAAGATGACTTATGGTTGCCAACCATCACCTTAGTTGCCCTGTTAAATTCATACATGTATTGCACCATTCTCATTTTTGTTCTCATCGTGTTCCTTACTTTTGTTGGTAGGTTCTCTCTCGTTTGGAAGCTAGAGGTTTCATTTTTCCATCAAATGTGAAGTTTCCTGATTTTACCTCAGCTTTTTACTCTGATAATGATTCGCTTGGGCAAGGTGATTGGTCCGATAGTGATTCAGTCGAAAGCGGAGATTGGGAGGTGCTCTTGCTTGATCAAGGTACTAAAAGTGACTGAATTTAATTGATTGATGTCACTTTGAGTTCATGTTTATGCTATGCATGGTTATTTCATTCCAAATGCTTATAAATTTGTTACTCGATGTGATTTTGATTGAGTAGATTTTGAATAATGATTGCTTTAATTGCAAAAAGCTTATTGCTAGCTGCAAATTGTAAAAAGAAAATCTTGGCTCATAACATATTAAAAAATTGGGGCTAAATCTTCAGCCCATGGTTTCGGTATTCAATGATAAAGCCTATTGAGATTGTATAAGTTGGTTAATGTTTTATGTTCATTTGTAGTTAGCCCTTAAGTTTTTTTTTAAGTTATGGGTATCCGAGTCAGTTTTTACACACCTCAACTAATCTTGTAGGACCTGCTGATAATAGTCAGCAATTTAATTGCGAGTGTCTGCATCAGTTTGCACGCACTTAATTAATCTTGTGGGGTCTTGAAGATAATACGTAGGAAAATTTCTAGTGGCCGTGAAGATAACGCGTAGGAAAATTTCTAATGGCCCTGGAAATAACACGTAGGAAAATTTCTAGCGACCCTGAGAAGATTTAGCGACCAATGGAGACGAGCCTCAAGGTCTAAACTTTTATTTGAAAGTTTATGTTGGTTTGGTTGGGTCCTCAATTCTCCGTCACTTCTCATTTCTTGAATTTAACGGATTAGTTGTTAAATCTCTTCTGTGTTTAGGGTGCGTATTTATTTTAGTTAATGCTTATTAGGTGTTATTTCCGATGTATTTTTTGTAGTTTTGAAACTTTGTTTTTCTCTTTAGTTTATCAAGTCCGCTCTTGCTCGGTGAGCGTTTTTGATTGATTATTTGTTCCCAATTTTAGCTTTTAGCTTTCTCTGAGTTTGGTTTACGATTTGTGCGTTTAGTACACTAAAAGGACGTGGATAGAACGAAAAACATTTACGCACATTTTGTGAGACATTGGATCGGATAATGAGATTGAAAGAGGGGAATGAATGCATTTTCTTTGTCACACCAAATAAGGCCCAAGGGAATGGGACTAAATAACTAAGGGGCGTTTACCAAACGCTTATTCGGGTAAGCGCTTACCAAATCACATTAACTTACTGGATGAATATGGCAAGGACCAAGAAATTTACCCGGTAAGAACGAGACAAGGACCAATAGTCTTACTCGGTAAGTGAAGGTGAGAACTTTTACCATGGTTAGCACTTACCAGGTAAATAGTTGCATACAATGCCGTTTTTGTTGACTAAAATCTAACCTGGTAAGTATGTGATAGTGTTAAATTTTACTAGTAAGCACTTACCGGGTAAGTGTTTGGTAAACATCCCTAAAATAGGAAACTACCATAAGTGAATTATGGATATGGTTTGTGGGGTGGTTACTAAATTGGTCCTTCAAGTTCATTTATTACACCCTAAGACTTGGAGTTTGCACTTTTTGTTGAATTTGCTCCCTCACCCTAACGGCCATCCATCATCTTTGGTAACCACAAGGATAAAATGGTCATTTTACAATTGTTCTTTATTTAGATATATTTTTTTCAATCTTCAACCTTATCTTCTTGCTAAGAACATAAATCTTACAATCTAAAATAGATGTGGAGCTTTAGGCCCGTTCCTGATATTTTTTAGGCCCTGGACGAGATGTGAAAAGGGGTCATCGAGAAGTACAATTTTTTTTCCAATATATTGTTTTTATCATCAGAAATAATATTGAATTTATATAAAATTGTTTTTCCGAGTATTCGTAGACACAAAATCAATTAATACTCATTTCTGAATTAATATTATTTACTAGAACATTTTTATGTAGCATCGTCAATTTGTTCCATCATCAAAAACATTTTATGACATATAGAATGACATCATTTTGGGGTTATAAAGTTTAATCTTCTGATTTTCGAATGACACTATGTAAATCAATGTAAATAAGTTGGTTTTCCATGTCATTTCATGTTAATGTTTTTTAACTCCATTTTAAACTTTTATATTATGTTTTCGAATTTGGGAAGAAAAGAAAATAATGAGAAAGGAAAAGAAAAAAATAAAAGAAAGAAAGAAAAATAAAGTTTTTTATTTGTGTTTTTAATAGAGAAGAGAGAGGAAGGAAAAATAATGAAATAAAAATAAATTTTGGTATAATTTTTTTATTTTCCTTAAAAAATCTCGAGAACATAATATTTTCCCCCCATTACTTTTCTATGTTTCCTACGTAAAAGAAGACTCAATAACATAGTGTTAGGGTTAAAACAAACTTTTCTGGAAACACTAATTTTATAAATTAAAAAACTCATGTTGGTGATAGTTTGAAATCTTATTCTTCTTTTAGAGATAGAAAATATATAAGATTTATGCACTCAATATTAGATAATAAAAAACAACTATGAAAAAAAAAACAAGTATAATTTTATTATTCAAAATATAGATATAAGTTGTACCGTCTCATATGTTTGGTAAATTTTTTTCTCCATAAAATGGGGGTTTTGTTAGCTAATAACAAGAAAATCTATTATATTCTATTATCAAAAAAGAATTCACGTGAGGATGAAATAATTAAAAGAGTCGATCGAAAATAAATTATGGAGAATATATTAAAGTTTTCGAGCCAAGTAGTTTTAAACAAAAAAACTTAGAAAAACATTAAATAATATTATACAATGAACGACAAATTAACCTTTTTATATATATTTTTTTCGATATATTTAATTCATACATGTTTGGGTTTTTAATAGTTAATATAGTACCAAAATCTTTTCTGGTCCTATTAAACACTAATTTTTTTATGTCTCTTTTGTTTACTAATTTTTTTGAACTACTATTATATCCCCTAAAAAAATTGGGCTCCTAATTTTTATGGGCCCTGGACGTATGCCCATCCCGCCCTTCCCCAGGAATGACCCGGTGTGGAGGTGGGATGAGTTATGAATTTGAGCAAAGCATACAAAAAATTTCATCCATTTGGATGTTTGATCAATGCTTACAACCTTTAATCCTTTTCCGAAAAAATTTAATGTCATAGAAGGAACTCTTATAAGTGAAACCACAGTAACCACACATGTAATTATTTTGTTTGAGGAAGACAATCTGTAATGAGCATACAACCACATGGACGACATTTGCAGTTTAATCCTAAACAAATTATAGAAAAAGGTGAACATTTTATTCTCTTTAGCTTGACACTGATATTATTATATTCAGGTTTTCTTTAGCTGATATCATTGGTATTATTTCATATGTGAAACAACACTATATATCACATTTTTCTCAATATTCTTTTGCTTATAAACCAATGCATGGTTTCACATGTTTTATAATGCAATGTTGTTTTTACATGAAAAAGGAAAATATTCCCTTTTTTTCATAAGAAAAAAAAAAAGCAGAAAGTGGAGGACGGATTTTTTGTGACTTTTAATTCTTTATACGATTAGAACTTGTGTCAATAAAGAAAATTCCAATGTGAAACAACACAAAGTTCCCCATGTGTTGTTTTCATATGTTTAAAATGTAGTCTACATGGTCACACTCTCACTCTCACATGTTCAATAATGCATTGTTGTTTTACATGTGAAACAACACAAGGGTTGTCGTTTCTCATGTAAAACAACATTACATTGTAATGTTATTTCACATGTGAAACAACATAGTGATTCACATGTTTTAGTGTAATGTTGTTTTACATGCGAAACGAAATATACTTTCACCTGTTTTACAATTCATTATTATTTCAACAAAAAATAAATACAATAACACATTATACGTTTAGAAGTCTATTGAATCAACATCGAAACAATCAACATCATCAACTAATTTGATTAAACAATAATTTCAAATGCACTAACACGTTATAAATTGTTGTTTCAATAAAACAGATACAACAATATATATTTCAAAACCGGCATTGAATGAAACTGAATGCGTTCATCAAGGAATTGCAAATCATGGGACATAATTAAGACGTGTAAAACAGCTCAATGCCATTTAGATTAGTGCTCAAGGTTATTAACATATGTGAGCATCTCATTTGATTTCCCGTGTATATAATATAATAATTATGTATGAATTTTAATAAATATAATATGGGGATGGATGAACGAAGGCACAACAACGACAAAGAGGAAGAGAGAGCAGCAACGGAAGTAGCAACGACAATGACATGGATGAAGATTGGAAGGGTACATCCACAAACGGCACAATTGGAAAACAAAGGGATAATTTGGCTCAACCAGTATGATCAAACTAACTAATGGCTTAATCATTAAGTCGCGAACAAATATTTTGATACGATTGAGCAAATAATCCCTCATATCATTAAGTTTATCAGAAGACAAACAAACCATCATAACATAATACACAAAAGAAACCCACCTTCATGACATTTCTTTGAACAGAATGAACAAGTGGTTTTCAGTATGCATGATATGCCTTTTGGCTTGGCCAACACATCATGTGGTTTGGTGGTTGTGTATGCTCTTTAGCTAAATCGGTGATACATGTAATTTACGGGGTTGTAAACAATTATTCCGAACTTTTAACTAATACATGTATTTAAATTTAATAATTGTTTGATATTTGTTGATACGGGTAACTGGGTATTAACAAATATCTGCTCTGGCTCTAAATTCGAAAACGAAAACAAAGCAACCAGTCTTTACTATGATGACCCTTCAAGCTTCGTTTTCTGTTACCATATATATCCATTTCTTGAACCCTACCAGAAACATGTTTTGGGAATGCTTCATGCCGACCTTTCAAGAAGGTGGCAGATGTAACATATTGAAATCCTCATGAGGAAACGACCTCCGAACCTCCAAACTACCATCGATAAATAAAAAGACAACCGACAAAAACCGATCCGAACAAGAAATTTACAAAATTGGTATCTTTCCAACAAACTTTTAGAAAATTGTTTTAGTATTTAAACTTTTGCCTAAAAGGGTATATGACCTCCTAAAAAGGAAAAAGTTAGGTCCCACTTTTTGTTGATATCTAATTCAAAGATTCATTTGCAAAATAGTTTCCATTTATGTCCTTTTTAAAAACCTTTATTTTATGGGTTTATTATATTTTATTACATAGATTCCATTTTATATATATAGAGAGAGGGGGGTTGGTTGTTATATAATTTTTTACATTTGGACAACCAATACAACTCAATTTCAACCGTCCATTTAATTTGATGAATATGTGATTTCATAAAAGTTTTAATTGTTTCATAATATAAATTATTGATCATAATTAATGAACCATATTCATCTTTCATAAATATTTAAATCATAATAAATAAACTCTTATCATTTCTATAAATATCTCAATTAATTGGGTTGCATTGGTTGTACAAATGAACATGGTTACATTTGAAATATACCCTATATGTGTGTGTGTGTGTATATATATATATATATATAGCTAAAGTTTATTTATTATTTTGGGTTAAATGCATGAAACAATCCACTTTCATAAATTTTCTTATTATAACATTCCACTTTTGTTGTTCTTTATTACAACAATGTACTTTCAAATTATTTTTTATTAAGGCATCACACTTTAAAAAATTTACTCATTATAGCAGTGGGTAACCTGTTACCTTTTAAACCGGTTAACTCATTGACTTTTTTTGCTTGTGTGGCTTTAATATGGTGATGTGGATGACACGTCATTTTGATGACTTAATTAAAATAAAATAAAAATTTATTTCAAATTATGATTAGTGATTTTCATTTTTTAACAAATTATATCATTAAAAATATCTCATCGACATTTTCAAGACGATATAAAATGTTAAAATATAATTAAAAGCATACTCACGCAATACAGCGATACATCTTGATTTTAATGTTTTATTTTATTTTTTATCTATGTTGATTTTATAATACGGTTTTGAGAAAATGATTATTTTTTATATTCGAATAGAATGTAAATTTAAAGACCACATATAAATTTGAAAAGAATATATCGATACTAATATCAAATCAATAATTTAAAAGTTCTATTATTTATAATATTTTTTATTATAATTT
>NC_037541.1:2836647-2839247 GCF_001531365.2 Cynara cardunculus var. scolymus
TGCAGTTACTTATATAAATTCAAACATGAAGCTTTAATAATTTATACTTAAGTTTAATCAACTTGTAATCTTAAATTTAAACAATATAAATTGATAAGCAACACTTATATATAAAAAGTATTTTAAAAGTTTATCATAAATGCCTTATAATACAATACAGATTGTTAGTTATAATTTTTTAACGTTATCATAAAATTAATAATTTTTAAACGATAATTAATCTGGATAACATAACTCGTATAAATTACTATAAGAAAACAAAATTTGTAAGTACATAAAAATGAAATAGAGCATCAATATTTTTGTTACAAAATTAAAAGACCAGTTAATTGTATAACTGATATTAGATGTGACAACATGAAAATTGTCAATGATAATGTCGATAGTGGATACTTTGTTGATTAAACTGATCGAGAGAAAAAATGATCAAATATTCGAGGGAGGGCCACAACTTACAAACTATCAACGGGAACCGTTTATGTTTAAAGTCGTACGATAGCATATAGAAATTAAGCAAAAGATAAGTAATATATTAAACACGTGAACAGAAAATGAAAATGCAAAGAATTTATGACGAGATCCAAAGACCATCGAAGACTATCTGGACGTGACTAACAATGTGATTTGCTCTCGAAATGATTGAAACGAACGGGGAAGAGTAAACTACCTAATTTTCTCGAACCATTTGCTTCATAACGCAAACAGTGTGATACCTGTTCATTGGAACTCGATAGTTGTAAACTTCCGATACGAGTTAAAATCAAAAAAGTCTTATTTCCCTCGCTTTTCTTTCCGTTTATTCGTTAAAAAAGGTTTCGAGAACACATCATAAGAGAAGGTTTTATATGTGAATTATTGAAAATATTCTAAAAGAATGTATTTGAAGGCACATACGTGAACCAATGATACAGATTATTTATTTGGATTAACACTAGTTGTGTACCCGTGCAATGTGGCGGGAGCCTTGAATTTTAACGATTTGTGTTACTCAAGCCGACATTCTCGAAATTCATTTCGTCGTCCAGTAGCGACAACCGTATTTTTGATAATTAAGGGCGAGGTTCAAACGAGGAAAGGCTTGATTTACTTCACGGGCGAGGTCTCTGGTTCAATGATTCATTCGGATCGGGTTTTATTAGAGAAGATTTAACGATGATATAAGTTACACTTGGTCTTTACATATTAATACAATTTGAATAAATAAGAGTTATGGTTCCGATTACAGTCTATCGATGAAAAAAATTGTATGACAATTTAAAATTCAATATATTTAAACAACTCCACAAATGTGTTCGATTTATACCAAGAGCAAAGAATCAAGAGATCAAGAGCAAGACGGAGAGTTATAGAACAATTGAATGAGAGAACTTTTAATAACTCATAGTGAATATCAGTTTGAATCTCACATTGGGGGATGAGGAGAAGACATAGAGGTATGAGAGGTGAAGACATAAGTAAAATATGTCAAAAGTATATTGTGAACATAAAAAGAAAAGGTAATAACGTGCATTGATAACTTGTACTATATGTTATTTAAATTGTAGATTAAGAGATTTTAAGATTGAATGCATAAAGTAGTAGTACTTAATGCATTATGAATTGTTTTTAAGACTTTGTGTATAAATGTATAGTACTTTGTACATTAAAATTGTTTTTAAGACTTTTGATAAATTTGATTTATAAGGTAGTATAGGTATGCATTTTCAAATAAATTTTTTCAATGAGGTCAGTAAAAAAATTCGTGTTTTTGAAACATTTTTAAGAGGAAAAAGAGAAAAAACCGAAGAAAAATAATGATAAGTTTTGTCCCAAAACTTTCATTTCAAACATGGGAGGAAATGGAAGGAGAAATAAAATAAATTAAAATCTTTTAAAAATTATTAAAATTACAAAACTACCCAACCCTTCGTCATAAAAAATACATTTTTAAAGGGAAAATATTTATAAAAAAATCTTTCATTTCCTTTCTTTCATGTTCAAGAATATAAATTTTATTTTCTTTCCTTTTTTCCGAGTATACAAATAATTTTTTTCCCTTCTTTTTTATCCATTTATTTTTTTCCCAAATTCAAGAATACAACATTAACCTTCATTTCTTACATTCTTACTATCAATTAAGGGGTTGTTTGTTTATCTCTTAATAATTTCATCTATAAACAGTATCTGAATCGTTAAGAGGTGAATCTTATTTAGCAAAAAAAAGTTGTATTTTAATGGTTCTAAAATCATCTGAATAATTTTGTATCTTGGGTCTCCCTTAACCATTCAGCACCCTAATTTCATTTTGAATAATTACCAAACAATTATATTTCATTTTATATTATATTACAAGAATCTTTTAATCATTTTGAATCAAACCATTCAACAACTGTTAAAGAGTCCCTAAACGGTTATATTTATAATTAACTAGTATGGGAACCGTGCGTTGCACGGTAGCATGAGTACTTTGATTAATAATATGAAGATTGTCTATATAAATATGTATTAGTTGTTAATAGAATTATTAACAAATAGTATTTAAATAATTCTAAAAAGTTAAATAAAATATAATTAGTGAAATTTTAATATATATATATATATATATATATATATATTGAGAG
>NC_037541.1:2839937-2840746 GCF_001531365.2 Cynara cardunculus var. scolymus
GGATTCTATATTCATTTAAAAAATAAATATGATTGAAATTTTTTTATTGAACTACCTCTTGATCTTATCTTAATATATTTTTAAATATATATTGATATATCGAGAAATTTTGATATATTGATTGATTTTTGATGATTTTTTTTTCAATTGTCATGTACATAGAAATTTATATACATTGATGTAAATAAAAATAAATGTATGTACATTTTAGTTTTATTTATAAAGAAAAAATAAATAAATACGATTGAAACTTCTCATTGAACCACCTCTTGGTTTTTAATTTAATATATTTTTAATTATATATTGATATATTGATTGATTGRGAAATTTTAATGTATTTTGATATATATATTGATTGATTTTGATGATTTTTATTTTTTCAGTTGTCATGTAATTAAAAATATACATTTATTGTTATAAAATAAAATATATGTAGATTTATGTAGTTGTGGATTCAAATTCATTTACAAATAAATAAATAAAATTAMGTTAAAAAAGTAGGAAAATGAAAGGTTTAGCAATTAATATGTTGATTATATATCATAAATAAATAAAAATAATAATAATAAAAATAAATATGATAGAAAACTTTTCATTAAACAACCATTTGGTTCTTACTTCACACACAGCGTGTTGCATAGTGATGAAACTTGTTTTGTTAGAAAATACGTAATCAAATTAAGGTGAAACGTAATTTCATAATCAATTGTATTATAAGACGGTGATTACATTGGGGTGTTTTTTATGCAATTTTTTTCAATTGATATTGTTTCTTGTAACTAAAGGAATTCATACATTTTATATTTTTT
>NC_037541.1:2841606-2855896 GCF_001531365.2 Cynara cardunculus var. scolymus
TGTATGCAAAAGTAATCTTTTCAATTTAGATTGTAACACTTATTTCCCAGATTTTTTTTAAATAAATTCATGTACATATAGTCATCCGAATAATTAGATATGTAATCACAATATAAGAAATGAAATAACTAAATTTATAATACAGTTAAATAACAGGAAATAAAATAAGAGTATTTTATAATTGTTGAATGAAATATAATATCCTCTAATATTGAGGAATCATACAATGCAAGGTATATAAGCAATAACATTCGTTATATTATAAGCTTACCGATTGTTGTAAACAATAGCTAATCATGGTTGGCCAAAAACCGAAGAACTGAAATTTAAATTGGATTCATTATAGACAGATAAATTATTATTGTCTTAGTTTTGATAACAGAAAATTTAGTTTTGTGTAATGATGCTTACGATGTATAAGCACAAAAAAGGATGATGTACATGTACAATTTTTCATCCTCAACACACACCCTGACTTTAAAAACACAATAGTGAATGGACCAAGCATACGATATGTACAAAATCACATACCAAACTTTAAGACTTAAAATATTTATAACCCAATAAATAAAATTATAATGCAATCAAAATCACAACACGAACATACATAAAATTATCACACGACTAAACTTACGATAAGAACATACTTAAAAATATAATCCAATCAAAATCATGATACAAACATACATAACATTCTAATACACTCTAAATTACAAAATAAACTTGCATAAAATCCTTACCTTAGATCATAATTATAAACTCCCACAACCCAAACTTGAAAACTTCAAAWTTTTAAGACTTAATATATAAAAGTTGAAGAACTCGAAAATCTGCAAATCAAAAAAAGGTTCAACATAAGTAAAAATTACATAGTAAACTTGAACACTTCAAATCTTCACCTAATACATAAGAGTTATAATACAAACAAAATCACGTCTTCACCTAATACATAAGAGTTATAATACAAACAAAATCACGATACAAACATAAATAAAATTATAATGCAATCAAAATTATGAAACAAATTAATATAAAATTATTACCTTGTATTGCAACCAAAAAATCAAATATTGAMCTTGAAGACTTTTTCAAATCTTCATGACATAATGCATAAAAACTATAATGCAATCTAAATAACGATACAAACATTCATAAAATTATAGGAGAAGAGAAATAACAAAAAAACTATGAAGATTATCAATAGTAAAATAGAACAAAACCAAAAATGAAGAAAATAATTTAGAGATGTATAAGATAGAGATAGAATTTGAGAGGATGTGAGAGATGAAGATGAACAAAAAGTTGTTGTTTTTATATATATAAATAAATAATTGATTGAAAAAGATGAATGATTTGGAGTTATGTAATTTGAATTAATATAGAAGAAGATGAATGGTTTGAAATTGAATGCAAACATTTAAGAAAAAAACATAAATTGACAAAAAAAAAATATAGTAGTGAATATTAAAAGAATGAAGAAGAAAAAAAAGAAATAAAGTTCTAAGCTCTAGAAGAAGCCACCTCAACAACTCATGGTTTCTTCTTTAATATATAAACCCAAATAAACAAAAATGCAAATGACCTCCAAAAAAACTGAATAGATGGGAAGATTTGAGATGTTAAGAGAGATATTATGCTTAAACAATGTTAAATTGTTTCTTCAATGATTCATATGTCACTTTATCTACATAAAAAGAAATTCATATGCCTACATAATTTCAACTATAATGTAAATGTCTCCGACTAAAAAAAGAAAATATTATACTTACATGAACAAAAAATCATGATACAAAAACTCATATCATGATTTGTCTTATTGAATGACACCTCAAATAAATAAAAATGCAAATAACATCCACAAATTTATAACTGAATAGAGAGAAAAAATCGAGAGATTAATAGAGAGATTATCATAGAAGTGTACCACAAAATTATACATGAATATAGAGGAAGAATTGAGAGATTATTATAGAGGTTTACCTTGAAGAGAAAATGAAAATTTGTAACCAAATAGAGAGAAATAATGAGAGTTAAAAGAGTAATTATTAGAGGGAACATGAATAGGTTGAAACAACCTAATTAAAAGATCTTAAATGTGAATATTAAAAATCAAAAACAAATTTTAAGGTAGGAAAAGCTTGAAAAAAGGAGAAAAAAGATAAAACATTTTCTTGTTTTGAGAAGATGCCACATCATTACATGTGGTTTCTTCTTTAATATATATATAGATTATTAAAATCCCATTATTTTATAATTAAGAATATGAATTCAAAAACAAAGTTCACATTTTTCAGAAAGCATATAATTCACATTTTTCTAGAAGTGTAATTCACATTTTCTTGAAAGTATATATAAAAAAGGGTATAAAAAGAAGCTTTCTTTGTGGGGGATGAAGCATTAGCAATAGACTTTCTCTCTCATCACACCTCAGAACATACCAAAAGAAAGAGGAGCTGTAATCACATGTAGTTGTTTGGTTGATGGGGTCTCTTTATCAGCTCACAATTTAATCAAAAAGGGATTCTTTTTCTTTTCTTTAACTCCCCAAATACAATTTTTCCTTTTTTGCCGTCACGCTCGCCGGACCGGAGCACCGAATGTCCGGTCATCAGGTATCGTTTTCCTTCTGTTCTACTTTTTCTATAAATTTGGGAAACACACAAAGAGAAATCAAGAAAGAAAACCCTGATTCTGCTTCTGCATCAGGAAGAATTGGGATTAGGGTTTAATGTTTGAAGTTGAATTGCGATTAGGGTTTCAATCTTTTTGAGTTGATTGTGTTGATTTTAGGGCAAGATTCGTAATCTTGCTTCTGTGTGTTTTTGTTGTTTGCTGAAGGTAACTTGCTGTGTGTTCTTGGTCCATTTAGGGTTTCAAAGGTCTGTAATATTGAAATTTCTATCCGATTTTATGCTTGATTATTGCTAGATCAGTGTTATGTTGTTTGATTTTGATGCATCTGTGAACTTTGAATGCTGTAGGATGAACACCAGTTTCTATCCAATTAGGGTTCTAGGTCCAATTAGGGTTTCAAAGGTCTAGAATACAGAATTTCTATCTGATTTTATGCTTGATTATTGCAAGATCAGTGTTATTTTGTATGATTTTGATGTATTTATGAACTTTAAATGCTTTAGAGGATGAGCGCCAATTGCAGTCTTCAGGTCTGATTTTTTTGTGATTTCTTGAGTTGATATGGTACCTATTCGGGACCCAATTTCGAATGTTTTTCCCTGTATATATATATGTTGAAATAAAGATCCATTGGATAAATATGCTTCAGCATCGGTTTTAGCCACAATAGAAACAGAAGTTGGAGCAACAACAACGGTATAAACTCTTTGAAGAAAGAACAAATCTTGATTGCTAATAAAGTAACAAAAAAAGGTTCTTTTTGGCATTTGTTGTGCATAATCGACATAAGAAAGTACTCGTTTGACAAGATTACTTGATGAATGGTGCAGGAAATGTCTGCCCCTGTTGTTGACGGGAAAGAAGCGGAAGCTGGTCACATCATATCCACAACAATCGCAGGCAAGAATGGAGAACCAAAGAAGGTATGTCGGGATTACTATGAAGTTTCTTGTTGATTGTTTTTCTGGGTAAAGATTGTAAATCAAACCAAATGAGCTCGGTATATCCCACCCAGAGGTTGGTATGGGGGTAGGATGTATGCAAGTAGGATCGAGAGAAGTGTGCAAAGTAAGTAGAAAGTTTCCCAAATAGGATCGTATTGTACGACTGCATTAAAATTATCCAAGATTTATTACGTTATCGACTTTGTTTACATGGATTTGTATTTAGAGTGATATCAATCTGAAACTTACTAATAGTCTCATAAAGTCGGAAATACTTTCTTTCTTGGTACTTGCTAAGTCGTACCGAACGGCTAATACAACAAGATTCATGAATTTGGTGTAACGCATTGTCATTCAAGATTCTGTGAAGTTGGTATCACTATCATTAATTCATGATTCGATTCATGAATTCGGAACTATGGTCCCTTCCTACACCATGCTTTTTATGCGTGTTCAGCGATATATATATATAGGGACATAATTTTAGGTTGAGAACCAATAGATCATGTGTTGTTTCACATTGTGAAACAAAACCGTAAAGAAGTTTCACATTTTGCAATAGATTGAGAATGGTCCTCACGAGTTTGTAACCTTTTTGTGGTTTTCAAGTGATTAACCATATAAATATATATATATATATATATATATATATATATATATATATATATATATATATTGGGTTCGTGCAATTTTAGTCAACTTTCCACATATCATTTAGTTGTGCTATGCGTCTTCCTGCAGACTGTTAGTTATATGGCGGAACGCATCGTTGGGAATGGATCATTTGGAACTGTTTTTCAGGTATACAATTAATTTCCCTCCTCTTAACACCGTATGAATTTGAGTTCTACATCATAATTGTTCCCATCTTTTTCTTTTTTTAGGCAAAATGCATAGAAACCGGCGAAACCGTTGCTATAAAGAAAGTTTTGCAAGACCGAAGATACAAGAATCGTGAGTTGCAATTAATGCGCATGATGGACCATCCAAACGTGGTTTCGTTAAAGCATTGTTTCTTTTCAACCACAAGCCGAGATGAGGTTTTTCTGAACCTAGTGATGGAGTACGTCCCCGGGACCATTTTCCGGGTTTCAAAGCATTATAGTGATATGCGGCAGACTATGCCTCTTATTTATGTGAAACTTTACACATATCAAGTGAGTTTGTTTTTTCATTGCAACGGCCCGTTTTTGTGTTCTTTTTATTCGGTTTCTTTTACAGGAATTAAGTTATTAACCAGCGAACGAACACTTCAGATATTTAGGGGGTTGGCTTACATGCATTCGGTTGCCGGAGTATGCCACAGGGACTTGAAACCGCAGAACGTTCTGGTTCGTATTCATTTCATTTTGCATATCTTTTTCGGTATTCTTTTACGAATCTTTTTGGGCTTACTTTATTTACTTTTTTCGCAGGTGGACACTGTTACTCAACAAGTCAAGATTTGTGATTTCGGAAGTGCGAAGATTCTAGTATGTTACTTCTTGAAATTCCCTCATTTTTCACTCGTTTTGTTTCTCGCTAGATTTTTCTTGTGGTTATTTCAAGGCAAGGTTCGAGATTTTCTTAGGAGCCACAATGTTTCTCAAGGTGTGACTTGTGGCGGTAAATCTGTACACACACATACCCGTAAAAAAAATAGGTAGAAAAAGATTAAATTTTTATAAAAGAATCAAATAAAACGTTCCAAGAAACACGCATCAGGCCATGGCGTGCCACGGGAGTTAACTATATATTTGACGGTTGTTTTCTTGTGTACAACGGAAGTATTTTCTTGCAGTTTTCCCATCATGTTTCATAATTAACCATATATTTGACGGTTTTCAGATGACGGGAGAAGCAAATATATCGTACATTTGCTCACGTTTCTATCGTGCTCCGGAACTCATTTTTGGTGCTACAGAATATACGACTTCAATTGATATTTGGTCTGCTGGTTGCATTCTTGCCGAACTTCTTTTGGGGCAGGTTTGCAACTCAAAACCGTTCTCGTAACATTGTGAAAGTCTTTGTTGTACATCTCGACATTAATTTTTGGTCTCGTGTGTTTTGTAGCCGCTATTTCCCGGAGAAAATGCAGTGGATCAGCTTGTGGAGATAATTAAGGTGCATTTTTTTCTTTTTCTATTTTCAATGTAAAATGAGGGCCACCGTTTTTATTATTTTTACAGTTTCTTACGGTGAGTTTATCAGGTTTTGGGCACGCCAACTCGAGAAGAAATTCGTTGTATGAATCCGAACTACACCGATTTCAGGTTTCCTCAAATAAAGGCTCACCCTTGGCATAAGGTATGTTTCTTTTTTTTTTTACTCTTGATTACTCCCGTACTTCCGGGTGCGTTCGGTCTGTGGACCGAACAGGACTAGACGGGCGAGGGTGAGGTAGACGGGTGAATGAATACTAGAAGGTTTTAGAGTTTTAATCTGACATGGGTAGTTTAGTAATTTAACAATCTTGTAGCACCAAACGTAGGGAAACAAGTTTTTGTGACAGGACCGGACCTATAGAGGGTAGAATGGCATAGTCTAGTTGGTTGAGGATTTCTTTTTTCAACTCGAAATGTGAGAAAAAATCGTGGCCGTTAATCTTTGTTTGAATAATGCCGATTCACTGTTTGTTTCAGGTTTTTCATAAGCGGATGCCTCCCGAAGCTATTGATCTTGCTTCTCGGCTCCTACAATACTCCCCAAGTCTTCGCTGCAGTGCCGTAAGTTTCATTTACACCTTTGGGGTGGATGACATATCTGCCTACATCCGTACCCCGGACCCTGCATTCGAAATACTGGGTTCGTTTGGTTATATTATATGCAGTGTCACGGAAACAACTGCTCTACTCTTTGGGACAAAGGACACGTATGTGTACATCCCAACCCCCACATCCTGCTTTTTCAAGTGGGATATACTGAGTTCGTTTGGTTATATTATATGTGTGTGTGTGTGAGAGAGAGAGAGAGAGAGCGTGCGCTTATTCTTATCTTTTTACTACGATTCTTACGTGTAGCTTGAAGCCATAGCACATCCTTTCTTTGATGAGATCCGACAACCTAACACACATTTACCAAATGGTCAACCATTACCTCCTCTCTTCAACTTCAAACAAGAGGTACGTGTTCAGATACAACGATCTCGTAGTTTCTTTTGGTAGTATGATTACTTTTTGACGAGTGTAGATTGCATGAAAATGTGACGTACTTTGACCTGATTCTATTTTGTTTTGGTACCTCATGTGATACCTCAAATATTTTAAACCACAATACGTTATATTAAATAGGAATCGGATGAAAGTACGTTGCATTTTCATGCAATTCTCATGTGTAAACCCGCCACCAGGTACCTAAACGTTTGAGATGTCACATCTTAGGTACCAAAATAAAGGTTTTTTTAAGTACGTTACAGAATAGGAATCATACCAGAGTACGTTGCATTTTCATTCAATTTGCCAATTGTTCATGACGGTTTACTAAATTACATTCTTATGGATCAGTTGTCCGGAGCATCTCCCGAGCTCATCAACCGGTTAATTCCCGATCATGTGAAGAAGCAAATGAATCCACAATTTCCGCAGCCTGCTGGGATATAGAGATAGTATACATATTAGGAAAAAAGCTGAATCGGGATTTTGTGAAGATGGGCGTGTGCGTGAAGCTGCATTACGCCTTTTTTCATAATGGTAAGTAAAGATTAAGTCGGTTTGTTACCTGCGGAATGTGTTTAGCAGGCTAACAAGAGCAAAGAAACGAAGCCGGTTTTGTATATCTTTTTTTCCCGTTAGGATGGAAAAACTTTGTTCCCCGAAGAATCCGAGTTTTACTCACTAGCTAGAAATACCGGAAAAGTTTTGGCGGTTTCTTGCACTTGTTTTGTAGTCATGCTCGTATTTTCAGTTTTCTGATTCCGTAGATGTTATGTTTAACTTGTTATGTAAATGCATTCGGAAGTCGTCGTGCGTTATTTAACTTGTCGTCTAGATTTGTAACTGTAATTTTATCATTACAGTTACACTACCGACGCACTGAACCCTCTACGGAGGGTTCAATGAGCAAAAGATGATACTTCACATAATACGGTCTTGCATAGACCTATTTGGTCGTAAAACGTAAACAAATACTACTTGCAGGTATTGCCACGTAAGTTAGGGGACGTTTACTTAAATGCTTACCCGGTAAGTGCTTAACGTTAGGAGTCAACACTATAATTTATTTTATTGGGTAAGATTGTAGTACATCAAAACGTATCATGTACAAGAATTTACCTGATACGCGCTTACCCGGGTAAGAGTCGGCACCGTCACTTACCGGGTAAGAGCCTCTATCCTTATCATCGTTCTTACCGGGTAAGATTCTTGGCTCTTGTCATGTTCATCCGGTGAGGAAAATTACCCGGTAAATACTTACCAGGTAAGCGTCTAAATGAACCTAATATGTCTCTGGCACTCAGCCGAGTTGGTAATGTGGTGGAGTGACTTTATTCAAATACAAAATAGGTTTCACTAAGGTTTTAGAACAATTGAATTAAATAATAATAAAAAATTAATATTGTTTTAGATTTAGAACAATTGAATTAAATAATAAAAATTTTAATATTATTCTCTAAAATTTGTTTTAAATGTATGTTTGATATATTGAAATAGACAAAACAGAATATTCATCTTTCATGTTTGACATCACTTTTATGTCAATAGGGTAGAACAAACCTATATTTTATCAAAATCCTTTCAAGATAAAACTTAATTTTCTTTTAAAATATTAAATGTCTATATCTATTTTATTCATTATTTAAATTTTACTTATTATATTTTATCTTCTTTAAACTTTCATCTTACTGTCCTCAAAATATTCTTGTATATTTTTCTATAGAGAAAATCAATTAAAATAGTCATTTTGACAGGTTGGTTTCATTTCTTTACAAGGTTTACCAAAATAGCCATAGGTCTGCAATTTTATATTGTTTTTGCAGACCTGGGTGAAAAATGTATTTTTTTTGCGGACAAATGTAGAAAGTGTAATTTTTTTTTTATATAGACCTAAGGTTATTTTTGTAAACCTTGGAGAGAAATAACTAGGAGGTAAAATCACTCGGTTAAAAAGACTATTTTAATTAATTTTTCTTTTCTATATTGGGTTAATTTATGTAATTTATTAAATATTAATAATAAAAACGTTAATATATAAAAAGTATAAAATAAAATTTAGGAATTAATAGATTTTATATTTTTATGTCATTTTAATCGTCTTGACTCTTGATCAAAACTTTCTAATGATATATTTTATTATAAATATGTTGATTTTTTTATTAATTGTGGATGCGAGATAAAATGTATTAATTGTGGTATTTTTTGGGAGAATGTGAAATAAAACTTGTAACACCCCAACTCTTATTTCATGAAAATTCACATATTTCATATAACATGAAATACAAAATAAACATTGGTCCCAGATGTACACATATTGCTACATACAAAAGTAGCTACAAATTTTTTGTTCACATCAAATATATGACTTGTATATATAACAAATTATCAAGTACATGCACATATTCAGCTTCCCAGAAATCCATAGATGTAAAACATTAATAATTTTCTTCACATCTTTCCCTTCCTTTTACCTTCCACATGTGTCCGACCTGTAATGCACATTTTTTTAAAACAAAACAAGAGACCATAAGGTTTAGTGAGTAGTCCATTTTATTGCAATTACAGGGTGAAAATCACCAAAACACTTTTGGAAAGATAGTCCTTTGAAAAGATAACATGTAAATAACATTTACAAATCAAACCTCTTTAGTCTTTTGTTGCATTATATATATGAGACAACTCCATTTCATTGAAATAAACAACGTATTAACATCTTTTATCGCATCAACACAAGATATACCAAATTTGTCGCATCAAACATATAATACACCAACTTGTCGCATCCCATATATACGATAACATAATTTCTCGCATCATCAGATGCAACAACCCAAACTTGTCGCATAATAAGAATGTGATAACCCCCACTTGTCACACCTCAACGATGCGATAAAAATAACACTTCAAATCAAATCCCAATTTCATCGCATTAAACATAAGCGATAAAATCAATTCCATCGTATCATAAATATATGATAACAATAACCCATGATCACAAAAATTCATCATTTCTATAAATTGATTATGTCACCCTTATCTCAATATACCCAACTCATGATTATGCCGTCCTTATTACAAAATTATCCAACTTTTAACTATGTCACCCTTATTTCAAATTTACCCAACTCCTGATTGTGTCACCCTTACTACAAAATATACACCTCCCTTGATTATGTCACTCTCATTTCAATTAGTTGATATTAACATATCAAACCCAAAATCATGCTAAAAATAACATATAATCATTTTAACTACGGTTCCTTATTAAAGCAAATTAAATAATGCTTTAAATATAAAAGCTCACCTTGATCATAATAGAGATGGAAGAATTTAAATAACAACAAATAACCAGATAAAAATCATGTAAGCAGTTTCTTCCTCTTTCTCTTCTGTTTCTTCAAACCAGTAACAAAAGTTTTTTAAACCCATTTTTTAAAACAAAGCCCTCATCTTTCATTACTTAATCAAAAACAACCCCTGGTTATAACAAAACTTAATTTATTATTTTATAAAAAAATATTCAAAAAATTTGTTAGAGTATTAAATGCACAAGTAATTATGCATAAGTACAACTTATTAAAGCTCGATGTTTGAATTCGTATAAATAACTGCGGATAAACATAATCAAATAGAGGATGAACATCTCATTTTAACATATAAAAAATCTAAAATATAATCAGAATAATTATCGAGTTCCAACAAAATAAATAATAATTATTTTTATAAAAAAATTATATTATTAAACCAAATATAAATTACTTCGTTATTGTACATAAATTAAATTATAAAAAAATTGAATTAAAAAAATACACAAAAAAATGAGGAATTTCAAATAGTTAATTTGACACTAATATCGATATATTTTTGTCAATTTTTTATGATATCTTCAAACATATATTTTATTCAAAAATAAAAACATCATCGTTTTCTCAAAATCACATAAAGCCATATTATAACATCGACTGGGATAAATAATAAAATGAAATATTAAAATCACGATGTATCTCGCTGCATTGCGCGAGTACGCTTCTAGTTATTCAAAATGAAGATTTTTATTCGAACATATTTTTTTTAATTATTTATGGAATTATTTAAATTTAAAAAACTCTTCAAAAATTATTACTTAGGAAAGAGAAAATGCGCGAACTATTAAGGATTGAGAGGATTTGTACACCAGGGTCGGTCCAATGGATTTGGATGTGCTGGGTAGAGAGCCAAATAAATGTTTTTAATCCAATGAACCAAGAACTTAAGAAGACACAAATTTTTAAGGGGTTTGGAACCTAGTCAAGTTAGGCAGCTCATCCCCATGTTTGTGTTGTTATAAACATTACTATTTTTTTATTACCCATTATCTGATCATCCCTTCTGGCCCTAATTGCAAATTCAGTAATCTTGTTGCCAACTCTGGTTTTTTCTCTGTTGTCACCACCAGCTTGTTTGCTTCCCTACCTATTGGCATTGGCTTACCGAACTAGCAGACTTCATGTACAGCCACTTGAGGAGCCACATGATTCGATGTTGGCACTTGGCACATTAGACATCGGTATGACTTGGGTCATGTAGACTTAGAGAGCAATGTAGCAGAACCTATAAGTTTCTTGATCTAGAGTCTTATTGGGAGGGATTGAGCTTCCTTTAAACAAAGGACTCCCTCGTTTGTATCATCACTAGTAAATTACGAAGCGTTTGTGCTCCTCTCGTGTTCTTCTTAGATTTATCTAGTGTCTCGTTTTAGGCATAAATTTTAATGTTAAGGCCATATAGAGCTTGAGAAGAAATATGTCCATGATGCAAGGCCATATGAGCATCCTGTTGTCACTTTTATTATATTAGAAAAGGAGGGCTAAAAGGAGGCCCTTTAGGAGAAGTCTCATTAGTTAAGGGGTCACCATAACAAGCACCAAAGGAAAACTCGAAGCGAAATCAGCGTAGGCAAAAAGAGAGGTTTAAGATGGGATCATCATAACTTCATCACGGGAATGCCCAATAAAGTCGTGGTTTCGCAACCTAAGGGGTGGACACTTTTTGTAAGTTCCTTCAGTCCTTTTCCTAGCATAGAAACATCGGATATGGAACGCATGGATGATGTGCATCAAGTTAGTCTCCTAGTTGACACTCATGCTTCTTGTTTCAAATATGGCAGGTTATGGAATTTAAAGCATAGCTGTCCTAAAGTCAAGGGTTTCATTTTGTTTATGTTCCAGGTTCCAGTTTGTTAGTCAGTATCAGTATGTTCCTGCTCAGATTAGGTTTCATTTTGTCGGTCAATCATAATCGTGAATTGTTTTTAGGATGGTTCATCAAGTTATTAAGGCTTGCAGTTCAAATGTATTTCGGAAGACATATTGCCATCGTCTAATTAAAATGTACCGTAAGCAGATCTTTTGAGATCTTATTCAATAAAATTTCATCTTTTTGCCTGAAAAATGAGCATACTGAATACAGACAACCGATCCTCAAATCAGATGCAAATTTGCATGAACCATTTGTGGAACTGGACTAAAAAAACATGCAATAGCTTTCTTCGGCATTTGATTCAATTTAAATGTGCACCTGCTCGGCCAAAATCCTAGATTCGTCACTGAAAATAAATGATTCTTTATTTTTCTATCGACAAGAATCTTTAAAACTATATGTTTATTAAAAAGAAATAATATTTTATAAATTATATTAAATATTTTAATAATATAATTTATATTATAATTTTTAAATCATAATTCTCATTTTTAAAACGGATTAAAAATAACTTTTAAAATTTAGATTTTAATTATGCATTTTATTTTGAAACAATTTATGTTTATTTGAAACAATTTATGTTTTTATACAAAAACACTTATCAATTTATTATAAGTCAAAAGAGTTTAACTTCTTCAAAAACTTTTTATTACCGATATAAATTATTTATTCAAATATTCAAAAATACTTATTATTAATACCACATAAAAACAATTAATAAATTATTTTTATAAGCAATCTCAAACAACCATCAAAATAACATAACAATATCAATGTTCAAAGTGTGAGCTCACAGTGCAGTCATAATAATCAACCAATCGGTGAATTGTCAGTTGACAGAGGGCAAAGGGAACCATCTCATCTCTGCCATTTTCAATCTCAATAAAATAAATGCTTCTTCCTCCAATTTTCAATTGATTCCCCCAAACCCAACGCTCCTAACCTCATTTCTTTATTCGTTTCCATACAAAATTAACATGAAAACCCACCACCAACAACTTAAATTTAATATTTTTATGTTACTCGAGAAGCTTGGATTCCTACAAGATTAAACAAAAAACACATTTTTGTCGTCACCACCCAGATTTCTTCTCATTTTTTAAGGTTTTCTTGCAAGAAATCTTTCTGGGTACTTCGTTTCCGCACTAAAAGATCCAACAGGGCTTTGTCTTTTAGGGCAAATTTTTGTGGGTTTTGTTGGAATCGTTATCATCATCATCATCATCATCAGGGGGTAACAATATGAAGTTGGTAACTTTTTGGGTGATGATTTTTGTATTTAGGGTTTCAGTATCAATGGTGGGTGCTTCTGATAGCCTTCTTTCTCCTAAAGGTGTCAACTATGAAGGTAAGCCATTGCAGTGAAGAGAAAGGGTTTAAATGTATATAAAAACCCATTTTCTGATTTGGGTTTTTGGTTTATTTAGTTATAATGATTGAAAATATGAAGTGTCTTATTTCACAGTGGCAGCATTGATGTCTATGAAGAATAAAATGATAGATGAGTACCATGTGCTTGATGGATGGGACATCAATTCTGTTGATCCTTGTACATGGAACATGGTTGCTTGTTCTTCCGAGGGTTTTGTAATTTCTCTGTTAGTATTTGGATTTCTGCCCCTTTTTTTGAATCTTTATTTCAATATAAGCCAACCCTTTTATCCAAATTTGAAGTCAACTTTAGAAACTAGTATCAAAGATCCATTCAATTGCTTGTTTTCCAAATTCAAGATTTGATTTCCTTTACATTGTCAAAACGAAAAGCTTCCATTTATAGTATGTGTGTTAATTTCTCTGTTAGTATTCAGATTTGATTTCATTTACATTGCCAAAACTAAAAGTTTCCATCTGTTAGTATTTAGATTTCTCCCCTTTTTTGATTTTTGAATCTTTATTTCAATCTAAACAAAAAGGTTCAATTGCTTGTTTTCCAAATTCAAGATTTGATTTCCTTTACATTGTTAAAACAAAAGGTTTCCATTTATAGTATGTGTTGGTACATTATTATCCTGAATAATACTGATTGAATCGTGAATCGATTTTGAAGTTGAAATGTAGTCATTTGAATCGTAAACATTCGAAAGTTGACTCCAAATTTGGGATGGAAGGAAATCATGTTTGGTGTTGTGTAGCCTAACTTTGCTTCTTTTATGTTTTCTGCTAATGCTTCTTAGGGAAATGGCTAGTACCGGATTAGCAGGCATGCTATCTCCAAATATTGGGAACTTGGGACATCTTCGCACATTGTGAGTTTATCGAACTCTTTCTTGCTTTATATATATATATATATATATATATATATATATATATATATATATATATATATATATATATATATAT
>NC_037541.1:2855911-2861267 GCF_001531365.2 Cynara cardunculus var. scolymus
TATATATATATATATGTATGTATGTATAGACTCAGGTTCAGGGGAAAGCCAAAAAAATGGAAAAATAGGAACACCATAATAATCATTCAATTGTCGGACATGCACATGTGCATTAAAGTAATTGAAAATGTATCTTGGTTTCTATGCACATATGCATTTTATGCACATGTGCATGTCAGACAAATTACTTTTCTGCACATGTGCATACTGGATGTATGAATGGTTAGTAGAGTGTTCCTCAGTTTCACATTTTACGTGGTTTTCCCCCTGAACCCAACTCTATATTTTTTCATTTAAGAGTTATTAACATGATGATTATATTCTATAATTAGTGCCCTTCATCCCATGAAACCTACAACAATTACCATTTTGCCTGTTTCGATGAAATTCTTATAGGTTACTACAGAACAATGCATTATCGGGCCCAATCCCAGCTGAAATCGGAAAACTTACAGGACTTGAAACTCTTGATTTGTCGAGTAATCAGTTTGTAGGTGAAATCCCGAGCTCTTTGGGTTCCTTGACTCATCTAAGTTATCTGTAAGTTCATATCTTAGTTTCTCTACGTTGTTTTCTCTCTCTTTCCCCACCGCCATAACGTTCTCTTTGACACATTTTTCAGGAGGCTCAACAAAAACAAGTTGTCGGGTGATATTCCCGGACCTGTAGCCAACCTCACAGGTCTTTCATTCTTGTATGTCGTTATTTCTTCCGTTATTTGTCTGTTTATGCTTGTCTGTACCTGATTCGGCATACCTTAGTTCCGTTTAGTTTGACGGTTCAATATTGTAGGGACGTGTCGTTCAATAATCTCAGTGGCGCCTCTCCAAAAATACGAGCTAAAGATTATAGGTAAGATTTTTCCTTCTAGCAAAATGTTCTTGTTATCGTAAGTTTTACGCAAACCTAATAGTCTTATCATGATAAAGATAGAGAAAATTACAGTCATTACCAAATTCATTACGCCATTGAGTTCAAGATTTTATATGTATAACGTTGTTGATACGAACATTTAATAAGAACAATCGGTAATGCAGGATCACCGGGAACAACTATCTTTGCACTTCGCCATCGTCGTTAAATTGTGTCAATGCCCCCAAAGTAGCAAATGGTAACGTTTTCCGTTAAGCAATCACTCAAAGTGTGTACGATTTGCACATTTGGACTGTGTTTGGCAGCTATAAGTTAGCTTATTTTTTGAGCTTATTGAAAAAGTCCTATTTGGTTAGCGATAAGCTAGCAGTAGCTTCAAGTAGTGTTTCAATAAGCTCCATTGAGATTTGTCCCAAATATGCCCCTCATACTTTTATTAGTTTTTCAAAATGTCCTTTTAGGTAATTTTACATTGTGATATAGTCTTGTCAACTAGTTTTCATCAAACATGACTAGTTTATCAGCTAACAGACAACTTTTTAGCTAACAACCAGCTTTTTAATATAAAATGACCTAAAAGGACATATTGATATGGTTGTTCCCTTGAGTATTTGTCTCTAACATATACAAATAATTTTGCGTTTCACTTGCGTAGAAGCTAATTCAACCAAGCAGGTTGACAACCGGCACCGTTGGATCGTGTCAGTTATGGTCGGGGTTAGTTGCACGTTCGTGGTTTCTATTATGCTTCTTGTTTTCTGGATCCGTTGGTATCGGTCACGCCTTATTTATACATCCTACGGTATATTTTCTATGAACAAATCATTTTTGTTTAATCAACCATTCGTGTATGCAGTGTTCATTAACAACTTAATGATTTAAACGTTTGCAGTTCAACAAGATTACGAGTTTAATGTCGGTCATTTAAAGCGGTTTACGTTTCGTGAATTGCAAGTTGCAACCGGGAATTTTAGTTCCAAGAATATTTTAGGACAAGGTGGATTTGGAGTCGTTTACAAAGGGTGTCTTCTAAATAGGACTTTGGTGGCGGTTAAGCGACTAAAAGATCCTAATTTCTCCGGGGAGGTGCAATTCCAAACGGAACTCGAGATGATAAGCTTGGCATTGCACCGGAATCTTTTACGTCTTTACGGGTTTTGTTTGACTAATGACGAGAGATTACTTGTTTACCCTTATATGCCTAATGGAAGCGTTGCGGATCGATTAAGAGGTAATTAAGCTAATCCATGTGTTTCTTAACAACTGTTGACTTTCTATTTTTGGATGTCGAACTTAATAACTTCTAAATTCAAAGCTAACGTGATTATCGTATTTAGTTAAAGAGCAATTATAGTGCTTCGTATATAGTTTGATCTCGTTACTTTTTTGTAACAGAGGTAAATAGCTTCGATAGATGCATAAAAACATCCTATCGTTAAGACAGGGATATTCTTGGAAACAACCTATCTGTCTCTTGAGACAGTGGTAAGGTCTGCGTAGATCCTACCTCTAGATGGGATATACCGAGTTTGTTTGGTTTGGTTTTATAAATTTTCTTGAAACTTTTTATGGACTTCCATCGACAGATGGTGGTCGGGAAACGTTGCTTTTGGATTGGAGTAGACGAATGCATATCGCTCTTGGAGCCGCAAGGGGACTTTTGTATTTGCATGAGCAATGTAACCCGAAGATAATCCATCGAGACGTTAAAGCTGCAAATATTTTGTTGGATGAGAATTTCGAAGCAGTGGTTGGTGATTTTGGTCTTGCTAAGTTATTAGACCCCCGGGATTCGCATGTCACGACCGCCGTTAGAGGTACCGTGGGCCACATTGCGCCGGAATATCTCTCGACCGGACAATCTTCGGAGAAAACCGATGTTTTCGGATTCGGCATCCTTCTTTTGGAACTCATAACAGGACAAAAGGCATTAGATGCTGGCAATGGTCAAATTCAAAAGGGAATGATCCTTGATTTGGTAACTAATTCTCTCTCTCTCTCTCTAAGCACACATACTCTCATACATCCGTTGGATCATCTCGATCCAACGGTATGGATGAGTTCCTCGGTTATTTAATTTTTTAGGGTTCTCCGTGGATCTTTCATTCAAGGGTATCTTGAATATTTTACGGGAAGTCAAACATTTTCGTTAAACTATGTAGTTGGTCACGGTCGATGCTTTGAAGCGGATCATTTTGTATATATACAGGTTAAAACCTTATACGAAGAAAAACGGTTGCAAGTATTGATAGATCGGGATCTAAAAGGTTGTTATGACCAAGAAGAGCTAGAAAAGGCCGTGGAACTCGCTCTTCTTTGCACTCGAGCGCTCCCGACCTTGAGACCGAAAATGTCGGAAGTCTTGAAGGTTCTAGAAGGCATCACGGGACAACCGTGCAATTTGGAGGACCCACAAACGGGACCCAACCAACAATGTGATGGAAGAACGTTCAGTTTCTCGAGGAATTACAGTGATGCTCGTGAAGGGAATTCGTTCATAATCGAAGCAATGGAGCTCTCGGGACCTCGGTAGCGAATCGTTAAAGTAATTTGTGGTGTAACTGTGAATATTTAAAGTTTTGGGGTTGTTTTGGAAAGTTTTCTATCTTGGATATGTATAGGGATCCAGCCATTAGTTTTGTAGTCAGCAATGGCATGGCTTGGAGATTTTCAGTACCTATGATGCACGTGCGTTGCACGTGAGCATGAAATAGAAAAGAATTTCAAGAATTAACAGCTTAACGAGCTTTATGAGACTCGGTACGCATGACTGTTTGATAACGACTTGTTCATTAAGCTTATAGGAGAGAGTTTTATACAAAAAATAAGTTTCTTTTTCCAAACTTGCCCCTCTTAATTAAAAAATACACTTCTTCCAAACCTTCTTAAACAAAAACCTTTCTCATCTATATAGATAGATTAATCTACATTGATAATTTTATTTATACAAGACTTAATGAAAAACCAATCAAACAGCCCTTGATTCGTTTTCTAGTAAGTTCTGGAGTAAACTACAATTCCAAATTCTACAGCCAAATACACCAAAGATTTCAAATCCTTCCACGAAATTCAATTCCCTTAAAACAATTCCATCAAACCAAACACCCACTAAAAAATAAGTTAAACCCTTCTTTACCACTTATCCTAAAACCTATACAGTCAATTGCCTTGCTCAACGGAATTGGTCTCTCAATCGACCTCTGCTTCATCTCTCGCTCCCGACTTCACCCTTTCCCTTGGCTCCACTCCATCGACAAACCTAAACTCCTCTCAATCGATCGATCTGTTTTCTCAGCACCAATCGATCTGCTTGATTCCTCAACGCCAATCGATCTGCTTCATCCTTCAAGATAATATGTAAAGTTTCATTACTTGAACATACTTACTTCGTTCCTCTTCAACGATATTCTCTTCAATTTTCACAAACTGTGTTAATCGAAAGCCATTTAGCGGCATAATCGTTTATCAAAATGCCATTTTAGGCGTGTTCTTTTCAAATTGCATTTGGTCACTTCTAGAACCCGACATTTGTTTTTTACATGCCTTTTCTAGATGATGTCTCATCTTAGAGTTGTCGTGACTGCCATCATTTTTCTACAATTTTTGTATCGGAAATGATTTTTCTTTCAAGTACAATGATATCAAAATGTTTTTTAATCAGAGCTTTAAATCCATGGTTGGCAATAAAAATGACTTTCGTAGGAATATGAAGGTATGCACAAAACTGGCTCGACGTGGGATCAGGACAGGTCCGATGGTTCGTAATTAGTTATGACTTTTACGAGAATTCAAGGCCAGGCATGGCCCAACCATACATAGACCTGACGTTTTTTTTAAAGAAGTTCTATAAATTATATATCAAGTTTTTCAATATTTGTACAAGATTTTCAAGTTTTTTTTACCAAAAATTTCGTGTTTATTTTAAGTTTTCCAAGTTCTTTTAGAAGTGTTTCAAGTTTTGTAAAGTGTTTCAATACCAAGGAGTCGTTTACTAAACACTTACCCTGTAAGTGTTGATCGGGTAACTTTCCTCACTTGATGCACATGACAAGGGCCGAAAATCTTATCCTGTAAGAGCGATGATAAGAATACAGAGTCTTACCCGGTAAGTGATGGTGAAGAATCTTATCCGGTTAATTGTTGCATATCATACCATTTTAATATACTACAATCTTATCTGGTAAAATAGATTATAGTATTGACTCCTACCTATAATCGTTTACCGGGTAAGTATTTGGGTAAACGGCCCCTAAATTTCAAAAATCATAATTATAAACATATGCAAAATATTTTTTTTGTAAAAGAGATTTAAAAAAATATATTTAAAGTGTGTATGAATGACACAATTATAAAATTTAAAGTGTATTTCAATAAACAAAATTACGTGCATAATTTACTTGTAATCTTAAATTTTAAGTAATATGCATCAATAAACAATACTTCGTGCATAAAAAATTGTTTTTAAGAGTTTTTGTCAAATGTT
>NC_037541.1:2861812-2911581 GCF_001531365.2 Cynara cardunculus var. scolymus
TAAGTTTAATAATAAAATAATTTATTTTTGGTTTAATATTATAAATTTTATAAAGATAATAATTAAGTATTTTGTTAGAATTTAATGATTATACTGATTATATTTTAGATTTTTTATATTTAAAATGAGATGTTTATCCTGTATTTGATTGTGTTTATCTGCAATTAGTTACACGAATTCAGATATGAGATGAAATCGTTTAGGGATGAACGGGTTTAAGAGTTTTAAGAGTTTTTAAGAGTTTTAGCCAAATGTTTTATAAGATAGTATAGATATATTCTAAAAAATTATGAAATAATTAGAATATGTGAGGTTAACACTCTTATGTTTATTCAAAATATATCTACTGGTTTTTTAAAATCATAAATTAATAATTTTTTTCTAAAATTCGTTAACAAATCCAAATTTATAATAATTAATTTGAAATTCTTTTAGTGTGGATGTTTGGGATTGCTTATAAAAATAACTTATTTACTTATTTCGTCGTGACACTGGTAATAAACATTTTTTAGTGTTTGGATATACAACTTATACCGGTGTCACGTCGGTAATAAGAAGTTTTTGAAGAAGTTAAACCATTCTGATTTATAATAAGTTGATAAGTAATTTTGTAGAACAACATAAGTTGTTTCAGATAAGCAATCCCAAAATATATTACATTTAACCTATCAGCTACCAACTAGCTTATTAATAGTTAGCTAGCTTATCAGCTAATTTGCCAAACATAGTCTACATGCAGGGAGTAAGATTGGAATAACATCTCCAACAAGTTTTTTATAATTTATCTAGAATGGAGAATAAAAAGTCGGTTTTTACAGAATTTACATTAAACTCCAACAAATTCTCTATTTTAAAGAATTTCAACATCTACTCTATTATTAAAATATTTATTATTTTATATCACAATATATCTAAAAAACAAATCTCATTTAAAACAACATTTCGCTTTACTCACTATAGAATTTTAGAGAATACATGAGTTTTCTCTATTTAACAGCATCTTCAACATATTTTTTTTTAAATAAAGAAATTAAAATCAAAATATATAAAAAGTTTTACATTTAACTCCAACTGCTTCTCTATAATTTTATTTAAAAAAAAATAAAAAGTCAAAATCTATAAAAAGATTTACATTTAACTTCAGTGGATTGTCTATATTTTTTTAAAATATAGAACTAAAAGTTAATATCTCTAAAAAAGATTTTGTAACATACACACCTTTATATCTCAATTTAAATAACCTACAAATAGTGTTACATGTTTAGTACTGTTTAAATAGTTGGAATAGTGAAGTAATGTAAGGTGTTAGCATTGGTAGATGTCAAAAAAAACAAAGTGTAGTTCTCTATGTGCATAGATGTGCAAAGTATAATGGCTATATAAGAAAGAATTTGCACAAATGTTTTTCTGAGATGAATTTTGGAAATTTTGAGAGTTTGAGGTGAAACTAGACTTGATAAAGAATGCGTAGGCGAAAATCTCATCGAAAACGGAGGGCGAAAAGTTTTAACATAAATAATTAAAAGTCAAGATATCTAAATAAAACTACATTTAACTCCAACAGATTCTTTATTTTAGAGATTTCAACATCTACTATATAATTAAAATATTATATAATTAAATTTATCATCTCAATACATTTTTTTAAAATAAAGTTAACGGTTATATAAACTCTTCAATTCCCTCTAACATAACTTAGGGGGTCGTTTACTAAAAGCTTATTTGGTAATTATCGGGTAATTTTTCTCATCGGATGAATATGACAAAGGCCAAAAATCTTACCCGGCAAGAGTAATGATAAAGATAGAGAGTCTTATCCGGTAAGTGAGGGTGATTACTCTTACCCGGATAAGCTCTTACCAGGTAAATTGTTGCATAGGATACGTTTTGATGTACTACAATCTTACCCAATAAAATAAAATTATAGTATTGACTCATAATGTTAAGCACTTATCGGATAAACATTTAGGTAAACGGTCCCTTAATAGCATCTCCACTAAATTCTCTAAAATAAATAAAATAAGATTTTTATTTTTTATTTTTCTTCAACATGTTTTTTATATTGTTTTCTAAAATAAATAAATTAAATAAAGCTCCAACTAGAAAGTTCTCTAAAACTCAATATGTAAAAAGAAAATTTAATTTTTTTTATTTATTTCCATCAATGAAATTGAGTCATTATTATTTTATATAAATTATTTATAAAAAAATATATTTAAATGATAAATTAATAAAATATTTTAATACTATAATAAATATTGAAATATATAAAGTAGAGAATCTTTTTGGTATTAAATATAATTGTTTTTATAAAAACTAACTTTTGATTTTTTATTTAAATAAGGAATAACAGCATTAATAATATTTATGTGAACTCAACACCAACAATCCGTTGTAGTCTAGTTGGTTAGGATACTCGGCTCTCACCCGAGAGACCCGGGTTCAAGTCCCGGCAACGGAAGCCTTTTTTATTTTTGACCCTTGTGGTTGCTACCAATTTTAAAGTATAGTCCTTAAGCATGATTAAATGTAATTCTGTATCCATGGTTGTCATTTGTTTACGCTTTTGGTCCTTAAGTCTAACGATCGTTTAATTCAATCCGTTAACTGAGTAGTATTTTGGTCTTTTTAGTCCCTTCTTTAGTTTTTTAATCAAAAACTTAAACATGTATTGTTTCCTTGCTACAAACATGACAAACATTGACCACCGTTTTCCATAACCTTTCAGACCCTACTATTTTCATTAAAACTTAAACCTGAATGTAAATCCTCTTGTGATCACAACCGACCTGCACATACAACAATCCTTCCACTTCTACCTACGTCCCTACAACTCCCCCTTGCTCTCTGTTTTCTTTATGTTTCTCTCTGTTATGGCCACCCTAATCCTTTGATTGTCTGTGATTTTCTTCACAACACAAAGTTAATCTAAAATGATGATACAAAGAAATAATAATAAAAAAGATGCAATGTATGTGAAGATCAATCAAAGTAGTTTTGATAGATGATGCTCGTGGTGGTTGTAGACGAGGAGGAGATGGTGAGGGGTTCACGATTTCAGGGAGGGTTTACAATGGTGGGCTTTCCTTAGGGGAGTTGGTGTGAGATGGAGATGGGAGGGGGTGTCTATGACAACTCGATGGAGATTGAGGTTAGAGGTATGGATTTTCTTTTGTTGTCGAATAGGGTAAGGTGTAGGTTGTGGTTTTGCTAGGCTGAAAATGCAAGAATAGATAATGCATATGTGAATCATTGGTAATCCTGAAAAAGATCATTTGGAAAGCATACGTGTAGCCACGTATACTTACCTACCTTTATACCAATTATTCACATATGAAGATTTATATGTTAACTCATACTTTTTTAAACCAATGAATTGTTCATTCGTATTTTCTCGATGTTTTTGACTTTTTCAATTGAACCTCCATGTATGTATAACACACACACACATACACACACATATATATATATATATATATATATGTATAATATAATAAGTGAATAAAAGATATGTATTATTTACACATTATTATATTTAAAGAAAAACAAAAAAATTGATATAAGAACCAAAATACAACTAAGTTAACATATAATTTTTAACAGAAATTAGTCAGGGAAATAAAAAACGTAAGAAAGTGTCAACTACAGGGACCAAAACTGTAATTTACTCTTCTATAAGGGTAAATTTTTGCCAGGTGTGGGGGCTAATATGTCATTTCGCATTCCATCATTTTGTGGAGCGAAACCCTAAGAACGCTTTTAAGTTTCCGATAAAACCCTTCGATCCTCCCTTCGCTTACATTTTGCTCCTGCTTTTCATATCCCTCCCGCCGCCGTACTCATCCGTAACTACGATGGTACGCTCTATCGCAAGTGGTTTATTGTTATCGCTTATTGCTAGGGTTTGATCGAACGGTGTTTTATGTTCGTATGATGATATTGTTGAATGATAAATGTGTTGTAGGCTTCAGAGAGGAAGCAAGCGAATCCAATGAGGGAGATTAAGGTTCAGAAACTGGTTCTCAACATCTCCGTTGGTGAAAGTGGTGATCGTCTTACCCGCGCTGCCAAGGTTGAATTCTCTCTGTCGATCTCCGTGTGTGCAATGTGTGTGTATGCATAAACGTTTTATGATATACTTTCCATTTTTTGGTATTAGGTTTTGGAGCAACTGAGTGGCCAGTCCCCTGTGTTTTCCAAGGGTAAAGATATACTTTACCATTCCTCATCTGTTGTGTTTTTTTTGTGTGTATGTGTATTTTTATAGATTTTCTTATATGGATTGATGAATAAGGTTAAGGTGTTGTTTGTTTACCTCTTGTCAATCTTGTTTGGTAAAAAAAGTATGTCTGTTAATGGTTCTAAAATCCTTTGAATGATTTTGCATGCCTTACTTAACCATTCAGCAACCTAATTTTGTTGTAAACGATTACCAAACAATTATATTTCATTTTGCAATGTATCAGGAGAGCCTCCATTTTGACCACTTAATCATTCTACTTCAAACCATTCAGCAACTACCAAACAGCCCCTAATTAAAGTTTATTTTTGCTACTAGATAGATTGCACACTCATCAATCTGATTAGGGTTTTTTTTTTCTAGACACAATCAGTGTATAGCATATTGTAAGATAATAGAATTTCAGTGATTATTCGATCGCAGTTCCATGTCTAAATTAACGAAAAGGAAAATAGATGCAGTCCCTAACACGGTTTTAGTTAAATATATCATACCATCTATGTAGTTTGACCTTTGTTTTTTATTATTGAATTGTGATTTGGTAATTGCTTTAATATTGTATCAGTGTTGTGGTTTAATGTGTTACTCATCTTTTCTACTAAAATGATTTTATGAACTCTTTCTGAAATTATAGTTGCAACTCTTTTGACATCCATACTTAAATCTGTATACATTCTGTAAGAGTGATTTGCCAACTTAAACGTAGCTTAGTTCTGAGAGTGTTTCAGCTAGTTTTATATCATGATTTTGTCGCTTGTTGAAAAAATTTCTTTGGGTATACAGCTGATGTGATTGATTTGGATTTTTGTTTGTGGTCATAATTCATAAACCGACAAAGGGGATTGAGTGATGTTTATGATTTTGGTGTTGATTGGTACAGCAAGGTACACTGTGAGGTCGTTTGGGATTAGGCGTAATGAAAAGATTGCATGCTATGTCACTGTTAGAGGGGATAAGGCAATGCAGCTCTTGGAGAGTGGTTTGAAGGTCAAGGAATACGAGCTTTTGAGGCGCAACTTTAGTGATACCGGCTGCTTTGGTTTTGGGATTCAGGAGCACATCGATCTTGGTATCAAGTAAGCCAGTGTTATTAAGCAACTGTCTTCAAGTTAATGATGCTTCTCATTCTTTTCACACTTTTCACAAGCCGGTGGTCTTCATAGAAACAATTGTTCTACCGTTGAGGACTTGAGGTAGTGGTAAAGTCCGCATACATACCATATTAAGAGAAAGTTCAAAAGTGAACCATAAATATTCTGAGAAATGTGAGATCTAGTATATGCGTTGATGCATACAGACCATTAAAATATGTATGTATGAATTAGTATATTCATCGATAGAATATATGTATATATCATACATGCGCTATATGTGCAACGTGTATATGCATTGGTATACTCACTGATAAATGAACAAAACAATGCATGTTTTTGAAACAATACAATTTTGACTGATAAATGCATCCTTCAACCTATTCGTCATTTTATTGATTCAAGCCTCTTACCCCAAAATGGGCTGATTTAGTCAGGCTTGATAATCATATTATTTCCAAGAAAACTGTATATTGTTTATTAAAAACCTTCTCTGATGCCTTTAGGTATGATCCATCGACCGGTATCTATGGTATGGACTTCTTTGTCGTTCTAGAACGCCCAGGATACCGTGTTGGCCGCCGCCGTAGGTGCAAGGCCCGTGTTGGTATCCAACATAGAGTTACAAAGGATGACGCAATGAAATGGTTCCAGGTGAAGTATGAAGGAGTTATCCTCAACAAATCCCAACAAATTGGAGCATAGACTTCTTTACGGTAAGCGTTTTCTAGCGGTCTTAACTTTGAATCCGTATCTTGATTAGGCTCACCGGAGATTTTTACATTCATTTTGTTTTCGCTGGTGATCTTCTCTTGTTATAGTAGTTTTTTTAGGCAAGATATCATGGAACCTTCTCTGTTTTTGGTCAGATGTTTTTTGTTAGTATCTTTTGACATGCAGATTTGATTTTGTTGGTGTTATATTTTGCATCATGATATGAGAGATACGATTTTACCCTACCTGCTGGTGTGATATACACCGGTTTGGGTCCGTTTATCTTAGAGATACATTTTTGCTTGGTTTTGTTATGGTGTGATTTTTGTGGATTTTTTCTTTCCTGATCTGAGTGAATAAAGTGATTAAGGAAGGGGGTGTTTGTTTCATTTTGGGGAATGAGAATGAGAATGACTATTCATTTGGCCCAATTTGATCCGTGCTTGCTAATGGTGAAATTGTACTTTTACCTCTTGTATCCGAAATGTCTAATGCTGTCATATGCCATACTTTCTACCGCATTGTTGCCGTAATCTATATAATGGTTCGGACCATTGTAATCTTCTCTCTCGATTTTTCTATGACGAACACAACTTCTTGCTATCTCTTGATTTATCTATGACGAATACAACTTCTTGCTATGCTTGAAAGGTAAGGTGTAAAGATTTTCATTTCCAATACGGTGTACTAACCAATTATAATTAGTATGTAAAATCCAAAATCATGTAAAAGTATAGATGTTATTTAATAATATAAAAATGCAACACAATGAAATTGAATTAATTTTCAAAATCTTTATATTGTAATAAACTATAGAACCTTTTAGGGGTGTTTGGTTTCCAGATTTTGAAGAAAATTTGATGGTGAATTCTATTTTCTTGTTTGATTTTTTTTTTCATGAAAGAAATCTTTAAAATTTTTCAAATTTTGTAAATAAAGTTATTTAATATTTCTTAGCAATTATATGGTATTTTGATGGAATGAATTATCTATTATTATAATACTAAATATGCCTTCAATCCTATGTCCTAATCTCATAAAACCTAGTATGAACTCGTTGACCACTTTCGACCACTGTCATTTGAACCACTGTTGATCACCGCTATCTGAACCACCTTTAATTTGAACCACCATCGATCTAAACCATTGTGGATCATTGCCATATGAACCACCATGGACCACCACTGGTCTGAACCACTGTCGACTATCTTCATCTGAACCACCACGGACCACCATCGATCTGAACCACCGCCAACTACTACCGATTTGAATCACCATCGATCATCATCGATCGGAACAACCACCGATCTGATCCATTGCCAATCTGAATCACCGTCGATCGAAACCACATCTGACCAACACCACTTAAAGCACCACATACCACCACCTATTTGAGTCATTGCCTACCACCGACGACTACCATCGATCTGAATCACCGTCGGACACCGCCGACCACCATCGATTTGAACAACCACTGATCTGAACTACCGCCGTCACCTTCATCTGAACCACCGTGGACCACCGTTGATTTAGTAGTGTCGTTTGGCTTATGGTTATATTTTGGTTGTGTATTTTATATTGTTTAACATATTAAATAATTATTTTGCTCATTTATCAATATTTCATTCAAATTCCAAAGGTACATTCTTTGAACCAAACAAACTGATTTCAATTCCTTAACATATTTCATTCCAATGTCTGCCAACCAAACAAGTAGACAAACCAGACAAAATTCCATTTCTATTCCTTCAAAGTCGAATTCTTTTAACATATTACATTCCATCAAAAAACATTCTGCAAATCAAACGTCATCTTATTTTAAGAAACTAACTGTAGTCAAATTTGTTTTTATTTGGCTTTATTGTTACGAAAAGAAATGTTTAAGAAGTTGACTTTTTATACTCAAAATAAAATCAATTTAATGGAATTTGTCAATTATGTTGCGTTCTCGAGTCTTATTTTATAAAGAAAATGAAGGAAAAAGGAAGAAAAGTAAGAGTGAATGAAATAATCTCATGTTATTGAGCTTTCTTTAGGAGGGAAAATGAAAGAAAACAAATAAAAAATACCATATAATCGTAGTGTTATTATTAAAATTAGTTTTGAGACAAAAGGAGTAGTTAAAATTTAGAATGCCAACATTCAATAATCCGTTGTAGTCTAGTTGGTTAGGATACCTCCACAGCTGGTTCTTGTCTCGACAACGAAAGTGGTCAATCCCCGACCATTTTACCTTCCACAACCCCTTGGACCCTCCCATTTCACTTACAACTTAAACCCTATGTGTGTGAAGATCAGTCAAAGTAGTTTTGAAGGTTGACGGTGCTCACAACGGTTGTAAAATAGAGGGTTGGAGGTGTCCATTTTTTGTCGTTGGATAGGGGCCGAGGTTCAATGGGAAATGAGAAAGAGGGGTAGGGAGTAGGTTTGTTGTCGTTATGAACGAAGGTAGATAAGGGTAGAAGGTCTGGGATCTTGTGTGTATTTATATTAGGGGTGAGCAGCGGAACCGGGTACCCACTTGCGGAACCGATTGAGAATGGTTCCGGTTACGGTTCTCAAGTTTTCGGAACCGTTACCGCCGGAACCGGTTCCGGGACCGGGTACCCGGAACCGGCGGGTACCCTGTATTTTTCACTTAAAAAATATAATTAATTGTCTTTTAATACTAAATTTAAATTAAGTAAAAAACTTAGAACTCTATATTAGATTTTTGGTCCCGCCTCTACGCCTCATACTCTTGGGCCTGAGGCCTCTAACCGTGAGAATTTGAAACGAGATTCAGGATCATCGCAGTCACGAGATAAAATGATTCGTATTTTTTTCAAATTGTGTGTTTAGTTGGATACGTAGTATATAATCGTTAAACTTTGAACATTTACAATTATAGTATGTAATCGTTAAACTTTCAACATTTCCTATTAGTCTATTATGATTTGTAACCGTTAAACAATATTTGTAACCATTATTCCGTATAATTTGTATTTTTGTTTATTTATTTAGTGTTTTGGCAATGTTTTATTTTTTATTTCTAAATAACAAAATTTTAATATTTTAGGAAGCGGATACCCGGAACCGGTTCCCGGCGGTTCCGGTTCCAAAAATTCAAGAACCGCTCTAACCAGTTCCGGTTCCAATATCTCAAGAACCGCCGGTTCCGGTTCCGGTTCCTGTCAAATAGGGCGGGTACCCGTCTATGTTCACCCCTAATTTATTTATATATGTAGTGGACTATTTGAATAATAAAGATAAAAATAAATAAATAATTCATATTTGAATCATCGCAAATCTAAAAAAATCCATTTGAAAATGCATGTGTATCTACGTTCACCTATCTACCTTTGTATCAATTATTCACATTTGAAAATGTACATGTGAACCATATTTTTAAACCAATAATTCACATATGAATCATCGATTTCGTTGTTCTTAATGTTATTGCCTTTTTATTTAAACCACCATGCATATATAACTATATATTTAACATAATAAATAATAAATAAATAAAATATACATTTTATAATATATTATTTATATTAAAAAAAAATAAAAAAAAAATGAGAAAAGGAACAAAACACAATTAAGCTAACAGATTTTTTAATGGAAGTTAGTCAGAGGGACTAAAAATGTAAGAAAGTGGAAACCACCGGTACCGGAAGTCTATTTGATCGAGTTTGACCAACCGTTCCTTTCCAAGTGTCTCCACCGTTTCCAACCGTTCCTTTCCAACTGTCTCCAACCGTTTAACAAACCGTTTGACCGATAATCTCCAACCATTTTCAAGCGTTGGCAACCGTCTCCAACTGTTTGCAACCGTTTGCCCCAACACTTCGGTAAACTCTTGCTGGTAAGAGTCTCCATCAAAACAATATCGTGCTTATCAAGTAAGAGTTGTCATGAATTCTTTTTGAAATTACACTTGCAACCCTTTTAGGAAGACAAGGCAATGTAGCTCTTGGAGAGTGGTTTGAAGGTCAAGGAATAAGAGCTTTTGAGGCACAAATTTAGTGATACTGGCTGCTTTGGTTTCGGTATTCAGGAGCACATTGATCTTGGTATCAAGCAAGTCGGTGTTATGAAGCAACTGTGTCGAAGTTAATGGTGCTTCTCTTTCTTTTCACACACTTTCCACAAGCTGGGGTCTTCACAAAAACAAATGCTCTACCCTTTAGGTAGAGGTCAAGTCCACTTACATCCCACTGCCTAGACCTTCCTATATATATACACCATATTAGGAGAAAGTTGAAATGAGAACCATAAATATTTTGAGAACTCCGAAAACTAGTATAGACATTGATGCATATACACTACCAAACAGATGCGGGTGAATTAGCTGCCTTTATCAATGGCATGGGCACTCGAAGGAAAGGTATAAAGATTTCCATTGTCCCTATGGTATGGACTTCTTTGTCGTTCTAGAGCGCCCAAGATACTGTGTCGGACGTTGCCGTAGGTTGGTAGGTGCAAGGCCTGTGTTGGTATCCAACATAGAGTTACAAAGGATGACAAAGTGAAAAGGTTCCATGTGAAGTACAAATGTTTTCTACTAGTATCTTCGGACAGAGGTTTGATGCTTCTGAATCCATTGTATTAGTTCCGAGAATCTTTCCTCAGAGGCACGGAAAGGGTCCAAGCCATAGGAAAGACGGCAACTTGAGAGTGTGGAGGAGGGGAAAGGGCGCTCGAAGCAAAAGGAACGTTACAGCCATTGTGGTAAAAACATGAGCAAAACAAGGACCAAGAGTCTTACCCGAAAGCGTGTATGATGCCTAATTATCTTCCCCAATGATTTTAACGAGGACACCTGCATCTACTAGCCTCACTCTAACGACGTTAGGTTTATAGGACGTCTAAACTATTTAAACGTACTGATAAAATATTTTATAGGACTTCATTTTATGAAACCAAACAAAAAGCATCATATCTAAGAATGTTACAATAGGTTTATAGGATGGTTTTGAACGTTTTAACAAGTTTTTTAGCATGTTTTTGAAATAAAGTATTTTATTAATATATCACAAAAAGTAGTGTATGGTATAAGAAAAAGAATGATTAAAAAGCAGTAAAAGTAATGATGTTACACATAATTCCATCAACAACATCTCATCACTATGTTTCCCACTCACCATCTTAGAAACATTATTTATACTTTAAGTAACCCTCTATCCAAACGATGGATTATCTGGTAAGTGTTTATCGGTAATAATCAGCATTTTAATTTTTTTAATGGGTCAGGGTTGTAGGTCATCAAAATAGTATCGTATATAACAACTTATTGGTAAGAGTCGTCATCTTCACTTACCGGGTAAGATTCTCCTTGCCATGCTTATCTGGTAAGATAAATAAATAACTTAGTAAGCACTTACCAGTTAAGCGTTTAGGGAACGATCCTTGAATATCATGGTTCTAAATAATTCTTTATGGGCTCGTTAACGTAGTATGGCATCAAGGCTTGACTTCAGCGCTACGTTAACCCCTGTGGCTCCACTCTAAGGCTTGACTTCGCTGTAACGAGTTATGGCATGTCATGACGTGTCATTTTGTAAGATATGAGTTTTTTTTTAATTTCTAAATAAACATTAAAAGGAAATATAAAAACTTTAAACCCTAAATAGATAAATCATTACTCTCATTCCCGTGCATGATGAGCGGAACACGAATTTGAAGATTGAAAAAGTAGTGAGTAGACACTCAAGAGATCTAATCCAGATTTTACACTCTTGATCATTTTCTTATAAGCTCGATATATTTGATATAAATGGTTCTTCTTTCCCATTTAGTTTTATAACTTTATATTAATTTTGCATTAATCTATGGTATTATTCAAACACTAACACACAAGTGTTTATATATATAGGAGGTTTACTTTGCAAACCATGTTATTTGTACCTATGCCACTATAGAGCACACATTAAAAAATGTCGTGACCTCGTCATAACTCGTACGACTTCAGGTTTGAAGTCGTTGGCACGTCATACTGTCATCTAGAAACTTCCCAAATATTTATCATAGTATATCAATTGTGATATTTTTTTAAATAAAGAAGGTAGTAGAGAAGATAAAATTCAATAAATCTTAGAATTTTCTAAAAATAATTTGCTTAAGAGTGATAAATGAAATTTTATTTTTTTCATCGGTAAAAGTCTTTGAAATTAAATGTTTTATTAGAGAAAAATAATATTTAATGTTGTAATTTCTAAAATTAAAAACCTATTGAATCGAATGAATTTTTGTTTGAATATTTTGGTTTTTCACTCTCAATTTTAAAGAAAATTTATGTTAGAGAATGTTTAAATAAAGGTTGATCGGACAAAATAGTCATTTTTCTCATATAAATTGGTTTTCCAACCATTAATCTCCATAATTCACCTAAATATCACTACGTCCGTATGTTCTACGTTCGCCATTTGTGGACCCAGCTAAAAGACAATTTTTTTTGTCAGATTTGACCCATGAAGTCCACAATTATAACGTCTGAGTCTACAATTGCGACGACCAGAACCACAACTGCAACAGCTAGGTCCACATTTGAATTTTTTTTGGTCTTGTAACTAGGTCCGCAAGTGGCGAACGTAAGACTTGTGGAGGTAGTGATATTTATTGTAAATTATGGAGAGGAATGACTAGACCAATTTATTTAAGATGAACGGCTATTTTGATCAATTTTACTTAAATAAATCGAACTTATAATCATTAAGCATGAAGAAACCTTAATACAACAAATGTATATATATAATAATTCGAAAATTGGATCATAAAATGTGATCCCAAAATCTAAAAGTGAATCTAACACTTGAATAACAAAACCAAAAAAATTATGAGGAAAACAGCTGCAGAAAGTCCAATTGCCACACCAAGAACCACCTTACTCGGCCCCCTATCAACATGCACTTGATTCTTCTTTTCTACGTTATCATCACCACCACCGCCTTCACCATCATCATCACCACCGCCACTGCCTGCATCATCCACCGATGACGGCGGTTCATTGGTCGCCGGTGGTGGCAAGACCGGCATTCCGTGTTTATCACAAGCAGCAATCCCAAGCTTTACGTCCTCTGAAATAGTTGAATGATTATAACACAGATCATCGTTTCCATTAATCTTGAACACATCCAATCTCTTGATAAAGGATGCATTAAAAGGCAGGATTCCATGGAAATGGTTGTTTTCGAGGTTCAGATACTTTAATTCCTTCATTTCTGAGATGAACTCCGGGATTGCTCCATTGAATTGATTCGAACCCAGATCCATATAGACTAACCCGGGAATGGCGGATATGGATCCGGGTATTGGACCTGATAACGAGTTCGATGATAAAGATAGATTTTTAAGAGAAACCAAGTTGCCAAATGAATCGGGTAAGATTCCATTGAGATTATTTGATGAAAAGTTCAAGACTTTAAGGTTTTCCAGGCGAGTTAATGATGTGGGTATTGATCCTTTGAGTTTGTTTTGGGAGAAATCGATGTGGGTTAGATTTGGATTCCAATCTTTTGGGAGATATCCGGTGAGATGTGTGTTGGAGAGGGTGATCTTGGTTAAAGATTTCATGTTGGAGGTGATGATGTGGATGCCAGAGGCTTTGATGGGGTCGCCGGAGATGTAGAGTTCGGTGAGGTTATGGAGTCGGCTGAGGAAAACTCCAGTGAGGCGTTGGAGGGAGTTGACGGAGGTGAAATATCGGAGGTTATTGGAGAGGGAGGTGGGGAAGTGGACGACTGGAGTGTGGCAGTTGAGGAAAGTAATGGAGGTGAGAGTGGATAGGGAGGAGAGGGCGGTGGTGGAAAGGTGGAGATCGGAGGAGCAGTTTGTAAGACGGAGTGAGAGGAGGTGGCGGAATGTGGTGGTGGCGGTGTCGCAGGTGGTGGTGGTGCAGGGATCGTGGGTGGTTGGGATGTGGAGAAATTGTAGGGCTCTTAGTTGCTCAGGGTCAAGGGTGGAGGAGGTGGTAGAAGACGACGGAGGTTGAGCCTGAAGAGTTTTTTTGGTGGATATCGCCGGAGCAGGGACGGTGGCGGTGGGGTATAGGAGGAGGAGGTGGAGGAGGAAGAAGGTGGTGGCGATGGTGGAAGCTCTCATCGTTGCGTTTCTTTTTCTCGAGTGTAGTGATTTGATGATAACTGTTTTTAAGGTTTTGAAGGAGTACATACGAAGAAAGGGAGACAGAGTGAAATTACTATTTTACCCCTCCTATCAATGCAGATGATATATAGAGTTGGTCATGTGGTATACCTTCTTTATATGGTTTGGTGGTCGATGATGATTAAGGGTTCGAAATTATTAAATGGTCGAAATGATTAAAAGGTTCTCATGATATAGGGTAACATGAAATATAATTGTTTGATAATTATACACAATGAAATTAGGGCTTTTAATGATTGAGGGAGATCAATGATACAAAATCATTCAAAGGGTTTTAAAACCATTGTGCGTTTGGTATGCAGACTACATAGGACAGGACGGGACAAAAAAAATAGTCCCATGTTTGGCATCCCATGGACAAAAAAAACATGGGACAAGGTGGAACTATTTTTAATTTTAGTGGGACAAATCTTGATATTTCTTGTTCCATAAAAAAAGCTGAAATATGGGACTAAAGTTAAAATGACAATATTTTGATTGATTTGTTGTCATTTTACAATCATTATATGATATAAAATAACATTGAACAATATTTAGGGGTAATATGGTCATTTTAATAGTTTTGTCTTGTCCTGTCCTAGTTGTACCAAACATAGGACAGATAATTAGTCTTGTCCCGTCCTGTCCCATCTAGTCTACGTACCAAACACTACCTTAAAAGACAGATTTTTTTTTTTGCCAAACAAGATTCACTTCTTAACGATTCAGAGGTTGCCTCTTAATTGAACTATTAAGAGGTAAACAAACAATCCCCAATTCAATAAATATAAAACAAAAATTTCAGTTTGTCTTAATTTCCTTTATAAGTCCTATTTTGTAATCTGTTAGTTGATCAAGCAAAACTCTTTTAATAAAATCGAAGACTAGTTGAAGTGAAGCTAAATAGACACCAAAAGGATTAGATTTAATGCATAAAGCAAAAGACCAAATAAAGACCCTTCCACTTCGTCTTTCGACTAGTCTGTTTGTAATATAAATATGTGATCCTTGTATCACCAAGATGTTTCAGGAGCTGCCCTCACTTATCGAGTAAGACTCATGGTCCTTGTCTCGTTTTTACCGGGTAAGATTCTAATCAAAACACCAATTACTCATCTATATAATCATGTGATGAATTCTTCTTTTACATTCAAAGTTTTCCCATCAATACAAATTACAGAATACAAACAAATATATGCCAAAAATTAAACCAGCTGACCAGAGTCATTCAGACCAAAAACATCTACATTTCAAAAATTACTTATTTTGTACTCAACAATCGATGGCGATGCAGCCCTGCGTAGCATTCGTATCGCCCTTGCTAACAAACGGATCGATCTTCACCCACACGAGCGAGAAAACGGATGCCAACAACACCGACCACAGAATAACGATGGTGGGGGTCCGGTTTTGGCGACCCATGAGACCTTTGAGGAATGGGTACAAATGAAGGATCACCCAAAACGCAAAGAACACCTTCCCGAAGAGTGGACCCCACGCTTCGTACCCTTTGTTGAGGGCGTCCGAGAACCCTGCCACGACTCCCACCAAGTTGAGGACGAGAAGGGTGGTGGGCGGGATCAAAACTGTTGTCCATTTGATCATGTAGAGCTCCCCAAACTCGAGATCATCGGCTGCTTTGGTGGTGACGGTGAAGTTTGTATCGACGCCCGCCAGCATTTTGAGGAATCCTTGGAAAACGGCAAAGAGATGGGCGGAGACACCACCAATCACCCAAAACTGCTCGTTACGCCACAGTTCTTCAATGCTGACACCGCTCCATCGGATTTCAAGGACACTGGTAGTAATGATTGACAAGAAGAGGCCAAGAAACCAAACTGCTGCTAGGTTTGAAAGCTGGTTCAAAGAACGAATCAATTAGTCCACAAATTATAAGAATTCAAGGGTTCTTATCTGCTTAAGGCTATGTCCGGCAAACTAGCCGATAAAAATAGCTGTTGGCTTATAAGTTAGCTGATAAACCAGACATGTGAGGTAAAAACTACCCGATAAGCTAAATGACAATGTAAAATGACCTAAAAAGACATGTTGCAAAAATCAATTGGAAAGATGTAAGGGGCATAATTGGGGAGGGAAAAAGAGCCCATGGAGCTTATTGAAATGTTACTACTTCAAGTAGGTTTTCAAAAAGCTAGCTTATAGCTGACAGAACGGGGCTTTTTCAATAAGCTCACCCAAACACGGCCTACGAGGTTGAACGCTAGAAGTCGACTCAACTACCTAGAAGACCTTTATTTGAATTGTATATTTGATTCTTCAATTTGTGTTCGGTTTAGGAAGTTGGAGTTACCGTGGGAATGATGAATTTTCCGGTTAGAAGGCAGATAGCAGGCAGCGTACAGTATGCAACGAGAGGGAGAGATGTGAATGGATAGACAATGGTGTTTATGTATGCAAGTCTTTGGAGCAACTTGAGGCGGCCACCACCCCATCCGTACCACAACGGGCAATGTCTACTCAAAAAGATCTCAACAGATCCAAGAGCCCATCTCAAAACCTGGTGCAACCGATCCGACAAATTGATAGGAGCCGACCCTTTGAATGCAGGCCTCACAGGCATGCAGTATATTGATCTCCATCCTCTACAATGCATCTTGAATCCCGTCAAGATATCCTCAGTAACCGATCCATATATCCACCCAATCTGTCGATATTGCATACAATTTAGATCAAAAACTTATTGCCAAACAGACCATTAAGGTATAATAGATCAAACAGAGAGGCATTGACCAAAAAGGTCAAGGAGTCAAAATTTACTGAATGAAGATCAATTTACCTCTTTACCCCATGCAGTTTTTTCTTCATACCCACAACTAATCACATGAATTGCTTCATTGATCATCGTTGCAGGGTTGGCAGACTCGGCTAGTCCTCCGTGTTCCATCAATGTAGACTCGATAAATACAGATGACATGCCAAAAGTTTTCTCAAAGCTCATTTGAGATATGAGTAATGACCGTTCATATTCATCATAACCTGTATGAATATACATTTAGAATTTCCAAATTGGTTCCCAAATATTAGTTTAAATCGAGCGATCTAACAAAGTAAACTTACTTTCAATCTCCTTAAGGTTAAAAATGGCCGCATTTAGATCATCCCTTCTGGAATCACGTTGAAACTCTTCTAGATCTTTCTTGGGTTTCTTGGGGCCACAACAGCAAGAAGAAGATGAAGAAGAAGGCTTCGGTAATCTTGGTAGAGATTGAGGTCCATAACCATATAGCGCTTGCCTATAGAAAACACAACCTGTTCCTACATAAACCGGTCCTTGAATGCCATCTAATCCTTTCATGTTAACCTGAATTTAACAAACAAGAATTTCATTATGAACCATAAGAACTTTTTTCTGATCTTTGTACTTCCTATGTTTCAAAAAGATTGCTAAATGTCAATTTTAGCCTTGATCACAAAGGGAGTAATGAATTTCTCCATCTTATAACTGAAGGGTAGAATTGAAAAGTAGGCACTTATGAAAGTGGACATTTATTTGGGGACAAACTAAAAGAAAAATATTGGATGCTTTGGGACGGAGGGAAGTACCATTTAACCATCATTATGCTATCTATAATGGAATACAAGGCTTACATCAAAGAAAACTGTGTTCCGGTTGGCGTATCTGTCACTACGGTCAATGCCATCAAACCTCTGAGGGAACTGGATATAACATACATCACGGCCAACTTGTGGGTCCATCAAGAAACACATTGCCTCTCGAACCGCCTTGCTATTGTTTACGTAGTGATCACAATCCAGATTAAGTATGTAGGGTGCATTTGTGAGAATTGCAGACACCCTTACCTGAAAAAACATAGTAATGAAATTTAGTGGAGTCCTTGTGAAGGACCACCGATTTCTTCTAAAAGACAGGGAATGTTAGTAAACCAAAGAAGACCAAATGAGGCCAGTATATTCCACCCTGACGTGTGATCAGAGGGATGTAGGCAGGCCTGACCTCTGCCCCAAAGAGCAGAGCGGCTATTTCCCTGAAAAAGTGGGAATGTATTTTGTAGCTTTGGGATTTACCAGAGCATTTTCAGCACCGGCTTTTTTGTGGTGTTGATATCCTGGTCTTTTCTCTCTAGAGACGTAAACTAGTCGAGGAAGCTCGTTTCCTTCAATGTCATGGGCACCACTATGTCCTAGGAAAACCTGAAATGTGCAAAATGGGGGCTATTTAGCGACATTTGTATTAATATTGGTTGTTATTTTCTGAGAATATTAGCAGGTGTGACTTGCTAAAAATGAAACGAAAAGTGATAACACTGGAAAGGGTAGTCGACCTGAATCATGCCAGGGTGGTCACGGGTGTTATTTCCTGGCCATGGTGTTCCGTCTTGCATAGTCCATCCCTCATCTGGAGTTTTCTGAGCTTTTGCTACTAAAGCATTTACCCGCACTTTGTATTCCTCATAATCTCGCTGCAATCAAGAAGCAGATGAGAAGAATGTTAAACTTGCACATTAATCTTTAGTACAACTTATTGTGAAACAAATTGTTGGTGTTAAATCTGCTAATAATTTGAGGATCAACAGTTTTCAGCAAAAAGATTAACTTCTTTTATTTAAAGACACTTACTTTCATTGCTCTACGTTCCTTAACAAACGATGGCTGCACTTTATCTTTCAAGTAGTCAATCTTCTGGGAGAAGTAAAATTCTGGCGCCCGTGGTTCTATTGAGAACCGTTTGCAGAACGGGACCCACTTCCTTGCAAACTCTGCTGTTTCAACAAGGGATTCAAATGAAAGCATTGCAGCACCATCATCAGAGACATAACACGAGACCTTATCAACTGGGTAGTCCACGGCAAGGATTGAAAGAACGGTATTTGCAGTAATTAGAGGAGGTTCTTTCAAAGGATCGACTGTGCTCACAAAGAAGTCAACAGCAGCAAGTTCTGAAGGTTGGCCCTCTCTTTCATACCTGAGATAACCATTAGTCTACTATTAAGATTGGATCATCTTTGAATAAAGGGTACCAGCTTCTCTTAATTGAGTTGAGATGGAGGGGGGTCTTGTTTATTCATAGGTGAATCAGTTTGTGAATACATATGATCACAGGATATAATGCCAAATGGGTGGGAGAAGAGTGAGGGGATTACCTTGCAGATAGCTCATCAGTGAATGTAACCCTATTAATCGGATACCATTTAGGGAACTGATCCAACACCCAAGAAATAGCAAACCAGATCTCACAAATAACAGAAGTGAGCCACAAACCATAAGAACTCTCAACTGGGTTTGTTATTCTGTAATTGAAGAAAAGCCCCAAAATGATCAATCGCAGAATAATCACAACCCGATATGGTGTAATTTGGCTCTTTGGAACTGGAACTATTTGTGAAAGTGGTTGCATTGCCCCTGCCGACCTGCACAAACCATTATCGCTTCTCATAACAACGTAATCCATGCAATGATATGTTCAATACAAATATATATATATATATATATATATATATATATATATACTTACTCCTGCTTTTCATCCATCTGTTGCTCTATAGGAATTTGAACTTCTTTAGCAGCCTTACTGACTGCCTTCTTTTTCTTGTTCTTCTTATCCTTCCAACTTTCAACCCTGTTCTTCCAGATTGGGTTCCCACCTTCATCAATCATATCTTCATAAAGAAGGAATGAAAATAGCGAACAAATTAGCGAACACAAACGAATTGATTCTAAATTGAAGTGCTAAAATTTCCATGCGACTCAAATTCAATAAACTCACCACTGTCCACTGTTGACACAGTGCTTATATTTCTTGCATGAAGTCCAGCATCCTTCACCAAAAAAGATGGGAAGACAAATTACTTAAAATGCTCTTATGGGTATACATCAAGATGCTAGAAAATTACCCGAACTCATTCAAATTTTTGAAAAGATGATTAGATCGTCATGTTCATGACTTGTACCTGACTGCTATTAAGGTGACCAGCCATAGTAGTGTGGGTGACATGCTCCTTTTCTGCCACATCAAGGGTTGTCAAGCTCCCTGTGTAATTGGAAAATATAAGGTGCAACTATGCCATTACAGTAACTCATGTGTGTTTACATATCTCAAATTCTAAGTTCATATGGAAATCAAAAAACAAAAATCCAGAAAAAGGGGATTCACAATAGAGATAAAAGAGTAATATAATACCATCATAAGGGGTACCACATTGTAAGCAAGCAGTGATGCCTTCCTTGATCTCATAATCCAAACAAGCCTTACAAATCGGGAAATTACACTCATGGCAACCCACAAATACTCCAATCCCATCGGATTGAAACCCAACTTGCTCGCCACAAGTGTTGCAATTGGGCATCTCCGGCTTCATCATTTTGCTTCCTCCCTAATCAACCCCCAATTCGCTAGGGTTTTTGAAATTGAACTCGAATTGACTTGATGGTTCCTTCTGTTCTTGATCCTTTTCTTTATATGGAGTTGAAAAACGTTTGATAGGGTATTATGATATGGTTGGTGTGGCATTTTAGCACAAGTGAAAGGGAAGGGTTGCTGGTATGGAGGTTGGGATGTTGGTGTCTTTCTTGAATTGAGATGTTGAAGCAAAGGAAAGATGATTTTCATGGTGTTGAGATTTGAAAAATATTTGCGGGAATTTGAAGGAATGCGGTTGAAGTTGCAGGTGGATTTGTCCACCCCATCGGTGTCCATTGACAGATGAACTGATCAAGGTACAAGTTTTTATGCATAATGTATAACTCATTGCTGAACTGATCAGTGTTATTTAGGTCACATTTTTATGCATTTCTTTTACAAATTTGCCACCAAATAATTTGATGAATATTTTAAAGTAAACTACAAATTCGGTCCTTGTTGTTTGTTATAAATAAAAGTTTTAGTCGCTACAGTTTTGAAATTACAAGATGATCATTGTAGTTTGTAAAAATGTCCGGATTTGATTCCTGCATTTAACGGTTGTTAAAGAGTTCGGCTAAGTGTGAGAGGCATTTTTGTTCTTTTTTTTATCTTTTACCTACGGGTGTCAATGATCCAAGTCGAGTCGAGTAATAGGTTAATCGAGTCGGGCTCAAAAAATTAATACTACACTCGAGCTTGAGTAACTTTTTCTATATAGGGTTCGAGCTCGAGTTCTAATATTTTTTGAGTTATCAAGATCGAGTTTGATGCTTATTCATGGGCTCGAACTCACAATTGACTAATTCTTTATCGGCTTGAACTCTATAATTTTTAATATTTTTATTGTATGATAAATGTATGAGCATGTTTGGCTCGAAAAAGGGTATATAATCGAATGGCTTGGCTCAGTTTAAAAATTTGAATTGAGTTTTTGAATGACCCGAGTCAAACATTAGTGTTATAAAGCTCGGCTCGTTAAGTTAAACGAGTTCTATCTTATGTTCGAGATTGACTCGAGCTCAAGATAAACGAGTTTGAGCTCGAGTAGTTCGTTAAAAGTTCGAATCGTTTACATCCCTACTTTTATCCGATCAAATCAGTTTCATGATTTTGGTTCTTTTGGTTTTTTATTGGATAAAAAACAAAAGATAATAAAAGAACGACAAAAAGTATAAGGACAAAAAGTGTTATTTTGACAAACCATAGGGACTAAATTTATAGTTTACTCAATATTTTTAAGATAATAAACAAAATGTACTTTAAATCAAACTTTCTTTTAGATAATGTATTTTTTTGCACTAATTATGATATAATATATCAATTAAAATATAAAAAAACATTAAAACAAAATTATGTTATTATTTATATAAAAATAAAATAACATAAATTTGGTATTCTAAATAAAAATAGCTAGTCATCATTTATATTAATCATATTGTAGTTTACAAAAAAAAAAAAAAACTACGAAAAAGGTCCAAGTGTTTTAGTAAAAACGATAATGTGTTTTAGTAAAAACGATAATGGTTATTGTGGATTGTATTTTGCTATGAAAACAATCTCTTGTATTACTTTCATTAAAAATGACTGTTAAGCAAGGGACATTTTAGTCCTTTTTTCCATAGTTTTTATAAAATAATGAAAACGGACCATTAATATAATTTGGTGTGTAATTTGAGATAAAGGGGCGTCCGAGATATACATAACTTGGTGTTTGACCGTCTATTGTCTGTGTATATATGTATATATTAAAGATATAATTAAGTTACCGAGTTTTAATTTTTTATTAAAGACAATTATGGGAATGAGTATAAGAACAGAAATGCCCCTCAACTAATGACACTTTGACTAATGGATTGGTGACAATAACGATCATTATTGTATTTATTGAAACACAGGGACACTTTTCGTAGTTCTGTGTAAACGACAAGAACAAAAATTGTATTTTTACTCTTCTAAAAATAAATACAATGTACGATGACAATGCATAAAAAAGTTCTAACCATTCTTTTTCTCGTTTTTTTTTTTTTTTTTTTTTGAAAAAATACCATATATCTTTTGTGATATTCGAATTCAATGTTATCAATTTTCCCATTAGGATTTTTTGGAAAATATTAAGGACGTTTGATTAGAGGTATTAAGCAGTCACTAATGGGATTGAATATAAAAGAAACTGTTTGATTTTATATAATATAATAAGTCCATTCCTCTGAAATTTTTTATTCTAGGTCAAACTGGGGAGGAGGGGGGGGGGGGGGGGGGGAATGAAAATTCATTTTCATTTTCATTCTGTCATTTTCATTCATATGTCTGAGCCAAACAATCCCATAGCGTTATTGATTTTTATCATAAATTAGGTTGAATGTCCAACCGAAGTTGATTCAATGGCTTTTTGGTTAGAAAAGACAATAATAAGGTTGAAAATTAGTTAAACTCATATGAACCCAACTCGAGAAACCCGACTACATGTAATCCACCACTTAGGAGCTGTTTGACAGTTGCTGAATGATTTGGTGCAGAATGGTTAAGTGGTCAGAATGGTTAAGAGGGCCATAATGGTTAAATGCTGAATGAAATAATGTTTTTTGGTAACTGTTCTCTGAATGACAGTAAATTACCATTTTAACCCTGATAGATCTCAAAAACCTACGATAGATAAATCTAGCATTCGATCTTGAAAGGTGAGCAAAACCTCAAAATCAAAAGGCAAATCAACGGAGATAATCAAAAACCACAAAATTCTAGAAAGATGTATACCTTTGGAGGCTTCGAAGTTGAAGGCACAGAATCATTAGGGTTTATATCTGAATCACCAGAGCTTTGATTGATTTGCTTTTCAATACAACCCAAATCCAAACAGCCCAAATCCATATCCTTCGATTATCTCAATAATGAATGAATCAAATGTGATAAAAATGAAAAAAGTACCAGTGAGTATGAAGCGACGTGCGTGAAGAGAGGGGTTGGGAAGAAGGGGTGGAAGGAGGCAGAGGCGTTTGGCATCGATGACCTGAGTATCGCCGTCGGAGAAGCAGAGGCGGGCCTAGTCGCCGATGCCATTGTCGGAGAGAGGGAATGAAAAAGGAGGCAGGTCTATGAGATGGAGAGATTGGCGAGATCGTTTGGGAGGAAGAACGATGCGTGGGAGGAGGAGAGGGAACGATGAAGCTGGAAGGAGAGGAGATGTGGGGAAGGGTAATCCTGGAAAAATAAGCCTCTGAACCATTAGGCAACCCATTAGATGAAAAATCGTTAAGAGATAATTGTCACCATTAAGAGGTTCCATTTTTTTTGCCAAACAGCCCCTGCCTCTTACCGATTAAGAGGCTCCTTTTTAATGTCACCATTAAGAAGCAAACAAACAGCCCCTTAATCAACACGTACAGTGGTTAGGCCAACTTCAAAATTACCCTGGAAAACAGGTATAATGCTAAAACTAGGATTCGAACCCATGCCATTTTGGACAAGACAATTTAATCCGATGACTTAAACAAGCTCAACCACCACAAACTTCTATCATATGTCTAAACATTACTATAGTACCCTTTAGAAATGTTATTTTTTTTCCACTAAGACGGATGCACGAAGCGGTCGCACATGCCATTGTATGCCACCACATAGATCTGCCCCGACTGACATCCACTTCTAACATGCAAAACATAACTACAAGTTTTATGTCCGAAGACCATCGATTTAACCTGCTAACACAAACTCATCCACAAGTTTTGCTCTATCATAGAATTTAAGTTTCCCGAATCATAACAAATCAAAACGGTTGACTGGTACCTTTAAGAAACGAGCAATGTTGGTCGGGGGGGCACCGCTTCTCGCTCCAGGTTATTTAGCTTAATGACCTCCTGGCAAAGTGATTCTAAATCCACACCCTTCTGACAACTTTCTAGTCATTCTTATGTATGGATGTGACATTATACTGTTGAACAGTTACATTCTCAAATATGTCAAAAGGTTATGGATTTAGAAAAAACCCAGTCAAAAGGTCATTTAACCAAAAGATCCTTCTCACTTCTTGGCTCTGGGCAGCTTATAGCTCATTATGCAACTGTATAAACCTTCACTACTTTAGAGGTATCACATACAACAAGATTTTCCGAATCAGTCGGGGTGGTGCACAGCCAATTTACCTAGCCACATACATATATAACCATAAGTCACGAGTTAAAGTTAAAAACCGAGAACTAGATATGTTTTTCTTGTCCCATGAACGAGAACTTTTAACTATTAGTCAAATACCAAAACCGCCCTCCAAGAGAGATAAAACTAAGAGATCTTGTGGCACCTTATGTGGTTAAAAAGGAGAAATAAGTAATTCTAACTTGAAGGGTTGCCAAAAAGAGAATTTAAAAATGGAAATTCTTGCACATCTTTCAAAAACAGCAAAGAAAAAGAAATCTTGGTGGAACCATTATTAGTCAACCCAACCCAATATATCCCACTTGGAGGTGGGGTTTGAGTATTGGAACGTATGCTGACCTGACCTCTACTCTCTATTCAAAGTGTAGAGCAGATGTTGAACCCATAAATGGAAACTTTTGAAGAAACATTAATGTTTCTAGGGGTCTTCATGAGAACAGCCACTCTACTCCATCAAGTACAGGTCGGTCTACGTATATCTTACCTTCCCCGGACCCATCTCAGGTGGGATATACTGGGTTCGTTTGGTTACGAGTGGGACAGAGGGAGTACAGAGGAAAGAGAGGATCAACATACTTTTCTGCTCAAATTTATGTTCAAATGTAGAAAGTCATTGTTGTCACAACTTTGGTCGGCTTCGAAGAATCTGGACCAGTTCCAAGCTTTCACAGCTTTATCATTGCCCCCTGATATTATGTACCTTCCTTTCTCCCCAAACATAGAAAATGCCCTATGTCACAGTCATAAATAATTTCAATCTTTCAATAGTTCACATTAGTACAAATAACAAAAATTAACAATTATTTGACTTTCTTGGTACCACTTTTACGCTCCAAAACTGTTATGAAGGTGTTAGCAAACTTAATATAAGAAGTGTTTGCTTTCTTATTGGAAATTTGCAATGATCATGTCAGTTTTGGACATAAAAAATGGTATTTGACTATGCATTTGGTATGCAGACAGGAACAGACATGACTGGATAGAACTGGATTGGCCAGATGCAAGTGTGAGAATTGTGGAAGGTTTTATGGTTTTAATTTGACATGGTTAGTTTAGTAATTTACCAATTTTGTCAATTCTAGTTCCAACTATTTTGATGGGACAAAAAGATTGCAATTTTGTCCTACTGTCACGCCAAATGTGAGACAACAAGTTCTTGTTCTGTAGTGTCTGTCCTACAAAAAGTATGTCAACAACGGAGTAACGAAAATGACTACTTACACACACGATACTGCAGCAGTATGCCCCCCAGAGGAATAATCTAAACGCAACCTCGTTCTTTGATTTTGATCTTGGTTTTCAGAATTTGGTGATGAAGCACTTCCATTTGATCTTGATTGACCACCTTTTCTCGGTTTTGAAGAACCCTTGGACTTGGCAGCAGAAAATTCTGATTCGATGTTAATAACATCAACAACACCATCACCTCTGGCCACAACACATATCTTGTCAAATTTATCTAACATATCAACTTCAGGAACTGTAATTGCGTGGACGAAAGCAGGATTGAAGCACTGCACATCATTACTACTCTCTGCATCATACTTTCCTGAAAGAAAGGAATCATAGATTCAATTAGATATAAAAGTGCAAGACTTGACCAACACCACCATGGCTCATATACCTTTAGAGACACCATCTTGATACTGTGAAGAGCTATCCTCTACCCTCAGTTTACGAAAAAGTGTTTGTTGGTGAAAAACCAAGTGTTTCAAGAAGTTTGAAATGCATGGAGACTATAACACATGTGGTTCAAGTCATGTGTCAAAACAAAAAGTAGCACACAAAGTATGGAGGAAAAAAATAAAGCATAAATCAAACAAAATGAAGGTAATTCTCCAGCTTCTTTTTTTCATTGTGGGGCCTGGAGAGGGTAACATATACACAGAGCTTACCTCTACCCCAAGATGGGTAGAGAGGCTTTTTCCGTAAAGACCTTTGCCTGTAACAAACACACAAAATATTGATACGTCTAGCAAGACTGAAATTGCAATTCGGCATATTCATACCCAAGTCCATAACTTTGAATGGTCGTCCTTTGGAGAAGTCCCACATTATAAGCTTTGAATCAAGCCCGCCAGTAATGACTGCAAAAGGATATTTTTCATACATCATCTCAACCAACCAAATGAGTTGCATAGGCATTTAAACAAAAACATCAGGATTTAAGAATAAGTTGCACATCTCATATGTAAAAGCACATTAGACCTTTAAATAATGTTTATAAACCAAATAAATTTGAAAAAAAAAAAGATTAGCATTGGTAAAACCAATATAAATACTAGTATTACATGACCTCTTATACTAGCAATATGGTAGTCTTACGCTTCTTTAAATACGATGAATATATCTCGATAGAATAAGATGATAGAATATAATATGGATTTATTCCCCATATATTATTAATTTATGATGTTTATCCTTTAGTAGGTCTTTCCTAATCATATTAGGATTCTATAGATATCTCCTATTTGCAGTAGGACTCTCTCGTGACCAGTATATAAATAGATAGCAATCTTGTTAGGACTAAAATAGTCCTAAGCATTTGAAAGTTTTATAAAGTCCTTTTACTTTGTATTGTATTGTAATATTTGTAATTGGGCTTAAGGGTATTGGGCTAGCTTTAACTTGTAAATGTCACCTATAAATAGGTGACATGGTCTAAGATTAGCATGTTGTTAATTCTAGTTGATCATGTTAAGTCGGTTGATCATGTTCATCTTCATCTTCTACATCTCTTAATCTTCATCTACATTCTTGATTTGCTGTATGATTTGGGACTCACAAATGAAGAAGCCCTTGTCAAGGAACTCAATTATTCTCTAATATATCTAGTCAAAACATATAAAAAATAACCCTGAATATATTCATTTTCAGATTCAACGCAATGGTTGGTGTATAAAATAAAAACACACAGGGATGCATGCAGTGAAACTATATGAAAAATAATACCTTCCCAAGGTCTCCAAGGAAGAAATTGCACACTGCTACATATCTGGAAATACGTTAAGTTGACAAGCAACTAAATGACTGTAGAGGCCACACACCATTTACAACTAAAGGCTATATATTAGAAAATAGCAAATAATGAGGAACCAGAGGGGACTCTCTTTCTGCTTCTCTCTTTAATTTGTATTGTTTTGTGTCCGTGTTCTTATTTGTGCCAGGGGCACATATAAGAAGATGTCTGATTATGAAGTGATGCTCTCATCTACAAATGTACAGTCTGTTGATTGATCATTTCAATCTAGTAAGAAACCACATTAGGTGGTTGATTTAAAGATACACTTTCATGGGCAGCTCTTAATGTCTTATAAAGGCACTTTTGGCGTATGTCAATGATCTGCAAGACAATGATCACTAGTCAATACATGGAGAATAGCTTTATTGTTAACAAGAGTGAATTGATAAGAACCGGAAAGACATATATATTGATAATAGACAAGAAATAGAACATATTAACAAACTTAACAAACAAGTGAACAGACCTATATTCGAGAGACAGGCCAACTCTCCTAATGCTATGGCCTACTTTCCACAGGTAGACCAACTCTCCTAAGATGCTCAGTCACTCGATTCTATTTGACAAAGAAAATAAGCATAGTAATCTCCTGGCACTCCCACTCTATTAGTCTCTCGACTCTCATATATAAAATACCAAAATTGCCATTGCTTACTAGTTTTCATACTTATTTATAGAATGGACCTATACTGGTTTAGACGTAACATAAATGCCTAGCTAGAAGGCAGAAGATAGAGCCATAGTGGGAGAAAAAGGAAAAATAAAATCATTGACCAACTACAGGCAGATCAAGCACTTTTATAAGCTTAATTGCTGATTAAGAATGGCAGAGAAATTTGTGTATGCATCGAGGATGTTAAGGTTGAAAAATTCACTAGGCAAATTTCTATGCTTGATAGGAATTACAGATAGATTGGACAAGGGAAGCAAACTTTCAAAAGATATTTGCTTCTTATTGTTATGGTTTTGAATAGGAACAAGGTGATGAAATATCGCACCACAAGATTATTTCATTGTTTCTGCTTTTGGCACTGATGAATTATGCTACCGATTTGATCTATAGATGACAACTTAAAAAGGGAACGACATATTTTATGATAATTTAACTCAAGTATGTAACAACTCTACATTAGAGATGCATCATGTTGTAGAGAAGAAGAAAAAAAATCTATCAACCAAATAAACAAACCTTTATATCACCACCATCGTCTGCAGCTGCAAGAAATGATGACTTTGAGTTGCATGTGATCTGCATTAAAAGAAGTGTATGTTCAACGATGATGAAAATGGTGCCCATCTATCATTAGCTTCCGAGTTTAGAAAAAGAAAAACAGATAGCTAAGGTGGGAAAATAGTATAAGTTCCAGGGATAAGAGAAGTTGGGAAAGCAAAGCCAATGAAAGGAGAAATTGTGAACTCTATAACAACCTGGTGTATGAAGCTATACATGGAATGGAAAACAATGTCTCGAGGAAACACAAAATCTATAACTTAAAATGAACACCAATGTGAGAGGGTAAACTCCTTATTAAAGTAAACTATAATGTCACCACTGTGGAAGTGAAACTGTGACCAACACCAACTTATCGTGTTTGACATTGTTGGATGGTTGGCATGCAAGTTATTTAAACCTACATGCCAAGGAAAATAATAAACATCATAAGAAAAGGTTAAAAAACACAAGTTAGTTCTAGACCACATTTCAATCACGGCCTTCTAATGTTCTATGCTCAAAGAAATAAACTAGCACATATTGTTGTCAGCCTTCAATATCCGCACTTATATGTAATACATGGCCATAATTAAAACAAAGTAGGAACTTCTGGATAAATGATGATGAAAATTTGAACCTGGTTTATCTCCTCTTTGTTGTAGTTGTAACTCTCCAATGGCTTCCATGATGCAAGCTGTAAGATGAACTTCAGTTTTGCAGCCTCTAAGAATAAGCATGGAACAAAAATTGTTCTCAAGAAAATCAACAGACATTTGTACGTCAAGTGAAAAATGCACCAGCACAAATATGTAAAAAGAAAACTTCATTGTTCCATAAAAAGAGTACACATATGACAGTTCAGTTGTCTCTCCCTACATCCGACAAAGAGTCCCACATTTGACTTATTTTGAATGTCAAATGAATCAACATTTCACAGTCAGACTTGGAGCGAACTGTTTAGATTGTAGCCAAATAAAATTGAAAGCTACTATCAACTACAAAAATGGTATGCAATAAGAGAAATTGTTAGACATAAAAAACCTATATCAATTTTGAATTTGAAAAGTAATACATTTGAATATTACTAAGAAAAGGTGACACAAATGGTGGGGATGAGGGTACACTTAATTCATTGGGAACAGATTGTAACTATCCTACACAAGAGGTACTTAATAATTATACTACAAAAATTGGGTATTATAAAGGTAAAGAAAATTGTACAAATAATGAATCAGGATTACTATGTTTTGACTCTTAAAAGTCGTTTACAAACTTTTTTCTATGAGATAAAGGGAGTAATATAAAGAAAAAGAAACATAAAGATTATCCAATAAAAATTACCATATGTACATCAAAGACCTTCACTTCATTTTCTGAGGAAGCATATATAATATCTTCATTCCCTACATCATCAAGAAATGCAAGCAACCAATAAACATTACTACCTTCCGGATGCTGATGAGATTAGCCCATACATTCATGTTTTATCTAAGCAAAAACTTTCATAAGAAATAAATAACATAACATATATCTCTCCATTCATGCACCTAAACCATTTCTAGTTTAAGTTTAAGCTACATTAGATATTTTGTACCTTTGCAGAAGATCACTCTCAAATTCAATTTTTCCTACAACAAAGCCGCCAATTTTTAAGTCTAATCCAGGAGACAGGATATCCATTATACATTACCTACACCAAGCCCTTCGTCAATCAAATGCAACTCCAAATGCCGTTGATCTAGCCATTGGTCTTTATGAAGCCAAATATATATCTCTTTCCTAATGTTTTTATATGATCACTTGTCTCCTTTGCCTAGATCTTTAATTGCTTGTACAAAACAAGTCTCTATTCCTAAAGATTGTTCTCGCAAGGCTTTAAGCCATTTTGGCTAGAGCATTGCAGCAATAAAGGATAATTCCTCGTATGAAAATAAAACTTGCAACTTGGTGGACCTACCCAAAGGAAAGAAGGATGTTGTATTTAAATGTGTATTTACGGTCAAAGTTAACTTTGATGGTTTCTTGGTTTGTGTTAAGGCACGAGTAGTTGCTAGAGGATATGCTCAAGCTCATGGAGTTGGATACATGAACCTAACATCTCAAGTAACAATATCTCACTGTGGCTCACCCAGCTCCTTAAAGATTTTCATTTACTAGAATGGTGCTTCAGGTTGATCATAGTGCATAGGAATCATAGATTATTGTGTCTTAGTTGGTGGAAACCTGGTTTCATGGAGGCAAAAGAAGCAAAATATTGCATCCTGATCTACTGTTGAATTTGAGTACAGAGCCATGACAGAGTCTGCATGTGAAATTATCTGAAACCTTTTAGCAAAAGTTGGTTTCAAGTGTTCGTGACCAGAAAAACTTTTGTGTGATAAACTGATAATCAGGTTGATCTTCGTATTGTCTCAATCTATTGTTTCATTGTCACTTGGTTTTTAAGAAAATTCAAGAGACTTATATCTACCAAAGTCATAAAGCTGTGAAATCAAATAGATGATGCATTCAGAAAACCTTTAGTGGGTCTCAGGTTGAATATCTGGTGTAACAAGATGGGAATTCTCCAGTTTAAGGGGGAGTGCTACAGTTTACAGAGTTGACTGTCCATGTCTGCCAAGCATAGTGATAGGAAGCTAGCTCCTGGTATCTCCTTACCGTAACACCTATAATTTCTACATAAACCTATGATTCTGAAGTGAACAAATCATCAAGAAATATTCTACCTATTACCTGTTTGTCTTACATTTAGCAAAGGTTGAATACTCACTTAACACTCAATAAGTTTGGCCTTAAGTCCAGTTAGAATTATGTTGATGCATATGGTTAGATGTATCCTAAAGAATTTGTGGAGTCCAAGATAATCTTGTTGTAATGGAGAGCAACCAAATCAAAGACAAAAAAAAGGTATTATGAAAGTTAAACATGTTAACAAACAAGAAATCATGAAAAAACCATTTGAGGAAACAAAGATAAATTGCTACAAAAGTATCAAATCCCAATAACACAGACCTGGTTTGAAGCATAATGAGGAAATAGGATTTTGTGCAACATCAATGGTATGCAATAGATCTTTACATCGCATGTCAAACCAGCAAACACGCCCATCCTGTATACACCATAACATCATTCAATAATTAATTTCTTCCAGTAATTCTTTTGACGGTGTTCAAGAGCGGAATTCAACCAATAAAGAACATCACATTGCAAACTTTTTGTCGCCCTCGCCCCAAAAAAGAATTACACTTTGACATGCCTTTGAGGTCAACCTCGGAACATATGAAATACAAAATGAACTCTTTGATATGTACATAACATCAACACTTTTCAATCTATTACATATCTTATACTGTTTAATCCATTGATTAAACTTTTCTCTTAAATACAAAGAATCGTATTATTCTTTAAACTGGATGTTAATCCTATTGACTCCAAAAAGGCAATGTTAGGCTTAGAGAATGCAACAAGATTGCATAAAAATTAAAACCAACTCCAATCAAATTCAAAGTGGACGGTTACTACTCCTGAAACTCGTAAGCTAGAACTCAAGCAATTTAATGTTGTTATGAGGAATTCATAAAATATAAATAATACATACCAGTTTTACAGGTGAATGCTAGTTTTATTGACTCAAAAGCAACATAATCCGTAATGTACAAAGAATTCCAATCAATTCTGTAGTTAAAAGTCAATCGGTGCAAACTTAAAGTCGAGAGTTCGTCTCCTTTTCGGAATGTAAGGATTACTCGGTATCAATAACGAAACAGTAAAGCGACAACAAAAGCCAAAACAAGCAAAGAAGAAGAAAATAAAGACGAGAGAAAGGGTGCATACTTCGGCGGAGGAGGCGATGATGCCAGGGCGGTCGCGGGAGGCGATACAGCAGGTGGCGATGGCTTTATGGCCTCTCAGGCGTCTTACCTGTGATCTTCCAGCAGGCGTAGCGTTGGTATCCTTCACACTGGCTTCCGCCATTTTTGTTTCTTGATGTTGAACTGAAATTTCGCGACGTCACACATTTATCATTTTATTTAGAGTAAATTGCATTTGTAGTCCCTGTTTTATGTCATTTTTCTTGATTTGGGTCCCTATAGTTTTTATTATTTCAAATTTGTCCCTGTAGTATGCATTTTTTCTTTGTGTTGGTCCCTGTACTAACAAATGTTAAGTTCCATCCGTTAAAAGAAGGGTATTTTTAGTATTTTCCTTTTCTTTTCATTTTTGTCTCGTTTTCCTTTAAAAGATGTAACTACCACTCACCATCATCTTACATCATCACCATACATGACCGATGATCACCCAATTTAACGACAATTAGGGTGTTTATGGGTTGGGTTGATTGAATTGAAGATATTTGAACAACCTAACTCAATGCTTGCAGTTTGGAAAAATCTTAACCCAACCCAACCCAAATCAAAATGCAATCCAACCAAACCTAACCCGTATGGGTTGGTCGGGTTAGTCGGGTTGGTCGGATTGATACTTTAGTATATTAAAATATTCTTCTAACCTTGAATATGTTATTTCTATACTCATAATTTCTTTTTCATCATCAACCCTTTGATACAACTTATCCATATTTCTTACGTATATCACATTCAATTAATTTTCTCAATTTACATATATATGTTCACAGTTACTGAACATATATATGAATGAGTTATATAGAGATATGAATAGATTAAAAATATGTGTATATGAAAAGCATACATGATAGTGTAATTGTCTAATGTATATATTAATAGAAGTTCAACAAGCATATTAAATCCAAGAAATAAAAGAATATCGGGTTCATCGGGTTGGGTTGAGTTCAAATAATAGTAACCCAATATCAACCCAATACCTACGGTTTGACAATTTTACAACTCGATTAGACATCGGATTGGGTTATTTCACGTTAGGTTGGGTTGGGTTGGGTTGGTCGGATTTTTGAGCACCTCTAACCACAATACAATAAACTCTAAAAAATATCAACATGCAATCACAAACAGTAAACACAAACAACAATTTTGTGCATATTCATTCAGAAATTCATGATAGCAACCCTAAATACCACCAAATGAAATCCAATTTCAAGTACCACCAAATCCCGTAAACCAACTGGGTCCTCAGTTTTTACAGTTCCTAGTGCTTCGGCCCATATATACACCTGTTCGAGTCCCCACATTGACTAGACTCGTAACATTTATCCTCTATATATGTTGAAACCTTACTCCCTCAGTGGCTCTTTCATAAAGTAATCTAATGAGATTACCCATCTTGATGTACTATTTTCTCTTTTTAATATATTTTCAGTTCGTTTTCTAAAATGTGAAATAGATAGTTGAAATGACAAGAATACATTTAAATTGCTGGAATGAAATATGATGAGTATCAGAAGGTTACATAAAAGAAGCTCTACACTATGAACATTGTGAGGATGTGGCTTCAATCCCGTTGTAAGTGACCATATTCGGTGCTACTACCCTCAAACCCTTCATGTACTCTTCTCCAATCTAGAACCCATCTTTCCGATCGTTAGTACACAATTTTTTTTCACGTGGGTAACAATAGTACGTTCGAAGTATCGTGTCTATAATAGAAGACAATTAGCTAATCGTTAGTGTTCTCCATCGAAATACCCCATTATATTAGGTGAACTTGCTTTTAGGTGGGAATCTGATGCCATTTACGTATATTTTTTTTATTTTCTATTTTGAATTTATATTTCTGAAAAGAGAAAATCTTTCTTACTTTGAAGGAGGTCATACTACACACTTTTGTGATGCGAGCCTAAGCTTGGAGGACCGAACCTTATAGTTTGTGGAAGCCCGTTTTTTTTTCTGGAGGTCTTATTTATATATTGGTTGTGTAAGGTAGATGCACTATAACGAAATTGAGTTTATAGACCGTCACCAATAAATAAGTGTTTTAATAGATCACTTTATAGGATATAAAATATAGTGGTTCTTGATTGGAGGAGCCGCCCCCCTCTTTATAAAAAAAAATATAGTAGCAAAAAAAATAAAACGTCTTATCTAAAGACGTAGTAATAAGTTTATAGGAACCTTTTGGACGTCTTAACAAGTTTCTTAGGACAATTTTATAAAAAAAACCCCGTCATATTAGCTATTTTATATGATATTATTGAAAAAATGTCCTATAAACACAAGTGTCCTATAAAAAGATGAGTTTATAGGACATTTTTATCAAACATGTCCTATAAAATAGGTAATGCAACATTTTTTTTAATTAAAATCGTACTAAAAGATTTGTTAAAACGTCCAAAGGTCTATATTTGAGTTGGCTAAATAGCGATATTTTCCGGTGGAATGGAAACTAACTAAAGAGACATTTTCCTAGAAATTTTGAAGGGTCATTTCAAATCAAGAAAAGCAAACATTTTCGTAACTTCTTTTAAAAAGAAAATCTTGGGGATATGATGGGTCGAAATATGTGAAGATTGTCAGCAGCGTTGATGAGAAATTATTAGAAGCTTACAAAAATTCAAAGTATTTTCGATTCTACATCGGGGACATCATCGGAACTCCTTTAAAAATCAAGAGAGCATATATGGTATTAGGGACCATCTGATCAAAACTTCTTGCTCATGTGAACAAAAAGCTCAAAAGGCATCATACCTAGAATAAACCATTCTAGTTCACAGAATATTTACAAAATAAACTAGTATGCCCATTATAAAAGGCTCGCTCGAGACACCACTGGGACATGACAAGCAAGAAAAAAAAATCTAGGAGCAATTACCACTATGGTAGAGGAGAATAACAGCGCAATTCTCCTGGGGCAGAAGAGTCCGAGCACTTGAATGATGTTTTTGGAACACGTTCTGCCAAAGGAGAATTGCCCTGCCATTCTAAAACTCTCCCGTCTATCGTGCATTTAACCTTCAACTGTGCTTGCAAGAACCATTCGTGTACCAAATTCATTTCATGCACAAAGCATCCCACGAGGTTGAACATTGCATGTGTGGTGAGTCGTGTCAGTTAATTCTTACACACTTAGAAACGACTATATAAATAACAATTCTAATGTTGTGATATTAATTTGAAGTTCTCTAGTGGAAGAGGCATTGTGATCAGCAAACATATAGCCACCTGAATCTTGAAAGCTACACAAATGCAAATTCTGCTGAAAAATCCACAAACAGAAGATCAACATCAAGTTATTTTACATTTTCCCCGGGGCCGGGGGAGGGAGGAATTTGTTACTTGGAGGCACAATAACAAAATCAACTTTATATGACACATCTTCTTAAGACAAATTTTCAAATAATGTCATATAAGACGCTAATATATGACATTTTATTTAAAGTTGTCCTAAAAAGTTTGTTAGGACGCCTAAAAGAATCATATCAACACATTGTGATACATTTATGTATGCCGCACAATTGTTTAGCCCTAAACTTGAGTCCTACCCAATTAGCAGTCTATTAAGATATTTAAACAGTTAAATCTATAAAACCGAATTCATTATAGCTTAGTGAGGCCAAGTTGTCTTTATAGTTTGCCGGCATGAAAGACAACTTGGCCTCACTAAGTTACAACGAATTCAGTTTTATAGTTTAACTGTTCAAGTATCTTACTAAAGTGCTAATTGGGTAGGACTCAAGTTTAGGGCTAAACAATTGTGCATCATACATAAATGTATCACAATTTGTTAATAGGATTCTTTTAGGCGTCCTAACAAACTTTTTAGGACAACTTTAAAATAAAGTGTCATATATTTGCGTTTTTATATGATATTATTTGAAAATTTGTCTTAAAAAGACGTGTCCCCGGAAAAATGTGATGTTGATCTACTGTTTGTGGATTTTTCAGCGGAATTTGCATATCTGTAGCTTTCAATGTTTAGGTGGCTATATGTTTGCTGATCACAATGCCTCTTCCACGTGAGAACTTCAAATTAATATCACAACATTCGAATTGCTATTTATATAGTGTGATCTTTCATCACCTTGTTCCTATTCAAAACCATCACAATAAGAAGCAAATATTTGTTGAAAATTTGCTTCCCTTGTTCATTAGGCCAGTAAAACTAAGAAACAGAAAAGTTGCGTTAATCACCATAATCCAATCTATCTGTAATTCCTATCAAGCATAGAAATTTGCCTAGTGAGTATTTCAACCTTAACATCCTCGATGCATACACAAATTTTTCTGCCATTTTGTTAATCAACAATTAAGCTTATAAAAGTGCTTGATCTGCTTGTAGTTGGTCAATGATTTTTATTTTTGCGTTTTCTCCCCACTATGGCTCTATCTTCTGCCTTTTAGCTATGCATTTATGTTACGTCTAAACCAGTCTATGTCCATTCTAGGAGTAAGTATAAAAACTAGTAAGCGATGGCAATTTGGGTATTTTATATATGAGAGACAGTGGCGGACTTACTTAGGAAGAAGTGGGGGAAGGGACCCCACTAAAAAACAAAATTAAAAGTGTTAAAAAAGTAGTTTTTCTTTTTTAACTTTTCTCTTAGTTCCTCCCAATAAATTTTTACAAGGGACCCCACAACCCTAGTCGACCATCGCTGACTCCAAAAAGGTCTCTTGAAATCGACTAAAAAACCAAAAAATTCTATTGAAATCAAGACAAAAAACGAAAAAGTCTTTCGAAATCGACAAAAGCACTAAAAAAATCCCTCAAAATGAACCAAAAATCTTTAAAAATCCATTGAAACGTTGTAATTAGGTTAAAAACACGTCGGATGACTTTGCGGGCTTTTAGTCTACCTTAAAGGTGACCCCATTTGGCAAAAATCTAGGATCCGACACTGATGAGAGACTATAAATAAAGTGGGACTGCCAGGAACTTTCTATGCTTATTTTCTTTGTCAAATAGAATTGAGTGACCGAACATCTTAGGAGAGTTGGTCTACCTGTGGAAAGTAGGCCAGAGTTGGCCTGTCTCTCGAATATAGGAATGTTCAGTTGTTCGTTAAGTTTGTTAATTTGTTCTATTTCTTGTTATTTGCTATTTTCTAATATATAGCCTTTAGTTGCAAATGGTGTGTGTGACCTCTACAGTCATTTAGTTGCTTGTCAACTTGACGTATTTCCATATATGTAGCAGTGTGCAGTTTCTTCCTTGGAGACCTTGGGAAGGTATATGTTTTGACTAGATATATTAGAGAACAATTGAGTTCCTTGACAAGGCACTACAACAAAATCGGGTTTATAGGACACTCCTAATTTCTAAGTGTCCTAATAGACCTCTTTATAGGACTTAGTTTATAGGACCAAAAAAATAAAGCGTCCTATCTAAAGGCGTTGTAATAAGTTTATATGACGTTTTTTGACGATGTAAAAAGTTTTTTAGGATACTTTTAATATAAATCGTTCCATTAGCAACTTTATAGGACACTATTTGAAAAACCGTCCTATAAAACAAATGTCTTTTAAAAAATTGAGTTTATAGGACACTTTCTAAAAAATGTCATATAAAGTTGTTAATGCGACACTTTATATTAAAAATGTTTTAAAAAACTTGTTAAGACTCCCAAAAGCGTCATATAAACTTATTACAACATCTTTAGATAAGACGCTTTATCTTTTGGTCCTATAAATTAAGTCCTATAAAGAGGTCTATTGGGACGCTTTATATTTTGCTTTATTTTTTCCTTCATAATTTGTCGCTACTTTTTGTTTGACACATGACTTGAACCACATGTGTTATAGTCTCCACGCATTTCAAACTTCTTGAAACACTTTTTTCACCAACAAACGCTTTTTCGTAACCAGAGGGTAGAGGATAGGTCTTTACAGTATCAAGATGGCGTCTCTAAAGGTTTACGAGCCATGGTGGTGTTGGTCAAGTCTTGCAGTTTTAATATCAAATGAATCTATCATTCCTTTCCTTTCAAGAAATGATCCAGAGAGTAGTAATGTGGTGCACTGCTTCAATCCTGCTTTCGTCCATGCAATTGCAGTTCCTGAAGTTGATATGTTAGATAAATTTGACAAGATATGTTTTGTGGCTAGAGGTGATGGTGTTGTTGATGTTATTAACATCAAATCAGACTTTTCTACTGCCAAGTCCAACGGTTTTCGAAACCGAGAAAAGGTGGTCAATCAAGATCAAATGGAAGTGCTTCATCTCCAAATTCTGAAAACCAAGATCAAAATCAAATAACGAGGTTGCGTTTAGATTATTCCTCCGGAGGGCATACTGGTGCAGTGTCGTGTGTGTAAGTACTCATTTACGTTACACCATTGTTGACATATGTTTCGTAGGACAGACAGTACAGAACAAAAACTTGTTGTTTCATGTTTGGCGTGGCAGTAGGACAAAATTAAAATCTTTTTGTCCCATAACAGTTGGAACTAAAATTAGTAAATTACTAAACTAACCATGTCAAATTAAAACCTTAAAACCTTCCACAATTCTCACACTTGCATCTTGCCCGTCCAGTTCTATCCGATCATTTCTGCATTACCAAACGCACTGTCAGATACCAATTTTTATATCCGAAACTGACATGATCATTGAAAATTTCCAATAAGAAAGCAAACACTTCTTATTTTAAGTTCGTTAACACCTTCATAACAGTTTTGGAGCGTAAAAGTGGTACCAAGAAAGTCAAATAATTATAAATTTATGTTATTTGTAGTAATGTGAACTATTGAAAGATTGAAATTATTTATGATTGTGACAAGGGGGCATTTTCTACGTTTGGGGAGAAAAGAAGGTACATAATATCAAGAGCCAACGATAAAGCTGTGAAGGCTTGGAACTGGTCCAGATTCTTCGAAGCCGACCAAACTTGAACATAAATTTGAGCAGAAAAGTATGTTGATCCTACTTTTCCTTTATACTCCCTCCGTCCCACTCGTAACCAAACTTGTGACAACAATGACTTTCTACATTTGAACCTGAGGTGGGTCCGGGGAAGGTAAGATATACGCAGACCGACCTGTACTTAAAAGAGTAGAGTGGTTGTTCTCATGAACACCCCCGGAAACATTAATGGTTCTTCAAAAGTTCCCGTTTATGGGTTCAACTTTCAATCTAAAATAATATATTTGTCCATAATAACTAGTAACGGTTTCACTTCATTGAAATATTTGCTCTACACTTTGGAATAGAGAGTAGAAGTCAGGTTTGCATACATTCCAATACTTAAATCTCACCTCCAAATGGGATATATTAGGTTGGGTTGATTAATAACGATTTCACAAAGATTTCTTTCTCTTTGTTGTTTTTGAAGGGTGTGCGAGAATTTCCATTTTTTAAATTCTCTTTTTGGCAACCATTCAAGTTAGAATTACTTTCTCCTTTGTAACCAAGAAGGTGCCACAAGATTCCTTAGTTTTATCTCTCTTGAAGGGCGGTTTTGGTATTTGACTAATATTTAAACGTTTTCGTTCACGGGACACGAAAAACATATCATGTTCTCGGTCTATAACTTTAACTCGTGACTTATGGTTATATATGTATGTGGCTAGGTAAATTGGCTATGCACCATCCCGACTGATTCGGAAAATCTTGTTGTATGTGATACCTCTAAAGTAGCGAAGTTTTATACAGTTGCATAATGAGCTAAAAGCTGCCCCGAGCCAAGAAGTGAGAAGGAAGAATCCTTTGGTGCAAAATAATGTGTGTCCATATGATAATTTTAGATAATAAGGTTTATACAGTTGCATATTGAATTATTAGATAACAGATAATTTTTGTTGTAATGCACAAATAGACCTTGATAGAGTGTTTGTTAGAAGGATTCTTTATCGACAAATAATGTAAGTCCGTATGATCATATAACTCTTGATAATGAAAATCTAGAGTGTTTAATTATTAGATGAATTCCTTATCGAAAAACAATGTGTGTTCATCTGATAATGATAATATAACTGCTGATAATGAAAATCTTTATCCCTCACTTGTCGTCTTTTTCAATCCTAGAACTCATTTCTATATTTGTCGGCATGAAAACCATCAAAAGCTACTATGTTTACATTTGTTGAATATTAATTATACAAATCTCTTTTTGTTGTGTTTATTTCGAGCCTAACATGGGACAAAGAAGTGTTTTTATCCTACTCTTAACTTGATTATAAGAATATTAACAAAAAATGAACATGTATTTGAACCGTATGTGATTCGAACATGGTAACTTTGAAGTTGGCCTAACCACTATACGTGGAGATTAAGTGGTGAATTACACGCGGTCAGGTTTCTCGACTTGGGTTCATATGAGTTTAACTCATTTTCAACCTTATTATTGTCTTATAAACCCATAACCCATAAGAATGGTTAGAACTTTTTTACGCGTTGTCATTGTACATTGTATTTATTTTTAGAAGAGTAAACTACAATTTTTGTTCTTGTCGTTTACACAGAACTATGAAAAGTGTCCCTATGTTTCAATAAATACAATAACGATCATTATCGTCACCGTTAATTAAAGTGTCATTAGTTGAGGGGCATTTTCGTTCTTATACTCATTCCCAGAATTTTCTTTTATGTTATTTTATTTTTATATAAACAATAGCATAATTTTATTTTTATGTTTTTTAAGGTAAGAACGTAAAAAAAGTGATGAAACATAATTCTAATCATAAGCACGAAATTAATGAAATGTTAAATTGAATAAATGTAATGTTAATAAAGGAAAATGAAGTAGAAATATCAAATATAAGGACATTAATCTAGTACATAAAATATGGATCTAATCTGCAGGCACGAAATGTAAATTCAATAAATCAAGAACATATTACAAACTACTCGTTACCAAATTAGAGGATAACCTCTAGTTATCAAAAGCGCTGATTGAAAAAGGAAAATGAAAATTAACACAAAAGAAGAAAGAGGCCGAATGAAAAAAATGGAAGCGCGAGGTTCTGTGCGTCAAACGGCACAACCGTGTGAGCTATTTTCCTTTTTTTCCCCCCGATAAAACAAGCTATGTTCTTTCTCTTTTGGTTTATCTTGCTTTGTTCGTCAACTTTTAGTTTCTTCTTCTTAACACTTGATTTTTCATCCAAATGACCTGAAAAATCACCAAGGACATACCAAAGGGCCTTTGGCCTAGCGATATCGTAGTCCTTGGCCTTCTAGGAGGTCAGAGGTTCAAACCTCACCATATGTGAGGAGGGTGTGTGAGTTTATTTGTTGCATTTGCCGTATATAAATATTATATACTTCAAAAAAAAAATCACCAAGGACATCAAAACCCACATGGCATATATGTCTGCATACAAGTCTTATATCGACTAGATTTGGACTATTTCACCTATATATATATATATATATATATATATATATATATATATATATATATATATATATATGTCACAACCCCTATTTCTTACCTCAAGAGCTCTTTTGGAGAGTAACTTATTGGGTTTCATTTATTTTCTCATAATATCAGAGTCAAAGTCTATCACTCTAGACAAATTGTACTATTCTGTCCCCCTCTTGACACTCATTAACAATCTTTCCCCGTCTAGCTGGCCTCTAGGGATATGTTAGAATCCTGTATCCGTTAGACTTTGACCATTTCACCTCTATATATGTTGGAACACACACAATGTAAAAATCGGAAATATGTAAAAAGAATATAATAAATAGGGATAATAGTGCATGATATTATGTAACTAAAATAAAAGGCTAAATATATATGAGCTTAAGATCTATCAGTTTTTCCCCAATTAAATTTAATCTACTTCAGTATATTTGGTAAAGTCATGTTGGACAATTAAGTAAGAGCAATTTGTATGTATATATAGTTGATTTATTGTCACATAGCATGTTTATCGCTGAAGTATAGAGTCATGTTTATTGATGAAGCATTTTTATATGATACTATTTGAAAATTTGTCTTAAAAAAGATGTGTCGTATAAAGTTGATTTTGTTATTGTGTTTCCAAGTAACTAAGTCCCCCCCTTCCCCGACCTCTGGAAAAATGTGAAATAACTTGATGTTGATCTTCTGTTTGTGGATTTTTCCGTGGAATTTGCGTATGTGTAGCTTTCAATATTCGGGTGGCTATATATGTTTGCTGATCATAATGCCTCTTCCACAAGATAAGTTCAAATTAATATCACAGCATTCGAATTGCTATTTATATAGTCGTTTCTAAGATTGTGCAAGAAGTAACTAACACAACTCACCGCATATGCAATGTTCGACCTCGTGGGATGCTTTGTGCATGAAATGAATTTGGTACAAGAATGTTTCTTACAAGAACAGTTGAAGGTCAATTGCACGATAGACGGGAGAGTTTTAGAATGGCAGGGCAATTCTCCTTTGGCAGAACGTGTTCCAAAAACATCATTCAAGTGCTCGTACTCTTCTGCCCCAGGAGAATTGCGCTGTTATTCTCCTCTACCATATTGGTCACGGTTACTAAACATTTTCTTGCTTGTCATGTCTCGATGGTGTCTCGAGCGAGCCTTTTATAATGGGCATACTAGTTTACTTTGTAAATATTCTGTTGAACTAGAATGGTTTATTCTAGGTATGATACCTTTTGAGCTTTTCGTTGACATGAGGAAGTTCTTATCAGATGGTCCCTAGTACCATATATGCTCTCTTGATTTTTAAAGGAGTTCCTAAGATGCCCCCTATGGAGAATCGAAAATACTTTGAATTTTTGTGAGCTTTTGATAATTTCTCATCATCGTTGCACGACAATCTTCACGTATTTCAGCCCATCATATCCCCAAGATTTTCTTTTTAAAAGAAGTCACGAAAATGTTTGCTTTTCTTGATTTAAAATGACCTTCAGAATTTCTAGAAAATTGTCTCTTTAGTTAGTTTCCATTCCACCGGAAAATATATGGAACTTTTGCTCTTTAGCCAACTCAGAAATAGACCTTTCTGGTATTTCTAAATATGCTCAAAAAGAAATGTTACTCAGTCGTCCTCACCTGCTTGAGAAGAAGATGCAATGATATCGAAGCGAAGATTAATCTTGTTGATTCTGGGAATACCTAGGAATATATATAACCTCTTCTAGAGTTCGTTGATTCAATGAATGTCAAGCTTTAGACTCAAACTTATTTATAAGACTATATTTTATCGCCTATAAGGTGGTCTATTAGAACGCTTATTTATCGGTGGCGGCCTATAAACTCAATTTTGTTATAGTGCATCCACCTTACACAACCAATATATAAAGAAGACCTCTAGAAAGAAACGGGTTTCCACAAACTTCAAGGTCCAGTCCTCCAAGCTTAGGCTCGCATCACAAAAATGTGTAGTGTAACCTCCTTCAAAGTAGGAAAGATTTTCTCTTTTCAAAGTAGGAAAGATTTTATCGTCAAGCTTTTGGGGGATCTCTTTCGCTCATTAATTTTAATAACTCATTTTTTTCAAAAATAGAAATTTAAAATAGAAAATAAAAAAAATACACCTAAATGGCATCAGATTCCCACCTAAAAGCAAGTCCATCTAATAGAATGGGGCATTTGGATGGAGAACACTAACGGTTAGCTAATTGTATTCTATTCTAGACATAATACTTCGAACGTATGATTGTTATTCACGTGATTTTTTTTTATGTGTACTAACGATTGGAAATATGGGTTCTAGATTGGAGAAGAGTATACGAATATGGTCACTTACAACGGATTGAAGCCACATCCTTGCGATGTTCATAGTGTAGAGCTTCTTTTATGTAACCTTCTCATACTCATCATATTTCATTCTAGTCAACGTAGGACTCAATTAACAAGGTGTATATATGGGCCAAAGCACCAGAAACTGTAAAAACTAAGGAACGAGTTGGTTTTGTGGGATTTGGTGGTATTTGGAATTGGATTCCATTCCAATCCCATGATTGGTTTAAAGAAAGTTCAGATTGATGATTTGTTCACTTCAGAATCATAGGTTTATGTAGAAATTATAGGTGTTACAGTAAGGAGATACCAGGAGCTAGCTTCCTATATATCACTATGCTCGGCAGACATGGAAAGTCAACTGTATAAACTGTAGCACTCCGCATGAAACTGGAGAATTCCCATCTTGTTACACCAGATATTCAACCCAATAAAGGTTTTCTGAATATATCATCTATTTGATTTCACAGCTTTATGACTTTGGTAGATATAACCAAGTGACAATGAAACACAATACGAAGATCAACTTGATTATCAGTTTATGACACTAAAGTTTTTCTGGTCACGAACACTTGAAACCAACTTTTGCTAAAACGTTTCAGATAATTTCACATGCAGACTCTGTCATGGCTCTGTACTCAAATTCAACAGTAGATTAGGATGCAATATTTTGCTTCTTTTGCCTCCATGAAACCAGGTTTTCACCAACTAAGACACAATAATCTATGATTCCTATGCACTATGATCAACCTGAAGCACCATTCTAGTAAATGAAAATCTTTTAGGAGCTGGGTGAGCCACAGTGAGATATATATTGTGACTGACTTGAGATATGAGGTTCATGCATCCATCTGCATGAGCTTGAGCATATCCTTCAGCAACTACTCGTGCCTTAAAACGAACCACGAAACCATCAATGTTAACTCTGACCGTAAATACAACATCCTTCTTCCCTTTAGGTAGGTCCACCAAGTTGCAAGTTTTATTTTCGTATGAGGCATTGATATCCTTGATTGCTGCAATGCTCTAGCTCTAGCCAAAATGACTTAAAGCCTTGCGAGAACAATCTTTAGGAATAGAGACATGGTTTGTACTAGCAATTAAAGATCTAGGCAAAGGAGACAAGTGATCATATGCAAACATTAGGAAAGAGATATATTTACCTTCACAAAGACCAATGGCTAGATCAAGGGCATTTGGAGTTGCATTTGATGACAAAGGGCTTGGTGTAGGTAATGTATAATGGATATTCCATGAAGTCTTCTTTTCACATATTTGTGCTGGTGCATTTTTCACTTGACGTACGTTTGTTGATTTTCTTGAGATCAATTATTTGTTCCATGCTTATTCTTAGAGGCTGCAATGCTGAAGTTCATCTTACAGCTTGCATCATGGAAGCCATTGGAGAGTTGCAACTACAACAAAGAGGAGAAAAACCAGGTTCAAATCCTCATCATCATTTATCCAGAATTTCCTACTTTGTTATTATTTTGGTCTTGTCCATTATCGATATAATTCTTTCCTGTTCATATTAATTCACTCTTGTTAACAATAAAGCTATTCTCCATGTATTGACAAGTGATTATTGTCTTGCAGATCATTGAATACGCCAAAAGTGCCTTTATAAGACATTAATTAAGAGCTGCCCTTGAAAGTGTATCTACTATATAGATTGAAATGATCAATCAACAGGCTGTTCATTTGTAGATGAGAGCATCACTTCATAATCAGACATCATCTTATATGTGCATGTGCCCCTGGCACAAATAAGAACATGGACACAAAACAATTAATACAATACAAAAATTAAAGAGAGAAACGAAAAGAGAGTCCCTCTGATTCCCCATTATTTGCTATTTTCTAATATATATAGCCTTTAGTTGTAAATGGTGTGTGTGACCTCTACAGTCATTTAGTTGCTTGCTTGTCAACTTAACGTATTTCCAGTATGTAGCAGTGTGCAATTTCTTCCTTGGAGACCTTGGGAAGGTATTCTTTTTCTTATAGTTTCACTGCATGTATCCCCCTGTGTTTTTCTTTTATACACCATCCAACTTTCAAAGCCCTTTTTACCCTAACAATGGAGTCTGAAAACATAGTTATTACTTTAGTTTTGTCACTAACTAGTGACCATTTTTGTATTTGGTCATTATTGTAAATTAGTGACAGACTTTTAGTGATGAAAAGTGGTCACTAACGACTTCATTGTTTTAGGTTACAAAAAGTTATCGTCATTGATTAGGATTTTTCTACTAGTAGTTGCCTCTCTAAATTTGACCCATATGCACACATCCGTACACTCTCTTTAACAAATCAACTATGCTACAATCTATTTACGGGCCAGTGATCTTCACTACCTCCCTGTCTTAACCATTAAACTACTAGGCTCGACATGGTGCACTACAATAAGATTGGGTTTATAGGATACTCCCAATTTCTAAGCGTCATAATAGACCTCTTTATATGACTTAGTTTATAGGACTAAAAATAAAGTGTCATATCTAAAGGTGTTGCAATAAGTTTATATGATGTTTTTTGACGTCGTAATAAGTTTTTTATAACACTTTTAATATAAAGCGTCCCATTAGCAACTTTATAGGACACTATTTGAAAAATTGTCCTATGAAAACAAGTGTCCTATAAAAAATGAGTTTATAGAACACTTTCTCAAAAATGTCATATAAAGTTGCTGATGCGACACTTTGTATTGAAAATGTCCTAAAAAACTTGTTAAGACGCCAAAAAGCGTCGTATAAATTTATTACAATACCTTTAGATAAGACGCTTTATATTTTGTTCCTATAAATTAAGTCCTATAAAACGATCTATTTGGACACTTAGAGATTGAGGGTGTACAATAAACTCAATTGTGTTGTAATGGTAGGAAAATAGATAATAGTCGGTGTTTCCGTGCAAGTAGTTATCGTACAACGATAGAACGTAGCTATTTTAAAAGCATAAATAATAATTCAGTATAAATTCTACTGCTCAATACACATCTTATGTTTTCATAATGTCAGAATGAAATAAATCAGAAAAGATAAAGAAAAAACGAAGCCTCTACTTTTATAAACTTAACATTTTTTGTGTTCTTTTAAAGAATTTACTAAGGGTGTAAGGTTAACATCACACATATATTATTTGAAGATTTCTAAATTAGCAAAGGGAAAATTGTACCAAAATGGAATTAATTTTCACCTAGTTTCTAATTTGGGGAATTAAATTTCAAAATTGTAATTTTAGGGAACCAACTTGCATCTGATTCCTATTTTGGGAAACCAACTTTCAAAATTGTAATTTTGGGGAACCAACTTTCAAAATCGTCATTTTGGAGAACCAACTTGCACCTGATTCCTATTTTGGGGAACCAACTTGTAAAATAATTATAGAAAAATAACTAAAATTCGTTTTTTTTTCCAAAAATTAATGCAATAAAATCTATTTTTCATTTCAAATCTCGTTTGTTTTTTAATTCAGATATCAAATTGAACATTTAAAAAAAATCTAAATTACCACAATAAAATTCATTTTTTACTAATGCAAAAAAAATCAATTTAATAGGAAAAAATTAATTAATGCAATAAAAAATAAATATTAAATATCACATTCAAGATTTTTATATCTAACCAATTGCATCAATTAATTTTTTTCTATTAAATTGATTTTTTTTGCATTAGTAAAAAACAATTTTTATTGTGGTAATTTGGATTTTTTTTAAATTTCAATTTGATATCTGAATTAAAAAAAACGAGATTTGAAATGAAAAATAGATTTTATTGCATTAATTTTTGGAAAAAAAATGAATTTTAGTTATTTTTTATCATTATTTTGCAAGTTGGTTCCTCAAAATAGGAATCAGGTGCAAGTTGGTTCCCCAAAATAGGAATCAGGTGCAAGTTGGTTTCCCAAAATGACGATTTTGAAAGTTGGTTCCCCAAAATAGTAATTAGGTGAAAGTTGGTTCTATTTTGGTGCAATTTTTCCATTAGAAAAATACCGTAAACTTACAGGAAGGTCGGTCATGGAGTCCAACAATCGAAAACATTTTGGGTCTCGGAGGTAGAATCCTTTTTCATCCTGTGCTCACGAATTTGATTTTTCATCGTGTTCTCGTGTAGAAACATTTGTTGTGCCTTTTATACATAAAAGAATATCACCCTTTTCGTCCTGTGCTCACCAAATTAATTTCTCACTCGTTTTCTTGCATCAACGAAGAATACAGTTAAGTCGACTGGCAAGTATTTGAAAGTTACATGAAATTCAAATATTTCAGTTCTTAATCCGTTAGGCTCATCAATGGAACGTTAACTCCTTTAAACCAAGAGAGCATCTATGTAATAGGACCATCTGATCACAGCTAGCATGCATATGTGAATGAAAAGCTCGAAAGCATCATGCCTAGAATAAACCAACTTTTTTCATGGAATGTTCATGGGATATACCGGTATGCCTACGATAAAAGGCTCACTGGAGACACCATGCAAGGGAAAGAGAGGCGACTTCGAGCATATACAGGATCGAGAATAACAGTGCAGTTCTCCTTCGGCAGAAAACTTGTGCATTTTAATGAAATTAAAGCACATTCCGCCAAAGGAGAATTGCCCTGCCATTCTACAATTCTTTCACTTTTTCTAGAAACCAATTTCGGTCCATTTATTTCAATTTGGTTTCCGTAGTTATTTGTGAGTATGGCTTTTCATTCAAATGTATCTTGAGAGGACCCATGAAGAGAGGCTTTTACTTTCTACTAGTAGTGTGGTCTATGGTTTATCTTCATATATGATTAGTGTACCAGGTACTTGAGTTGTGTCGACTCTGCGATCATTCATTTGTGAATATTCACAGGATCAGCCACTTTTGACAATTAATCTGGCATCCTAAATGTTTGGAACTTCCGGGTTACTTTCCTTGCTTCAATATATGAATATTGCAACTCTAGTCAAGTTTTTCATTTCTTTAGCATTATATATGTATAGACTTGGGATCAAAGGAGTCCAAACTGTTTTCGTGAAACCATTTTAATAACACTAAACCTTCATAGCAACAACATTTTGATGTGAAAGTTCGGAGTTTTTTTTTTATATTCACAATATTTTGTTCTGAAGATTCAAGCGTTATTTTGCAGTCTTATAAGTCTCACGAAAACAGGTTGGTCTCACGTGAATCCAACCTTTTTGCAATCTTACAAGTCTCATGGTCTCAAATGAATCCAACCTTATATATATATATATATATATATATATATATATATATATATATATATATATATATATATATAT
>NC_037541.1:2911996-2923513 GCF_001531365.2 Cynara cardunculus var. scolymus
GACAGATGAAGGTGGTTTGCACGGTTTACACAAATGAGAACGGTTTTCATATGATCACTCCTCTCTCTCTCTCTCTCTCTCTCTCTCTCTCTATATATATATATATATATATATTGATTCAACGTACAAATACCGTAGTTTAGGCTTCAAATCGAATTCATAAAGAACTCAAATACGGAAAGAAAATCGCATGTTTTTGTATTCCATGAATGACCATCCTGATTACACAAAATCTTGGTTCTAATGCATATTAACAGTAACCTTCTTCTCATCTACTTTTTCTTCTTAATTTCCTCATATTTCACTTCCCATTTCCAATTTTACATTTGTAGGTAAAACATGACGGATATATCAATTCGATGATGCGGAATAGATTGAGCGGTTAGTTGATTTGTTCAAGCGTATGGGAAAAATTAAGAGAAATTAGCTCAAATGACCATTTCCCTCGTTCAAATTGACCTCTTAATCATTTCTCTCCCGAGTTGACTCAAATGTCACTACATCAGCAATGACTACATCCGCGAAGAAAATGTCAAATTCAACCAGGTTACCGTCGCAATTGCTGGTCGTTGCAATTGCATATCTATGTTGAATTTTGGTCTTTAGCAATATTGCGGACCTGTATATTGCGGAAGTAGTGACATTTAGAACAACTCGAGAGAAAATGGTTAGGAAGCTAATTTAGAATTAAAGCAACCATAACATTCAAACATGAGCGGAATTACAATTACAGGATCCATCGTATCATTGGAAAGCTCTAGCTCGAACTCTCGATAACATGCATGTCTGGGCCTATATATTTCATCGTTTAAGGCCTTAATTTCGTTTTCCGAATTTCCAATTTTTTTCTTGTCTGGCATTCAAAATATCATGATTTCAGACACAACAACAAAATCGGGTTTATAGAACACTCCCAATTTCTAAGCGTCCTAATAGACCTCTTTATAGGACTTAGTTTATAGGACCAAAAATAAAGTGTCATATCTAAAGGTGTTGCAATAAGTTTATATGATGTTTTTTGACATCGTAATAAGTTTTTTATGACACTTTTAATATAAAGCGTCCCATTAGCAACTTTATAAGACACTATTTGAAAAACTACCCTATAAAAAATTGAGTTTATAGGACATTTTCTCAAAAGTGTCATATAAAGTTGTTAATGCGATGCTTTGTATTAAAAATGTCTTGAAAACTTATTAAGACGCCCAAAAGCGTCATATAAACTCATTACAACGCCTTTAAATAGAACGTTTGTCCTATAAATTGAGTCTTATAAAACGGTTTATAGGACAGTTTTTTCAAATAGTGTCGTATAAAGTTGCTAATGAAACGTTTTATATTAAAAGTGTCTTAAAAAACTTATTACGGCGTCAAAAAACGTCATATAAACTTATTACAACGCCTTTAGATAGGACGCTTTATTTTTTGGGTCCTATAAACTAAATCTTATAAAGAGGTCTATTAGGACGTACGCTTAAAAATTATGAATGTCCTATAAACTCAATTTTGTTGTAGTGTATGCTTAGATTGGACCCTAACTTTTAAGTTGTATCCTATACACCAAATGAACTTGGTGCAACTCAAGACAACATCATGCACAAACCATTAGCAAGCCCTTGGGTCTGCCGACATTTGAAAAAATGTATTTTTGGTTTATCTTGATCGTAAAAGGCCAACCATCGATAACCGACCGATGAAATACGCTCAGTAACTTTGGGTTACAAAATCGTTGACATACGCTCAGTAATTACCAACGGATATGTCAGTGTCGGTTATCAGTAATATCCATCGATGAAAATCTCTTTTCTAGCCGTGTTTGTTGGCTTGCTAAAATGGGTAATTAAGACATTCTCCAATATGTAAAATAGCAATAAGAACAGACGTGGCCTGTCAAGAATGAATTTATATGTAAAAACACACATTAATTTGAAATTAAGGGGCTGTTTACCAAACGCTTACTCGGGTAAGTGAACACCAAATATCATTACCTTATCGGATGAATATTGTAAGGACCAAAAAATTTACCCGATAAGAGCGAGACAAAGACCAAGAGTCTTACCCGGTAAGTGAGGGCGACGACTCTTACCACGGTAAACGCTTACCAGATAAATTGTTGTGTACGATATCGTTTTTGATGGACTAAAATCTTACCTGTTAAGTAAATGATAGTGCTAAATTTACTGGTAAATGCTTTCCGGGTAACTGTTTGATAAAGGGACCTAAATAACCAAAATAAATGCGAAGCACCAGCCACCAAGTGAGCATGTTGTACATATCATACTCGTTAGTAGCATTTTGGGATCTGCTGCTTATAAAATTATAATCATCTAATTAATGCATAGACACTCTGGCAGTATGACTCATTAATTGTAGTGTTTTTTTATCACTTTTTTTAATCATTTTATGACACAATTTTTTGGTTGATTTGACAACTCAATGACGACGTCAGTAGACATAGGGGGCGATTGTACATGTTATTTCGTCTTATTATGGGATGATTTTGTATAAAATGTCCATAGGATATGACCATTTCATCACCATTTATCATCTGGAACGAACCGCCATTTTGAACATACACGGAACCATTATCACTTTAACGTGATTGTATACTTGTGTTAAGGGTTGTGATGGTAAATTATGTTTAAGGGTTAACGGTTGTGACGGTAGAAGTGTTTGAATTACTACATTTTTATATATAATACTATAAGAGTTATATATATATATACTATATTTGGTCCTAAAAAAGACAAAATACCAATGAAAATTGCCCCCTATGTCTAGTTACGTCGGCATTGAATTGTCAAATCAACCAAAAAGTTGTGCCATAGAATGTCCTCACTACAAGACGAAATGACAGTCAAAATCGACCTCCTTTTGCGAGCGATAGAAAATGGGCCCTCCATATGAACGGAGTCATGGACAAATCTTAAACAAATGTTTTCTTTATCATCAAAAGTACTCCAGCATGCTAACAACCTGCAGTTCAACTCTGCCCTAGAAGAACTTCTAATCAAAATCCTATGTCCACAGTCCAACCTTGATTTTAAGGGAATGGCAGGTTGAGTACCTTAGTTGGCAGTCAAAACTGAAACTTTTTTTGCAATCTTATTGGAGTATACACTGGAACTAGAAGCGAATGGAGAGATCTATTTAGTAAACCGACTTAAGAAGGCAAAAAAGTAATGTTTTGAAAGCTAGTGGATTTCTTAATGTTATGGACTTATTTTTCTAATAGTTATAGATGGCCCAAACACACAAATTGACAAAAAAAACATACACCATTTTTTTTATTAGATTCAACGATTGAAGTTTGAAACTCAAGGTCCTTCAAATCCACAAACAAAAATACAGAGAAATTAGCAAAAACATCAAATTAATAATTAACATTTAAGCAAAAGCTTACCTTCCAAACAAGAATCTCGATTTCTTATAGTGAAGAGCATTTGAACAAGAAATTGGCTGTTGAAATCACAATATCAAATCAGAAAGTTAGAACTAAGAAGTGCGATTTGAGAATTTAGATGTTGGAGATTGGAGAATTGTTAGGTCAATCCGTCAATAACGAATCGAACTCGAACGATGTAAAGAACCATGTATTAAAGATTACCATTGCAAGAAAATCCATGGGATTCTCCATTGTGATTGAAGACCGTTGCTGGAAATTGGAAGGTCGGCATCAGCTTGAGCAGATTTCTCGGATACGTGCGATGCGAAGTAGAAGGAAGGGAGACGAAGAGATTTTTTTGGTTTCTCAATTGTCACTTCTACAATCTAATTAGTTAGAACTTCAATTAAGTTTGGGATTGGGCCAAAGGTTTTTGGTCTTACAAAGATTTAAACATTTTATAACATATAATACATAACTATTTTTTAGGGCCACTATTTTCCATGGGCCCTGGGCACAAGCCCAGCCTGCCCTCCCTCAGGAATGGGTACCGCCCTCGGGAGCGATTTGCAATGGTAAAGGGCGATTTTGTATAAAATAATAAAAGAAATCAAAATTTTGTTCCCTAAATATTATGCATATGGGATACATTGGTACCCTCAAGCCTAAATCGTCACTAATAAAGTAAAATTGTCCTTCTGGAATGATTTTTGTGGTCATTTGGTGAAAAAAGTCAGAAAAATAACCATTTTATTAGTGTATCATGTATAAATTAGTCATTTTTAGACACAAAAAGCTTTGTGGACCAAATTCTATTTACATCTTACAAAATAATTATCATAAACTTTATTTAGTAAAATTTAAAATATCATTTTGTTACATTATCTTGGTAGAGTCAAGTTCAGAGAAACTCGTAAAATGTTATAAAAATTAAGAAATATCATATGCATAAAAATCAAAAAAATTGCTTACAAATTACTTGTATGCACATGTGCATATCGTCCAATAAAAATCTGAATCGTAGTTCAGATTCAAATCAGTTCAGTGAGGACGACCGCAAAAATCACCGAAGGAGTCGCTTTATTTTATGCTTTGTGTGAAATGCACCCTTTTCTTTGTTTGACTTGAAAAACTTCTTACTCGCATCCAGACGGTTACCAGGGTGTTACTGAGTTTTTCATTAATTGGGGTTTCCCCTTCCCCTGGACCTCCCTCTATCCCGATATTATTAATATTTTTATACATTTACATAAATCATGGATAAATAAACATGTAGGACTCTTTTATATATATATATATATATATATATATATATGTGTGTGTGTGTGTGTGTGTATGTATTTTGGTTCTCATGAGAAAAGAGGTTATGATGAGAAACATAAGAAGAAATCTCCACCGTTGAATCAATTATAACTAAATGTCAACATTCATGAGGTGCTAAGAGATGCACCTGATCAATTCTCTTCCAAATGGCAACTCAGGGATGTATATGAAATTAAAAGTGATCCACAATTCATATATCTTATTATGCTTTTCATCAAAAATTCTGTTCTCATACAATACTTCACACACATACACACAGATATATATATATATATATATATATATGATATATGTGTGTGTATGTGTTGTAGTGTCTTTGTTTTGTATAATACATATTTTTATCGTGTAAATTCGTACCTAGAGCGACTTTTCTCAAGTTATTTGCATATCACATACATATATGTAGTTATCGGTGTCTCCCAACCGGCTTGATTGAGAAGTTCTCACTTTACAAGTGGAAGCCAAAAGATAGCCACACAATAACTTAAAAAATTGTCTAGATCGATCATCGTGCACAAAGAGAAGCGTCGTGTCGCATGCATACCATGTTTAATTTCACTTATTTCATGTTCCTCTTTTAGACTATTTGTAAGGCTTGATTATAATCTACATTGTCATATTTAAAAGCTAATTACGCAATACTTTTCTTAATTACATGTCTTCCGGTTTGTGAATTGTAACCAACCTAACATCAACTGGGTAGATGTCCCATATGTACTCTTCGATAATTGTTACACTATCTTGAACACATAAGAAGAAAAGGATGCATAAAGAAAGAGAACGTCAAGAGTCAGCTAGGGTTTCATTAGTTTGCAATACTAACTTTCAAATGAAACTTAAAGGAATAAAATAGACCGAAAAGGCTAAAACAAGGAAATTAGAACAAAGAACAAAACTACCCTTGTTAAATATCATCTAATATGCCCTCTCAAACTCACGATTCACCAGACAAAAGCATTAAGAGTCTGCAAGCTGCACGAGAGAAGGAACAAAGGGTCAGGTGATGGTGCCAAACTTTAGATGGGTGGCATCTAAAGTGATAATCTATCTCGAATTCTCGGTATGCTTGGTGTGTTCATGATCAATTGAGTTAGCGAGCAATTTGGGTGGCACTTTAATTTGATTGTCAACAACACCATTTTGTTTGGGAGTATATGTATAAGAGATTTGGTAAAAAATTACATCCAGTGGAAATTTATCTAGGTTTTTTTACAACTATACCGTTGGATATTTATGACAATTCCGACGTACTTTCCGATGCATTTTTGACAAATTAATTGAAAATACTAACTTGTTAGAGATATGTCGGAAATGTCATAAATCTCTTACAACGGTTGTAGAAAATTAAAAAAAAAACATCATTTACAAACATAAGTATACCATATAGAATACAAACTTATACACATTATATATGTATGTGTACGTGTATGTATATATGTGTATACGTCAATTGTATACAGACACCATACATGCATGATGTATATATATGTGTACAAATATATAGGCATGGCAACGGGGCGGGGATGGGTCGGGGATGGGGCGGGTTTTGTAATCCCCGACACCGGCCCCAGTTTGTAATAACGTCCCCCGGCCCCGGTCCGGTCATATTCTAGCAATCCCCGGTCAATCCCCGGTCAAACCCTATAAAAAGTATCATTTAGGGTGCGTTTGGTACACTGGACAGAGACAAGACATAACAGGACAGGGATCCATGTCCCATATTTGGCATGAATCTTATGTGGAACAGAGTGGAACAAGCCTGTTCCACCCCTACCCCATGGAACAGGGTGGAACAGACTTATATTTTACTAATATAATATCAAAATAAAACTTAATTCTCTTATAAAACATCAAATAGGTCTCTCTTTTATATTTTATTCACTCTTTAAATTTTATTTATTGTATTTTATGTTTCTTAAATTTTATTTTACTATCTTCAAAATATTATTTTTATACGCTCTCTGTATTTTTATTAATTTATGTAATTTATTATATATTAATAATAAAAAATAATGTTGGAAAGAGATAAAAATAAAAATAGAAAACCACACAAACTTTTTATTTGATGTCATTTTAATTGTTTTGACGAAAACTTCGAATGATATATTTTGTTATAAAAAATAATTATTATATTATAATTTAATAAATTAAATAAATTGTTTTCTTGATTTTATCACCGACAAACGTATTTCGTAAGGTTCACACATGCAATTTGTTGTTTTCGATGAGTTTTGTATGTTTTCCTTTGATCAGAGTAGTAAAGATTTGATTTTGATCTTACAGGAGTGATTGTACAGGTGATAGATGAATTCTTTTGTTTTCTGGAATCCAAGTTTTGTGAATGTGATGATACTATATGGGATCACTAGCCAAATTGTTTTCTTGATGCTTATATTTTATTTACTATTTGATATTTAATCAATTTTAATTGATTGTGCGCTTGTTGGTAGTAGTTTTTTTTTCTTAGTGTGGAATGCATATAGATTTGCTTCGATAATGGATTATTGATGCTTATATTATATTTACCTTTTTCATATATCATTAGTTGATTATGAAATCATATATTTTTGCAAATGTATTTTTGAAAGTAGTAGTGGTTTGATGTAAGTTATACTTTGCACACTGTATTCGTTAACATTTATATTGATTATTTAGTGAAAAAAACACTAAACAGCTCACTGGGGGTAAATTGATCATTTTAATCAGTTCTGTCTAGTTCTGTCATGTCTTACCAAACACTGAACAACTGTCCTGTTCTGTCATGTCCTGTCATGTTCTGTCTTGTCTTGTCCTGTCTGCGTATCAAACGCACCCTTAATTTGATACTACCGGGGATCCCCGACCCTGGCCCCGGTTTGAGTAACATCCCCCGTCCCCGGTTTGAGTCTATCGGGGATCCCCTGCCCCGGCCCCGGGACCCGTTTTAGCAGGGAATCCCCGTCCCCGTTCGGGTCGGGGCAAATCACCATCCCTACAAATATACATACATACTCTTGATGTATGTTTTTGACGGATTACCAACCAACCACCTCTTTCCGTTAGTAAAACTTTGTATGTATTCTAGGACTTTTCTCCTTAATTACGATACGAAACTCTAGAAATTTTAAGGCGAAACCCATCTTGCCTAAAGACAAAGCGAGCTTAATCAAATAGGCTTTGCTACATTATATATACGACTCTATCTCTACTATATATATATATGGAGTATGGATGTACGTTTGATGCACCATCGCTTGTGGATGTTCAGTTCCTGCCACACTTCTAGTTTGATGATGGTAACAGCTAACATTTTCGGCTTCGGAATGTCTAGAAAAAATAAAAAACTCATGGCTGGAAAGGTTATAGCAGCCATATGTGGCGCGCATGAAGGGCAGGATTTGAAAAAGAAGTCGATAGTAATATATACAGGAACAGGAATTAATCCTTTATGTCCCATCTGTCTCGTGAACCCATGTCGTATCATTAACCAAATCTTTGAGGTTGTAGGCATGTGTAAACATCGACGACTAATTTGGGCAAATGGACATTAATTTCTGAACAGCGAGTCAAACCTACAGGAGAGGAGAACATGCATGAGCCATAAAGTCAAAGAAAGGTGGCAATAAACAAACACATCAAATGACCTTTGCAGATTAAAATATATATGGAGAGAGAAAGAGAGGGGAAGAAGGATGAGATCTCGAGAACTCTGGAAAAAAAAAATTACTTAACCATAACGGGTGATGCTTGATTGGTTTGAGCTTGACTTTAAAGATCAAAAGTATCGGGAGGTTTCAGGTTCAAATTCATAGAGGAATAAAAATCCCATTGTGACCATGGAGGTTCAAATGCGGTGCCTCCGGACTATCTACAAAGCAGGTGGTTGTCCTGGGATTAGTCGGCTCGCATAGCGGGTTGGATATCCAGGTTAATAAAAAAAAAATCAAATGACTCGTCTAAATGATCATACGGTTAAGTAGCACAAACTTTGTTAAACAAGGTATTTTCGTCTTTTTCATATATTGATATCACATTTTTTTGGTTATCTTAGTTATTTTGTTTAAACTTTCTGAAGTACATTATTCATCTTTTGGTTTCATGAATGAACTTTGGTAAAAGATTTGGACCAAACAATGGTTATATACGAAGCATTATTATGAGCTTTAAACAAAAATCATTATGTTACTTTATAAACTTTCTGGTTTTCCCTATGAACATCGGTAAAAATCGAAATTCGTAGATAAAACAAAACTATGAACTTTAATCAAATATGAATAAACTTTAAACGGACACCATATAAAACATGATTAGCTTCCAAAAATAGAAACAATTTGTTCCAAAATTGCTCTCCATTTAATTCAATTTTTTTTCCTTTTTAATCATTTTATAATCTCCTACTTAATCATAATTGTTTATCTCAATCATTTGATTTTATTTTACAAATACATTTGATCCAACGATTAGAAGAATATCTAAATATCAATCTTATGTTTATTCGGTTTATTATATTCAAATTGATGTTAAGTATCTTTCCAATTTGAAAACATTCGGATTTGATGTCAAAAAATATTCGAATTTTGTTCTCGACGTCCGAATTTAGTATTCGGAGTTGGAAACTCATCATACATATTTGATATTTGGATATAGCATTCAACATCCGGATGTGCACTACTAGAAAAACAAGTTTAGCGACAACCTATTTGCTAATTTGTGACGGATCGATCACAAACACAATCTTTTACAGATCCATTGCTATTTAGGGAAATATTAGCGATGGACACGTGGCCGTAGCTAATTGGCGATGGGTTAGCAATGAAATCCATGAATTTCTATTTTAAAAAATGTAAAATAAAAATCCACGTGTCCATTGCTAATTCGTCGCTAACTAGTTACTTATTTTTCTTGTTTTCTCATGTGTATGTGTTATTTGTACACATCTATGTGTATGGTTATATGTATACATGTGTATGTGTTAATGTATTAGACGGTCCATGTTATATATATGCATGTGTATGTGTACGTATGTGTACATATGTGTTTGAGTTAGATGTATATACATGCATATATATGTATAATATGTTATAGCATATGTATGCATGTATGGTGATACATATGTATATGTGTGCTTGTATGTTTATGTATATATGTGTCTATATGTATATATGCATGTATGTGTACTTGTTGCTAGCCACGATGGGTGCATGTATATATTGTTATATGTGTGTGTGTGTGTGTGTAAGATATATTATGAATACATGTATAGGGGCCTAATCAAATGAGAACTAATTAGTTTGTGATAACCGTGAGATCCAATCTCAACCACAAATCAATAGATAAATTAGAAAATTTATAATTTTGGTAATTTTGAATTAAAATTTTAATGCAAGGACATTTGAGGTATTTTGAAATTCTTCTCTCTCCGTCCCCCATCCTCCATCCTCCGGCCTCCGGCCACCGTCCTCCGGTGATACTACAGTGGTATCACAATGCATCTTATATGTGTTTGGGTATCACACTGAGGTCGTTTGTGTGGTCGATCAGAGATGTAACACGGTGGTATCACAATGCATCTTATATGTACTTGGGTATCACGCTGTGTCTTTTATTTGGCAGAGTCAATATTTTTAGGTATCACAGTGGTATCACCGGAGGATGGTGGCCGGAGGACGGGGGACGGAGAGAGAAGAGAGGAGAAATGAGAGAAAATACCTAAAATGTCCTTGTATTAAAGTTTTAATTATAAATTTCCTAATTTATCTATTGATTTGTGGTTGAGATTGGATCCTACGGTTAACACAAACTAGTCAGTTCTCCCTTGAATGAACCCCTACATGTATATATGTTTTGTATATATGTATATATGCATGTGTATACGTGAATGTATGAATAATGTGTGTGTTGTTTCTGCATATGATGTATATATGTGTGTGTATATATATTAGGTGGAGGTTCAAACGAGAACACCTCCATTTTACAAGAACGCGAGAACACCCTTATCACATGTGATAATACGTGTGAGGGGACCATGTGATGTGCGGACGACGTGTTCTACGACTTAGGTCGAGCCAAAGGTTGTCTGCGTCTATGATTTAGCATCACATGTGATGGTCTTGATGAATTATAGTATCATATCAACAACAACCTTATCACATGTGATAATACTTGTGATGGGGCTTAGTGGTGTAAAGGCGACTTGGCCCGCAACTAAGATCGCATCGAAAATAGCTCGTGTCTCTGATTTAGTATCACATATGTATCATATGTAATTGAATAATAGTATCACATGTGATTGTCTATAGTAAAAGGATGTTCTCACGTTCTCATAAAATGGAGGTGTTCTTGTTTGAACATTTCCCATATTATATATATATATATATATGTGTGTGTGTGTGTGTGTGTGTGTGTGCGCACACACGCGTGTCGGAACCAGAAAGCTGTTTGGGAGTCGCAAGGAACTGGAGAAGGGGTGTGGGAGTCGTCGGAAAGCAAAAAGCAGGTTGGGAGTCGCCAGGAACCTGAGAAGGGTATGGTAATCATCGAAAATCGGATATGCGGAAGATAGGAGTTCGTCGCTCGTGTGTTCGCCGGTTTGAGTTATATATTAAATATAATAGAATAAATAATTATTTAGAGTAAATTATACCTTTGGTCCCTGTATTTATATATTTATATATGTTTGCAAGAAAATGAATTAAAAACAAAAAGGACCAAATTACCATGAGATAACGGAGTTTTATAACAGAATTTAGTTAGAGGGACCAAAATCGAAATAAAATGATAACCTTGACCGAAATTGTAATCTATATATATATTAAAGAAGAAACCACTAT